>NC_029793.2:21197783-21202531 GCF_000816755.2 Arachis ipaensis
TCACTCTCACCTTCCACGAACAAGGCAAAAGCAAGGTATTTATTTATCTGATCTTCTCCCGTTTGAACTAATCATGATTCAGAATCTATATGCAAGTTGATGGTAAGCTTCTCTTAATCTGGTGTTTGCTTTCAGAGTTGTTGATGGTACAAATCCACAAGAGATAGAGATAACAACACCTGCTTTTAACGAAGCGAATTTTGAGAGGGTTGAAAGGTTAATCAAAGGTTGGTGTCTATTTCAGTATTTCTTCCGTCATACATATATATAATTTTGAGATTTGTTTCTTGATTTCTTCATGTTTATGATCAAATGAGCGAAATTAAAATAGAGGAAATGTAGGCAGACAATGAAACCCTAAGCTATTATTAGTTACTCATGTAGTGAAAACAAGTCTCCCTTGTGCAAAGATAGTAGAGATATGCCTCCTGTCTCCATTCCTCTTGGATATAATGAAATTAGCTTAAAATTAGTCCTGGAATATGTTTATTGTGTTCCTCTATTAGGAAGAGCAGAAATTATTTTGAAAATTCTGGGAGTGGATCAAGCGAAGAAAGGACAGGGTAGTAGGGGACTGCTCTGGAGATTATGATGTCAGATATGGAACTGGAAAGAATTCTAATGGCACTTAGTTTGGGAGAGGCATATTCAGAATTTAAATGAAAGGGCTGTGGTTTTTTCTGTACTGGTTTTTAAATTAATTGGATTCATGTTTCAGGTTTTTCATTGGTTTTTCGGAATTATTTGGTTGATTTGTTTCCCTTCTCCAAACATATCTTTGTCCTCAATGCCCTTGTCTCTTTTGTCTCGGGACAATAACCAATAGCTGCCAAAGAGATGTTGAAATGCTAAATTGTTAGCCACTGAGGTGGGTTGTTATTAGTTTTGAAAGATTTCCTTGATGTTCTGTTGTTGTGTTGGCTGACAGGGGGAATGCTAGAGAGATTGAAAGTTGACGAATGCAAATTGTATTTGCGAAAGAATTGTCTGAGGCTATCTGGAAATAAGGATGTACTTGTCCAGCGTATTAAGGAGCATCTGCAGTAAGTTATTATAATTATTATTATTTAAAATAAAACAATTGCTTACTTTGGTAAACCACATGGCATTTCTGATTCTGCTATATTTCCAGGATCATAAATGGTGGAGGGGAAAGAAAGTACCCACCCTCTAGCTTTGTATTGGACTGTAAAGGTGAGTGAATACTAATAATTTTCAAAATAAAAAAATTTGTGTTGAACTTTTTTTCTTTGGTGAGATATGTTGATTTAAATTTTAAACCTCTTTGTAGAATTCGTTTTTGTCAGGGATGTTTACAAGTAACAATATGATAATACTCACTAATATGTTTAAAAATTAAAAGAAACATTGTAGATGTTTGTTTTCCCCTCCATTTTTGCCCCTTAAGTACTTTGTTTTAAAAAGTATATGTTTTTTACTCATCATCAACTCCAATATTTTCCCTTTCACCAGTTGGTGAAATTTACACTTTACAATTCTAGTGTCAATGAGGATGTAAAGACAATTTCTATAATTCACTATAGACTGGAAAGTTGTAACTATGGTGGTTATGCCACTCATATTCTTATAGTTCTTGAATAATTAAATATCACGGTCTTCAGAATCTAATGAAAAGTGTAATGCAGGTGATGCATGCACTGGGGATGTTGTTTTGTTTGAGCAGAATGTTTATGAAATGTATGTAAGCTGTTCTGTTTCTGTTTCTGTTTCTTTATTTACTTCTTTTGTCCTTTTTCAAATAACTTTCAGTGTGTGATTGATAATAAAGATCTACCTTGCTTACAACACAAGAAAGCATACAATACGTCTAATAGACAGCATTTATTTATTCATTTATTTTAAATTTGACACATAAGTACATATAGTTGCCTTATTGGTTTTGTTGATGTTACAATTACTGCCATCTTTTTCCTGTTTCCTTATCAGAATTGGTTTTCTCAGGTTCAACATAGCATCTAGAAGTGCCAGCGGTCCATCATGTGGTAAAAGGACTGTTGCAGGCCGCATAGTGAAAGAAAGCTATGGCACTGCCAAACAGCAGCATACTTTTACAGTAAGAAAAAGAGAAATGTGTATTGTACCGTCCAATGAAGAAAAGGATTGTTCTTTAGTGAGAATTTTTCCTAGTTCACCCAATTCTACTCTTCACCTAAGAAATTCCCTAAGAAAAATGTTCTTACATGATGCTGACTTTATGGTGGCATTGGTCATCAATGATTTAAGCCGAGGTTATTTTCCAAGTAGAAGAATGCTATTATCATAGTTGTTAAACCCGTAGTTCATGAATTAAGCTACTATTTTTTTTTTCAACATTTTGAACCATTCATTCTTCCTTTTCCTTCCAGTAACAATGTGTGCATCTTTTTTTCTTTCTGATGTAGATTGAAGTACTATGGAGCAAAGGAGAAAAGCCTTTTCCTCCACTTCATCCCCTATTGATTAAGGGTCGAAACCTTTATAGGTTGAAGACTTTGAGACAGGTTCTCATTGTTTGACAGACCTTCTTCCCCCATCATTCTTTTTTAACCTTCTTCCTCTCATCATTTAATCTTTATTACCATATGTGTCTCTATTCTCCACTTCAGAAATGGGAGGATGAAGGGGAAAGGCAGAAAATATTGACGGAGAAACACTCGAGGGGATCTATTGCTCGGGAAGATAGAGAAGCAAGGGTACAAGAAAAAGTGAACAGAAAAGCAATTGTGGAAAACAGGTACCTTAAATAATTCTGGACTTTTCAAGCCTTCTTGTTTATGTTTGTAAAATTATGTGATGTCCTTTCTACATTCTACATTCTACAAATATTCAGGGTCTCCAGAAAGCATTCAGTAATACATCATCCTCATGCCATTAATCAAGAAAAACCAGCATTCCCATCTAAGAGTTCAGCTGTATCTGCCATTAATCAAGAAAAACCACCATTCCCATCAGTAGTGACTGAACAGGGGGGTAAGTCCGTTAGTTCTAGACGATCGAATGAATCGACATCTTTTGGTGTTAACCATGTAAATAACCAGCAAGATTGGAAGCACTCATCTGACCCAATCATTAAAGCTCAACTTGGTGACCTCCACTCCAAACAAAAAGAGCAATACCAATACCAATACCATCCTAGTGAGAGAAACAGGTTTGCACAAAGAAATCCTTTGACTAGTGCTAATCACCTTCTTCCGTTGCTGAACAACAGAGAAATCCACAAGCAAAAGCAGCTATGTAGATATTATGCTCGTGGGCGGTGCTATTTTGGGGACAATTGCAAATTTGTACATGATTTGATACTATCAAATCAAGAACAAAGTCTTATCCACTAGATAAAGTCAGCTACATGGATCAAACTATGTTTTTGCGTCCTATCATGTATCTTTGATATATGTCATGAAGATTCGACTAAGCTTTTATGCTGCCTGTCGAGAGCCTAACGTAACCCTTCTGTTTTATCCGGACTTGAGATTGATTATGCAACATAGGTGGAGTTAGGTGTTTGATACTATCAAATAATATTGTTTAAATCAATGAAAAGTGGTATATAGAGTGTTGTTTTTAAATTAGTTAATTCATATGTTAATCAAAATGTCACTCTTTCTTGTTGGCGAAATCATAATACTTGGAAAGATGATATTCTTCTAAGTAAAAAAAAATTCATATGATTATTGGGAGGTAAAATATCGAAAAGTGGAGATTGTTGGTGATTTTAAAAATATGAGAATAAATAGAATTCATTGTTGGCGAATTGTAAATTTTAAAAGGTGAATTTGGCAGCGCATTGGCAATTTGTCCATGACGAATTATCTTTTTTAGTTTTTGAAAAGTGAATTCGTCGATGGCAAAATGTTTTTTTATTTTTTAATATTTTAAAAATACAATTTGTCAAAAGTGAATATCTGTTTTACTATTTTTAATTTTAAAAAATACAATACGTAGTCAATAACAAATTCCGACTATCATATTTCAATAAATAACATATTACACTATTTAAATCGGGACAATATTTGTTTGTAGAAAAGTCAAAATACTCAATAAAAATACAAATATAATCAATTTCGTTTTAGAAAATTCACATAAAAATGCTGTTTATTTTATTTTATACTAATATTTTATTCTATGTTTTTATTTATTAAATTTGCAAAGTTATAATAGTAATAATACCAAATATAAATGTCATGGAAATATATAGTAGAATATTGTTTTGAAAAAACATTATACACCAAAGTCCAAACCCACACGTTTCAGAAGTCCGAACCAGTAGATACGTTAAGAAAAAGTGAAAAACAAATATAAATGTCAAGGAAATGACAAGCCTACCCTCCTGTTAGCTTTGGTTCTTCATCCAAAAGTGAAGCGAAACCAGTTAGTTACCACAATCACAGTATCCATCACTTCGTGGCTTCTTACGCAACAACGCCATTCAAACTTTGTCATTACATTCAGGTAAACTAACTACACATTAACTGTTCAAAATTTTGGTTTGATTTTCTTATTGTATACATACATGTCTAATCTAAAACCCTGCTTCTTGATACTGATATCAAGTTCAAAACCTAGAGGATTCGATACGGGGTTTTGGAATATGATAAGAATAAATGTCATTTTCATACTGATTTTCAAAGATTTGTTAGCTATAATTTGATTAATTTCTTTATCTGTAATTTTTTTGTCTATAATTTTTTCTCATTATAGTTTGTGGAGATGCTGCTTCATTTTATTTTTTCTTCCCTGGATCAGTACAT
>NC_029793.2:21212531-21212736 GCF_000816755.2 Arachis ipaensis
AGGGGCGACCGATTCTCATGCTGGGCTCTTCCCGGTTCGCTCGCCGTTACTAGGGGAATCCTCGTTAGTTTCTTTTTCTCCAGACTACAATTCAGACGCCAGGGGCTCCCGGGAGGCCAACATTCGCCCCCTCCCCGTGCCCTCGGACAGGCGGGACGGGGGGCGCCTTTTGGTGACACCCAGGCAGGCGTGGCCCCCCCCCCCC
>NC_029793.2:21212923-21213248 GCF_000816755.2 Arachis ipaensis
CGGCGGGGAGGTTTGGCTTCCTTGGCGCTTTCCGCGCCGGGGTTTTGTTCTTGTTTGAGACAGGGCGCCGGCCGCGCACGGCCTGACCTTCCTGACCTTCCGTGTTTGTGGACTCGTTCGCGCGTCAATCCTGGTTTGTGCGGCATCGACAATGATCCTTCCGCAGGTTCACCTACGGAAACCTTGTTACGACTTCTCCTTCCTCTAAATGATAAGGTTCAGTGGACTTCTCACAACGTCGCCGGCAGCGAACCGCCCACGTCGCCGCGATCCGAACACTTCACCGGACCATTCAATCGGTAGGAGCGACGGGCGGTGTGTACAA
>NC_029793.2:21221774-21224035 GCF_000816755.2 Arachis ipaensis
CCAACCAATGATAATAAGGTAGTCATGAACTTCCTCAGAAAACACATTTTTTGCCGTTTTGGGGTTCCAAGAGCAATCATCAGTGATGGAGGAAGCCACTTCTGCAACAAACCATTAGAGGCATTGCTTCTAAAATATGGAGTCAAACACAGGGTAGCCACACCATACCATCCACAGACAAGTGGGCAAGCCAAAATATCTAACAGAGAACTCAAAAGGATCCTGGAAAAGACTGTGGGAACTTCAAGGAAGGACTGGTCGATTAAGCTAGATGATGCTCTTTGGGCATATAGGACAGCTTTCAAAACACCAATTGGAATGTCTCCTTACCAACTAGTATATGGAAAAGCTTGCCATCTGCCACTGGAGTTGGAGCACAAGGCATACTGGGCCTTGAAACTTTTGAACTTGGACAACAAAGCTGCTGGAGAAAGAAGGATGTTGCAAATTCAAGAGTTGGAAGAATTCAGAGCGGAAGCTTATGAGAATGCCAAAATTTACAAAGAAAGAGCTAAGAAGAAGCATGACAGCAACATAGCCCCAAGGAAATTTGAAGAAGGGCAAAAAGTATTGCTCTACAATTCTAGGCTGAAGCTATTTCCAGGGAAGCTAAAATCAAGGTGGTCTGGACCATTCCTTGTCACCAAGGTCTCCAATTATGGACAAGTAGAAATCATGGAAGAAAAGTCACAACGAACCTTCATTGTGAACGGTCAAAGACTCAAACATTACTTGGGAGATGTGGAGGAGAAGGACAAAGTTAAATATCACCTCAACTGAGGAAGCTGACCGTCAAGCTAATGACGTTAAAGAAGCGCTTGTTGGGAGGCAACCCAACCTGAGGTAATACCTTGTTGCTGTTTCTTTTATTTGTTTCAATAAAAAGGGTGAAGTAGTTTCTGTGCATTGCAAAGAATTAAGTTTGGTGTTTCACACCAAAAAATGAATTCATGGATCAATAATTCAAAGGGGAATGTGTGACTCTAAGTTTGGTGTTCCACCATAAAGATCAACTGAACACAACAACCTTTGAATTATATGAAAGGAACAACTATTCTAAGCAATCACAGAAATGCTTAAAACCCTTAGTAGCAACTTCATTCCAAGAGAACTCAAGGATTCAAAGAACAGAGAAGTAAGTGGGAGACTAAGTTTGGTGTTCACACACCAACCTAAGACTCCGATACTTACCCACACATAGTTGAGCTAACCACTCAAGTGCTTGAGAAGCAAGCAACTTCATCACTCTTTGCAGGAAAGGAAACAAGAATCTTAAAGCATGAAGCAACATTTAGGAGAAGAAGGAGAAATCAAATTGTTTCCTGACAACAAAGAGAAAACAAGGAATTTCACAAGGTGGTATTGTTCCTTGATAATTCTTTAAAAAGGGCAAACAAAAGCATGCGTGTTCTGGTTTAAACTGTAAATGTTGAATCTTTCTGGAATGTGGAGATTTTTTTTTAGTATGAGTGTCTGTTTATTGCTTTGAATAAAGTGAATGCCTAGATGTTTGGATATAACTTCACCTTCTTAAACGAGTGCTTGCCATGCTTGTTCTGTTTCCAAAAATAAAAGAAAAGTTTGAACAAAAGTAACTTGGCTAAATTAGTGACAAATCAAGTAGAATTAAGTGGTGGTATGCATGATTGATTGTTTAGTCAGATCACTAGAATTAGAGTGTAGAATTATCATTCTTTGTGTAGAAATTGAAAACTGTCTATGGATCTTGATGAATAAATGTCTTTGGCCATGAAAAAAGAAAGAAAAAGAAGAAGAAAAAGCCACTGAAAAAGGGCAACCAAAAAGCAAAAAAAAAAATTGAGAAAATAAGCTAGGCACCAATGGTTTGAACTTCTGAGACAAATGCCTGTGGTGCTTATGTATTAAGGATATGCTTGGATGAATAGGTTCTGAGGAGTGTTTCAACACTCGGTAACTTGGGTTAACTAACCCGGGATTATCAACCAAAAGTCCATTATCAAGAGCAACCTAAATACAAAACATTTAGTCACACAAAGAGGTGCTGGGCACCAATGTCTCAAGAAGAAATGTGAACTAAAATGCCTAAAGTGGATATGTGTAGTGCACTGATAAGAAAAAGAAAATGCAAATTTCACCTCTGACTATGAAATACGAATGCCTCCGACTGTCCCTGTTAATCATTACTCCGATCCCGAAGGTGATGAGATATTTTGGTGAGAAACGAATCTCTCCCAAAACACCCAAAACTAACCGGCAAGTGTACCGGGTCGTATCAAGTA
>NC_029793.2:21226829-21241852 GCF_000816755.2 Arachis ipaensis
ATTAAATTATCTTATTTTATTTTATTAAGAATACTATCTTGTAAAGATATTATTTTATTTATGATATATTAAAAGGGTAAGCAGAGAACTGTCCTAAAAGATTTAGAAAGACAAATCTAAATTACGAATCTTTGATTCTCTTTCCATAAGACACTTAGGAAAAGGTGAGAGAATAATTCAAAGATATTTTATATTGTGGAATGATAAGAAAGAGAAGAAAGAAAGAAGGAAAAGAAAATGAGGTAAGAAGACATATAGTGGTGAGTCAGCCAAGATTTGCTTTCCAGAGATACATTGGCCAATCCAAGGGATGGTTGCACCTGTAAGATAAAGGTTGCTTACAGAGGTTTTCAATACATACATTGGCTAGAGAGAACCTCACCTGTAAGACCGAGGTTACTTATAAAGGTCATATTTGCATACATCGGCTCAAGAGAGCCGCACCTGTAAGACAGAGGTTGCTTACAGAGGTTATGACACTGAAACTCAAAATCAGACAAAGGTTAGTGAGTTAAGTCGGAATATAATTCAATAAATAACAGAGTAATCTTAAAAGCTTTAGAGAACACCGACTTAATTAAAGAAGCTTATTATTCATACCACGGGTCGAGCTATGTGAGCTGGGCTGGATGAAGACAAAAACGACCGACCTCTTATAAAGGTTGGTCGACACCAACCTCTGCCCAAAGAGCTCGGCCAAGTTACTATAAGGGCCCAAGTAGGCCCAAAACAGAAGATCACAGCCCACCTAAAGGTGGCTGACCTAAAAGATAAGGGGACCCACCCACAAAAGATAATAAAAGATAACAAACTTATCTCAAGGGAGGTCATCCCAAATTACTATAAATACACTAGAGCATCTAGGTATAACTCATACTCTGATTCTACACAAAATAACCTGCCTAAAGCACGTGCTAACTTAAGCATCGGAGTATTTTGCAAGTACCACCACCATCCGGTGATCAAGGATCAGCAGCACCATCAGATCCAACAAGTCGAACACGACAACTCCGGCCACCACATCAGATCTCCTCCGAGATCGGCCTTCAGTTTTAGGTAACCCTCGGAACATTGGCGCCGTTACGGGGAACCTGGAAGTCATTCCATCATCATGGATGACAACCATGACAACGGTCACAACTCTGGCCTAGAAGACAGAACGCCGTACAAGAACGTGGATACCATACCAAAGGATATCCCTTAAAATAAGGGAGACAAACAGCCCCCAAATGCAAAAATTTTAGGGACCAGCCGTGAACAACAGAATCGCCTTAAACAGCTAGAACAAGAAGCCGACCAGCAGTGGGAGGCTGAGCGAGACCTTCGGAGAGAAACCAGATGGCGTCGAGAGCTAGAGAGTAAACTCCTAAAGCTCGAAACTGATCTCAAAATCAAGACTACTCGAATCATGAAAGATCCATTCACGAAGGAGATCATGAAAGCTAAAGTTCCAAAGGATTTCAAAGCCCTTGACATGACCCTGTATGATGGTACGTCTGATCCAAACCATCATGTCAGCAATTTCAAAAGTTGGATGTATCTTACGGATGCCTCAGACGCAATCCGTTGCAATATTTTCCCAACCACTCTGACCAAAACGGCAATAAAGTGGTTCGACAATTTGCTGCCAAGGTCAATAGCAAGCTTTGATGACCTCGCCAAGAAATTTCTAGCTAGATTCTCTATCCAGAAAGACAAAGCTAAGCATGCCTCAAGCCTGTTATGGATTAAGCAAGGTGATCGGGAAAGCCTCCGCAACTACATGGAAAGATTCAACAAAGCATGTCTGGACATACAAAGTCTGCCAATAGAAGTGGCCATCATGGGTCTCATCAATGGCCTACGAGAAGGACCCTTTAGCCACTCCATATCCAAAAAGCACCCAACATCCCTGAATGAGGTACAATAACGGGAAGAAAAATATATTAATATGGAAGAGAACTCTCGATTAAGAGAAACCTCAAAATCTGGATTCTCCTACCCACCTCGGGACAAGGATAAAGAGTCCAGGAAAAAAGAAGACCAGTCTACTGAAAAACCTAGAAAGTACCACAACTACACCCCCCTCAGGGTGACTCTTGTGGATGTCTACAGAGAGATATGCAACACTGAGAAGATCCCGCACCCTCGTCCGATTAAGCATAAAAGAGGAGGAAGTCAGACAGAGTATTGTGAATACCACCGAGTCTACGGGCACCCTACCAACGAATGCTAGGACCTAAAGAACGTTATAGAAAAGCTAGCCTGAGAAGGAAGATTTGATCGGTTCTTAGCCAACAGAGCAGACGAACCAAAAAAGGGAAGAAGGGATGAAGAGGTCGGACGAGCTGAATGTCACACCCCTGAGAGGAATGTTCACATGATAAACGGAGGATTCGCAAGAGGAGGGATCTCTAATTCGTCCTTCCAAAGACACCTTAAAAAGGTGTACCATGTTGGAGGAGGAGACAGGTCGGTCAACCTCCCTACTATTACCTTCACTCAAGAAGACGCCGTGATAAACCCCGATTTTGTGGTTTATCTTGTGCTTATTTTGGAGGATTTTATCAATATTTCTCACACTTATTCGCAAGAAATGCATTGTTTTGTGTTCACTTCCCAATATTGCTCCATGATGGAAAACATGCTTATTTTGCCTGAAAATTGCCATATTTTAATCTTCTTCTATTGTCATTCGATGCTGTGAACACAAAACCTTGGGAAAGGAGGGAGAAAGCATGTACAAAGAGGGAGGAACATGAAGAATTGAAATCTTGGGAAAAGCAGCATCGGCGCGCCCGCGCACTCCACGCGGACGCGTGGATGGGATTGGCTGCAAGCGCCGCGCAAGGATGGACGCATCCGCGCGGATCAGAAGATTCCTATCGACGTGCACGCGCACTTGGCGCGCACGCGTGGATCATAAAAGCAATCGGCGCGCACGCACGCATGACGCGCACGCGTGGAAAGCTGCACGTGACTTCATTAAAGGAAATCGTGCCTGGCGATTTCTGAGGCTCATCAGGCCCAATTTCAAGCTGTTTCTGCATGGAAAAGACCCAAGGATGCTAGGGGAAAAGGGGGGATCAATCATTTTTACACTAAGACATAACTTTAGCTAGTTTTTGGTTCTTTGGTTATTCTAGAGAGAGAAACCCATGTTCCTCTCTAGATCTAGTTTTAATTTGATCTTCCCTTGTTGATTTATGAATTGGATCTTGTTAATTACTAGTTTTAATTGTTCAATTTGAATTCCTTGTTACAATTTTGCTTATATCTAGTGATAGTTTTATGAATTCTTGTCAATTGTCATTTTATACCCATTTCATGAATGTTATGAATCTTGACTTGTTGATGTTACATTGATGATTTCTATGTTTAATCTTGTTGTTTGGATGATTGTATGTTGATAATTGTTAGTGGGTACTTGTAGATTTCAATTTAATTGCTATTTTGAACATGTCTTTTGTTAATGGTTACCAAGTGTTCGATGAATTGTTTACTTTGATTATGGAGTAGTCTTCTTTACTCTTGGCCTAGGTCAAGGGAATTGGGTAAACTTGAGTCATTGGGTCTAATGGATTTGATGATTTGGGAGCCCTTGGTGGTCAATTTGATACTCATTGACGCCAAACCACTACTAATCCAATTAGTAGGTAGGTTGGGACTTATGGGTTGATGTGGTCAAAGCCATTTGACGTACTTCAAGTCTAGGAGTAGATATCATGTACTTAAGACTTTGAGGGTAGACTTAATGAGCTTGGTTCCTCAAAATTGTCAAGATACGGTTGTTAGACAAGGATCGTGACCCCAGTTCCCATGCCTAGCCAAGAGTTGCTTTTATTATTCATATTTGAAAACCAATTTTCCCAAATTATTTGCTTTAGTTACAGTTACTTGCTTGGTTTAAAATAGAATTAAGTGGAATGTTGCTTGTTCATTGGAATTGCTTATGTTTCGCTTAGATAGTTGAATTAGTTTGTTGCAATTTAAGATTACTTGCTTGTTAAGATTCCCATTTATTTTCATGCTCATAACTCACAACCCCGGATTTCTAACCAATGTTGAAGCACATGTTTTCCCATTCCTTGTGAGACGACCCGAGGTTTGAATACTTCGATTATTTCTATTGGGGTTGAACTTGTGACAACCAAATCCCTCTCTAAATTTGACCCCCGAGGATTGTTGTTGGTAGAGCTATACTTGCAACGTGGTTTTATTGGAGAAAATCTTTACCAATACACCCTTGGGAGCCTATCAAATTTTTAGTGCCGTTGCCGGGGAATGGTTGTAACATATGCCTTGATATTGGTTATGTGAATATGTGAATATTGTAGATATTTTACTTCTCTCAATACTTAGCTATAGTTTAGATTTCTTTTGCATTTGTGCTATGACTTTCAAGTTTGATGACTTGATCTCAACCGAATTCTAGCTTAGCCAATTTTGATCCCGAGATCGAAAGAACTTTGTTACACACTCGGCAAGCTAGACAGCGGTTGGACTATACGCCTAGTACTTCGGCCTCTCTTGAGAAAGATACCAAATCACTAGACGTCACCGAGAGTGACTTAGATTCCGCTACTTCCTATTCTTCTGTTGACACTACTAATACATCTTTGCATCCTACAGGTGAGCCACACATGGCGGAGCCACACCGGATCACTTTGCATGAGCAAGGAGCTCCGAATATCATACTTCAACCGTTGTAAGCAAGGTATCCTAACCTTGATCCAAACTTTGAGTTGAAGAGTAGCTTGATAAATCTACTTCCTAAGTATCATGGGTTGCCGGGTCAAGACCCCATCCGACATTTGAAGGATTTTCAAGTTGCTTGTTCTACGGCTCAAAGGCATGGAGCCGATGAGGTAGCTATCATGGTTTTTGCATTCCCTTTCTCTCTTGAAGCGCAAGCAAAAACATGGTTCTACTCACTACCGGATGAGATTGTGACTAATTGGGATTTCTTGAGAAGAGAGTTTCTTGATAAGTTCTTCCCACCGGAGAAGACCGACTACATCCGGAAAGAGATTTCGGGTATAATGCAAAGAGACCAAGAGAGTTTGTACGAGTATTAGTCTCGGTTCAAGAGGCTATTGGCGTCATGTCCACACCACGGAATGACCACTCACTAGCTCATTAGCTACTTTATCGGAGGTCTTTGTGCGGAAGATAGAAGATTGCTCACCGCTTCTAGTGGTGGTTCCCTTTCGAAAAACAAGACGGAGGGAGAAGCTTGGAATTTGATAAAGGATGTTGTCGAAGCTACACAACACACAAGGGTGAGAAGTAATCCTCTCAAGGGTGTGGTAGAACCACCCCCCTCCGAAGCAAGTCTAACCAAGGCACTTGGGGATATGACCACCATCCTTACACAAATCCAAAGGGATCAAAAGGAATACTACTCCATCCAAGCCGTCCAAGCCCTACCTCTGGTTGCTCAACTTGAAGGCCCTCCTAGAATTTGTGGTTTGTGCTCTAGCACCACACATTACACCGACCAATGCCATCAAATTCAAGAGGAACATGCCCTTGTGGTAGCCAATGTGAATTACAACAACCATCCACCCTACCCTTCTCAAGGTCAAAACAACTACCATCAAGGTGGTAATCAACATCAAGGATGGAGAGATAATGCACAAGGAAGCAATCAAAACCAAAGGTGGAACAACTCTTCTTCTCATTACAACAATAACCAATCTTCATCCCAATACCACCATAACAACACCAACTACCAAGCCAACCAAGGCCACTCCAACCAAAACCAAAACAACTACACCAAGTACCAAGCACCACACTATAGACAACAAAATCAAAACCAAACTCCTCCATCCTCCAACAATCAAGTTGATGAGCTTAGAGCTGCTATGGAAAAATGAGATGAGGGCAACAAGGCTCAATTCGAGGCCTTGAATACTCAATTGGCCAACCTCACCAATATACTTTCAAAGATGAACATGTTAAGCCAATCACCAACCCCAATAACAACACCAATCAACACTCAAGTTCCTCTAACCTTCCATCCCAACCCCAACCAAACCCAAGAGGCGGTCTCAATGCCATCACTCTACGGTCGGGGACTACATTAGAGAAGATACCTCCAAGGGTCATGGGAGAAATTCATGAGGAAGAGGTAGTTGTTGAAGCTCCACATGAAGAAGAGGTGGTAGACAAAAGTCATGAGAAAGAAGGAGTAAACCTCAAGGAACCCAAGAGGAAAGCTATAGTGGATGAGTCAATTCCTATTCCATTTCCTTCCATGGTGAAGAAGCCGAAGAAGACACCGGAGTTTGATTTGAACATGCTTCAAGTGTTCAAAAAGGTTGAGGTAACCATACCACTCCTTGATGCTATTCAACAAATTCCAAAGTATACAAAATTTTTGAAAGACTTGTGTACACACAAGGATAGGATAGGAGAATTGGAGACATTATCTTTGGGTAGTTCAATTTCTTCCTTGATGGAACCTATTCCAAGAAAATGTGGTGACCCTGGACCGTGCTTAGTGTCTTGTTGTATTGGTGGATACACTTTTCATGATTGTATGTGTGACTTGGGAGCTTATGTAAGCATCATGCCACTTTCTATCTATGTACGGTTGAATTTAGGTCCATTAAAGAAGTCAGCGGCGAGGTTTGCCTTAGCCGATAAGAGTGTGATCACAGTGATGGGAATAGCGGAAGATGTACTCGTGGCAATTAAGGATTTGGTTTTTCCGATTGACTTTTACATCCTTGAAATGCCTCCAACAGAAAATAGAAGCTCCTCCTCCGTTCTACTTGGTAGACCCTTCCTCAAAACCTCCAAATTCAAGTTAGATGCCTTCACCGGTATATATTCCTTTGGGGTTGGAGACAAGACTATCAAGTTCAATTTAGAGGAAGCCATGAAACATCCTCCCGAAGAACATTCCGTGCTCCGATGTGATGTGATTGATGAAGTGGAAGCGGAAGTACAAGAAGAAGACCATGACAAGTTGTGCTACCCCATTGTTGAGGAGACGGATGACCAAGAAGATGAACATGAAGAAGTTGTCGAGAATGAATCCCATGAGATTGATGAAAAGGAACCTCAACTTGAGATAAAAGGTGAATTGAAGCCCCTTCCATCTCATTTGAAGTATGCTTTCTTAGAGGATAACTAAAGGTTTCCGGTCATTATTGCTAGTGAACTCTCAAGTGAAGAAGAGGGAAAGCTCCTAGATATTCTCAGAAAGTACAAGAAAGCAATAGGATGGAGCTTAGCGGATATTGTGGGAATTGACCCCCGCAAGTGCATGCATAGGATATTTCTCCAAGATGGAGCTAAGCCGGTTAGGCAACCGCAAAGGAGGCTCAACCCAACCATCCTCGATGTAGTGAAGAAAGAGGTCACCCGATTACTGGATGCGGATATCATATACCCAATTTCCGACAGTGAGTGGGCGAGCCCAGTTCAAGTTCTCCCCAAGAAGTAGGGCATCACAATGGTCGAGAAGGACGACGGTGAAATGGTTACTAAAAGAGTACAAAATGCGTGGCGAGTATGTATTGACTACAGAAGATTGAACGCCGCCACACGGAAGGACCAGTACCCCTTACCCTTCATCGATCAGATGCTAGACCGCTTGGCAGGTAAATCTCACTACTGCTTTCTTGATGGATTTACTGGCTACTTCCAGATACATATTGCTCCTGAAGATCAGGAGAAGACCACATTTACTTGTCCGTTTGGCACCTTTGCCAATAAAAGGATGCCATTTGGACTATGTAACGCACCCGCTACTTTTCAGTGGTGCATGACGAGTGTCTTCTCCGATCTAATGGAGAATTGGTTGGAAGTCTTTATGGACGACTTCAGCGTTTATGGTACTTCATTCGATTTTTGTTTAGAGAGCTTGGCAAAGGTCCTAGCTAGATGTGTTGACACTAACCTTGTCTTAAATTTTGAAAAATGTCACTTTATGGTACAACAAAGTATAGTGTTAGGACATGTAGTATCTCATGAAGACATTTCTGTAGACATTTCCGCTTGTTTTTGGGACATGCAGGATTTTATAGGCGCTTTATCAAGGACTTCAGCAAGATTGCTTTGCCATTCTCGCGCCTACTCCAAAAAGATGTGGATTTTGAGTTTGATGGTGAATGTGAAAAAGCTTTTGAAGAGCTAAGGAGAGTTCTTACCACGACACCAATTGTGTGAGGCCCCAACTGGACGTTGCCATTTGAGATAATGTGCGATGCGTCAAACCATGCTGTGGGTGCCGCGCTTGCACAGCGTGATGGTAAACTCCCTTATGTCATTGCTTACTCTTCTAAGACACTAGATGTAGCACAATCCAACTATACCACTACTGAAAAAGAACTCCTAGCTATTGTTCATGCTTTAGATAAATTCAGATCTTATTTTCCAGGTTCAAAGATAGTGGTATACACGGATCATGTAGCTTTAAAGTACTTATTGACAAAGAATGAGTCAAAGCCTAAACTCATACGTTGGATAGTTTGCATGCTGTGTCAGATAGCTTTCCTTGGTTTGCCCCAATGGTGAACTACTTGGTTGCAAGAATCTTCCCTTCCAACTTTTCGAAAAACCAAAGGGACAAGTTGAGGAGTGATTCCAAATACTATATTTGGGATGACCCTCAGTTGTGGAAGAGGGGCGTAGACCAAGTAATTCGAAGATGTGTCCCGGAGTCTGAATTCCAACCAATTCTTGAAGCTTGTCATTCGTCCTAATGTGGTAGCCACTTTGGCCTACAAAGGACCGCTAAAAAAGTGTTGGATTGTGGATTCTGGTGGCCAACCTTATTCAAGGATGCTAACCGGTTATGTGTGTCTTGCCATCAGTGTCAGAAGTCAGGAAACGCATCCCAAAGGGATGAAATGCCTCAGCAACCTATGTTGTTCTGTGAGATATTTGATGTATGGGGCATTGACTTTATGGGACCGTTTCCCAACTCTAGTGGGTATCTGTATATTCTGTTAGCGGTTGACTACGTATCAAAGTGGGTAGAGGCCGTACCTACCCGCCTTGACGACGCCAATGCCGTTGTTTCTTTCATTAGGAATCATATTGTATGCCGTTATGGGTCGCCACGAGCAATCATGAGCGACCAAGGATCCCACTTTTGTAACAGGAAGGTAGAAGCATTGCTCAAGCGCTATGGAGTGTCGCATAAGGTTGCTACTGCTTATCATCTGCAAACAAATGGACAAGCGGAAGTGTCCAACCGAGAAATCAAGAGAATCTTGGAGAAAGTGGTCAATCCACAAAGAAAGGATTGGAGCCTCCGGTTAGGAGATGCACTACGGGCGTATAGAACGGCCTACAAGACTCCGATAGGGATGAGTCCTTTCCGGATCGTCTACGGTAAGGCGTGCCACCTTCCGGTGGAGATTGAGCATCGAGCCTATTGGGCGGTAAAGTAGTGCAACATGGATTTAGCCAAGGCGGGTGAAGCTAGGAAGTTACAACTATAAGAGCTTGAGTGTTTGAGGAACGAGTCATATGAAAATGCCCGAATTTATAAGGAAAAGACTAAGGCATTTCATGACCATCACATCTGGAAGAAGGACTTTCAAGAAGGTGATGAGGTCCTCCTCTACAACTCAAGGCTCTGATTTATGCCTGGCAAGCTCCATTCTAGATGGGAAGGACCTTTCAAGGCGAAGGAGATGAAGCCCTATGGAGTGGTGAAATTGTATGATCCCAAGAGTGAAGCAACTTTCAAAGTGAATGGACATAGAGTGAAGAAGTATCATGGTTGCAAGCCCCCAAGAGAGCTAGAGGTGTACATATTGGAGGATGCACCAAGGAGAGAGGATGCTTAAGAAAAGGACCGTCCAACTTAAGGACGTTAAAGAAAAGTGCTTGGTGGGAGGCACCCCACCGTGGTAAGATCTTCCTTGTTTATACCATCTTGTTCATATCTTTAGTTTCTTGTGAATTTTATGATCTTTTGATGATTGATTGAATGCATAGGAATGCTAGCTTTGTTGATTTTGTTGGATAAGTAGAATGTTCATGTAGATAGGATGTGAAAAAGATAAAGAAAACAAAAATTTTTCTTTGAAGAAGGGCACCGATGCGCCAGCGCACAGTGCGCGCGCGCGCCAGTGGCGAAATTCCACTCTTGGGCCAAATACCCGAGAGTCATGCCCACTTTGTGCCCAAGTCGCACCAGGCACCAACGCGTTCGCGTACATGCCGCCTGCGCGCACCCTTGCAATTCAACCATCGACGCACCAGCGCACGGTGCGCGCGCGCGCCGATGGAGATATGTGGACTCTCTGGTACAAAAACCAGAGAGTTGTGCCACAATTGGGCCATGCTTGTGCCAAAACTAACGCGTCCGCGCGTTGTGCGCGTCCGCACCAGTTGAGGAATACCTCAAGCACGCGTCTGCGCAAGGTGCGCGTCCGCGCGCCTGCCTCACTGATTCACTCCGGTACAAAAACCAGAGACTTGAGCCAACTTTGTGCCACTTCTGTGCCTGAGGCACAACTCCCCTCGCGCGCGCGTGCCACTGACGCGCACGCGTCCCCTGCTAGCATCCTCACCAACGCGCCAGCGCACCTTGTGCGCGCGCGGCGGTTGCGCGAGTCAGTTTTATACTTCACGCCTTGCCCTGTTTTTCTTTCTCTCAAACCCTTTTCTTTCTTAGCTTCTTTTCCTTCTCCCTCCATCATCTCCCTTCTCCTCTTCTTCTTCCCTACCCCACCACCACTGTCTCCGGCCACTCACCGGCGACAACCAACTTTTTCTGGTTGCACTACACCTCTCCCATTTTCTTTCTCATCTTCACAAAAGAAGATTCAACCTTGTTCCTTCATACTTTTCAAGATTTCACTTCTTCTACTTCTCTTCTTTATTTTCTCTTGCATTATTTCCTCTAGTTAGATGCTTCTTATTGCTTTACTTAGTTTCCCTTTTACTTGCATGATGATGTTTCTTGCTTTTTGTTTGCTTACCTTTCCTTTTTCCTTATTTCTCCATGGATGTTGAATTTGAGCTTAATTTGCATTAATGGATCTTTTGTCATTCTTTTTCTTATCTTTCCCATTGTGTGATGTTTATGTAATGATTGATGTTCCATTTTGGGCTTTGAATTGGTTTAGTATCTCATAATTGCTCATTGCTTGATTATTGCATGCCAAGTGTTCGAGGAAATACACATATACCATTTTGGTTCATTTTAGTCATATATTTCTCAAATTGGTGCTCCCTCCTCATTCACTTACTTTCTCTTAAATGCATTGAGTCTAATTTGTGTGCTTAAAGTTTATACTTGCCAATTAGATATTAATTGAACATGACTTGCTCTTTATTATGGATGCTTGAGACTACTCTTCTCATGCCATTGCATGCTTACTTCCTCTTGCATCCCATGCCAAGTGTTATGACCCTTGCTTTTACATTCATCATGGGCACCACAAGTCACTTGCATGTTTTTTGTCAAATTGATTCTTGGGTTTAATGTTTTCCTTCCTTCTCTTCCTTTTCAGGATGGCCACCAAGAAAGGCAAGGAGATAGCTTCAAGGAAACCAGCCACAAAAAGGGCACCCCAAAAGTCAAATTCTAAAGCACGCTCTTCATTAGGAGCCAAACCCCTATCTAAGAAAGGGAAGACACCCGCTCCTTTTGATGAGAATGACAAGGGCAAACCGGAAAAAGATTCTTCAAGGTTCCCCAACCGCTTTTGTGAACTTATGTTCCCCTCCATAGCTATAAAGAACTATCATCCTGAGCATCTACTTGCTCCGCCGGACAAGGTCGCTCCTTATATTTTGCCCCCGCATTGAATAGCGAGGATGAGAGTTTCTTTTGAGGACACCAAGGGAAATCAACCTCTCTTGGGTGGAAGAATTCTACACTAACTACCATCTTCCCTCTCTTCAATCGGTATACATGCGCCGAAAGCAAGTCTCAGTTTAAGAAGAGGCTATTTAGCAAGTGCTTAATGTCCTACCAGTGCCAAGTGACATGGATGGCTACCAAGAAGTCTTACGTCAGCGAGAGAAGTATGGATTCAATTGGGACTCGATTCTCTGAGTCATTGCTAAGCCAGGGACATTTTAGACCCAAGGTCGACTCCGGATGAGACCCAAGAGCATTGACGCTCGCTTCCTCACTGTAGAAGCTAGAGCTTGGGCCCAGATCCTATCCCACTATGTGCTACCTAGCACCCACAAGTCGTCCCTCACGGAAGACCTCGCCTTGCTTGTTTGGTGTGTTCTCACGGAGAAGCTGGTGAATATTCCGCTTCTTGTCAGGCAAGCGATGAGTCAAGTTCACGACCGGGATAATTTACTATTTCCAGCATGGGTGTATGACTTAGTGGCATGATGACCCTATGGTCATTACCATAATACTTGCCAATGCCAACCTCCATCGAACATTTGTCGACCAAGGAAGCTCTGCGGATATACTGTTCAAATCCGCCTTCGACAAGCTCGACTTACAAGAAAAAGA
Source organism: Arachis ipaensis (assembly GCF_000816755.2). NCBI lineage: Eukaryota > Viridiplantae > Streptophyta > Magnoliopsida > Fabales > Fabaceae > Arachis > Arachis ipaensis. Next base: position 21,239,263 of record NC_029793.2, read on the forward strand.
ACTCAGAGCATACCCAAATAGCCTATTTGGGCTATGAAACGCCCCAATTCAACCACTAGGATACATCTCGCTGCATACAACCTTTGGAAAAGAAACTAGGTCGAGGACACCAAACATATACTACATCGTAGTCAACATGAGCTCATCTTATAACGCCCTTATAGGTCGGACAACACTAAACCAGGTCGCCGCAGTAGTCTCCACTCCACATATGTGCATGAAGTTCCCAACTCCAGAAGGGATCGCCACGATAAAAAGAGAACAAAAGCTTACGCGACGCTGCTATAACGAAACTCTGAACCTCAAAGGCAACCCCAGAGGAGAGGAAATCAACACCATCGAACTCGGCAGAGTTCGAGCTCGCGCAGCACTTCGTCCACAACCTAAAGGTGAGACCAAAGAAGTCCAAATCGGGGATGCCCAGGATAAAATAACAATTACAGGGGCAACCTTAAAGGAAGACTTAAAGGAGCCACTGATATAGTTCCTAAAGGATAAAGCCGATCTCTTTGCATGGAAGGCTGCAGACATGCTCGGCATAGATCCCAAGTTAATGTGCCATAAGCTGGCGGTGTATCCTGGATCTTGGCCAGTGCAACAGAAGCGCAGGAAGCTTGGCCCAAAAAGGTCCCAAACTGTGGAAGAGCAGGTACAGGCCTTACTGGAGGCAGGGTTCATAAGGGAGGTCGAGTACCCATTATAGCTAGCAAATGTCGTCTTGGTAAAGAAGTCAAATGGAAAGTGGTGAATGTCTACCGACTACACCGACCTCAATAAGGCTTGCCCTAAGGACCCCTACCCGCTCCCAAATATAGACACTCTAGTGGATGCCTCTTTCGCATACAAGTACCTCTCTTTCATGGATGCTTATTCGGGATACAACCAAATTCTAATGTATCCACCCGACTAAGAAAAGACCTCGTTCCTAACTCCAAAGGCAAATTACTGCTACATAGTCATGCCATTTGAACTCAAAAATGCAGGAGCTACATACCAAAGATTGATGAAAAAAGTCTTTGCCGACCACATCGGGAAGCTAATGGAGGTTTATGTGGACGACATGCTGGTAAAAACACAAAGTGAGGAATTGTTGTTATCCGACTTCACTAAAGTGTTCGACACCATAAGAAAGCATGGCATGCGACTTAACCCCGCAAAGTGCACCTTCGTGGTAGAAGCCGGCAAATTTTTAGGTTTCATGCTCGCCCAAAGAGGAATCGAGGCAAACCCGGATAAATTCCAGGCTATACTTCACATGAAAAATCCGACTTGTGTCAAAGAGGTCCAGCAGCTCAATGGAAGACTAGCGGCTCTGTCTAGGTTTCTAGCCGGATCAGCCTTAAGATCTCTCCCCTTCTATGCAACATTAAGGAAGGGAAAGAGGTTCGAGTGGACCCCAGAATGCGAACAAGCCTTCCAAGATTTTAAGAAATTTCTAGGGCAACCACCCGTCCTTACTCGACCACGGGAAGGAGAAGAGCTCATACTATACCTTACTGTAGGAAGTCGGGCAACAGCATCAGCACTAGTCAGAGAAGATGAAAGTGGGCAACAACCCATGTACTTTATCAGTAAGGCTTTACAAGGGGCTGAATTGAACTATCAAAAGATAGAAAAGTTTGCCTATGCCCTCATACTCACTTTCCGACGACTCTGACCATACTTTCAAGCTCACACCATCAGTGTGCAAACCAACCAACCCATAAAGGGGATCTTACAGAAAACAGGCTTAGCTGGAATAATCCTACAATGGGCAGTTGAGTTATCCAAATTCGACCTCAAGTATGAAGCTCAGATAGCTATCAAATCTCAGTACCTGGCCGACTTCATCGCAGAGTACACTGACATCCTGGGCACCCCTACAGAGTGGAGCCTTTATATGGATGGCTCCCCAAACAAAACCGGGAGTGGTGTAGGTGTCATTTTAGAAAATGATCAGGGAACCCAAATCGAGCTCTCCTTAAAGTTTGAGTTTTCTGCCTCAAATAATCAAGCTGAATATGAAGCACTACTGGCTGGTTTGAGGCTGGCTAGGGAAGTGGGAGCCCAAAAACTTACCATATTTAGCGACTCCCAAGTAGTCACTTCACAAATGCAAGGGAGCTATCAAGCTAAGGATCCCACCATGAAAAAATACCTCGACAAAACCGAAGAACAGCTCGGATAATTTAGGGGATATGAGGTACGACAAATACCCCGAGAGCAAAATGCCCAAGCTGATGCACTTTCGAAACTAGCCAGCACCAAACCAAGGGGCAATAATAGAAGCCTCATCCAAGAAACATTACCAAATCCATCAACCATGGAAGATAAAAATGTCCTAAACATATCAGACCAGGGCCAAGGACGGATGACTCCTATAGTTAGCTATCTCAAGCATAGTTGTCAGAATCGAACCGGTGATCGAACCGGTCAGGTTACCGGGTCAATGGGTCACTAGTTCAACCGGTGGGTCACTGGTTGAACTGGTTGACTCGGTACTATGTAAATAAAAAAATAAAAATAGTCAAAAATTTAAAATTATAATTTAAAATACATATTTTTACTAATATTTTAAGAATATCAAGCTATTTTAAAATAATATGGACCA
>NC_029793.2:21241895-21264508 GCF_000816755.2 Arachis ipaensis
ATATATATATATATATATTAATTTGTATGAATTTTAATGAAAATCATCACAGCCTGGTGGCTATGCATAGCCCCTTTCTTCAAGAGGAGAGGGGTTTGAACCCCATATGTAACATTTTGTTAAAATTTAGTTCCTGACCGGTTCGATTGGACCGAACTTTACCGAGTTCGATCGGTTCGCACCGAGTTTAACCGGTTCGCAGCGGGTTTATACCTTATTCGGTCCAAACATCAGACCGGCCGGTAGAAGGTTCGGTTCACCGATTTTTTGGTTGAACTAGCTAGTCCAGTTTGATTTTGATAACACTGATCTCAAGTCAGAAATACTTCCCGCAGACAAAAAGGAGGCAAAAAGGCTAGTTCGAGAAGCACAGTACTACACCATAATACATGACGTCTGATAAACCACTATTTTATGGTTTATCTTGTGCTCAATTGAGAAGTTTTTATCAACACTTTACCCATTTATTCATACTAATCGCATGCTTTATATTTTCCTTCCTGATTTTGTTCTCTGATTGAAAACATGTTTCTTTGGCCTTTAAATTGCTAATTATTAATCCTCTCTTATTACCATTAGATGCCTTGATATGTGTATTAAGTGTTTTCAGAGATTACAGGTTAGGAATGGCTTAGAGGATGGAAAGGAAGCATGCAAAAGTGGAAGGAATATAGGAAACTGAAGGAACTGCTAAAGCTGTCTAGCCTGACCTCCTGGCACTCAAACGACCATAACTTGAGCTACAGAAGTCTAAATGAGATGGTTTTAGTTGTGTTGGAAAGCTAACGTCCGGGGCTTCACAACAATATATAATTTTCCATAGCTGCCCTGAATTTAGGCGACGCGAACGCGTGAATGACGCGCCCGCATTGCGTCTACGAATTGCAATCCACGCGGACGCGTGGACGACGCCCCCGCGTCACTTTCCCGCGACCTGAACGTACCAGAAATCGCAGGGTTTTTGGGGCTACTTTTGACCCAGTTTTCAGCCCAGAACACAAAGATTATAGGCTATAAAGTGGGGGAATGCATCCATTCTTACCATGCTCTCATAATACATAATTTTAAGATTTAGATGTAGTTTTTAGAGAGAGAGGTTCTCTCCTCTCTCTTAGGATTTAGTTTTAGGATTTATGATTATTTCTTCTTCATCACAGGTTCAATGTTCCTCTTATTTATTTTCTACTTTTATTATATACCTTTAATTATTATTTATCTTTTCAATTTAGCTTATGCTACATTCATGTTATGATTTTCTTAATTAATATTATTTGAGGTATTTTAGATTTAAGATTGCTTTGCTTTATTTATATTGATGCTTTTAATTTAATTTAGATATTTTCTTCCTTTTGGCTTTGGTTAAGTAATTGGTAACGCTTGAGCTGTCAAATAAAGCAGTGGTTGAAATTGGGAGTTGCTCCAATAACTCTAGTCTTTCCATAGGAATTGACTAGGACCTGAGGATCAAGCTAATTAGTCCACTTGATTTACCTTCATAGTTAGAGGTTAACAAAGTGGGATTAAAATCCAATTCTCATCACAATTGATAAGGATAGGACTTCCAGTTGTAATACCTTGCCAAGAGTTTATTTTATTATTACTATTTTATTTTTCTTATCATTTAACATACTGGTTTCTTACTTTCAAAACCCTAATTTACAAGACTCATAACCAATAATAAGAACACCTCCCTGCAATTCCTTGAGAAGACGACCCAAGGTTTAAATACTCGCTTATCAATTTTAAAGGGGTTTGTTACTTGTGACAACTAAAACGTTTGTAAGAAAGGACTTTTGTTGGTTTAGAAGCTATACCTGCAACGAGAATTTATCTGCAAATTTCTAGACCACGCAAAAATTCTCTTTTCAAAATGGCGCCGTTGCCGGAGAATTGCAAACGTGTGCCTTATTATTAGTTATTGTAAATATTTGCTTTTTGCTTGTTTATTTGTTTTTATTTTTGTTTTTATTTTTGCTTTTTCATAAATTAAGAGGTTATTGGTTTTTATTTAGTTATTAAAATTTTTTTTCAAAAATTTGTTCTTGGTGTTCATCTTGATCTTCAAGTTGTTCTTCGTATTCATCTTGACCTTCAAGTTGTTCTTAGTGGTTTTCATTGTTTTGATCTAAAAATTTTAAGTTTAGTGTCAATTTATTGTTTTTCTCTCTCCTCATTAAATTAAAAAAAATTCAAAATTTAAAACTCAAATTTCAATTTTCAAATAAATTTCAATTTTCAAAATTCAAATTAAAAAAAATTTTAATTCAAATTTCAAAATTTCAAATTTTAATTTTCAAAATTCAAATTTAAAAATTTAAAATTAAAATCTCAAATTTCAAAATTTAAAATTTCAAAATTTAAATCTTTTTCAAAAAAAATTATATCTTTTTCAAAATCTTATCTTATCTTATTTAAAAAAAAATCAAATTTCAATATTCAAATTTCAAATTTCAAATTTCTAATTTCAAAATTTAATTTTCATAATTTAAATTTCAATAACCTTTTAATTTAAATTTTGTTTTTATTTTTGTTTTTAATTTTTATTTGCTATTATGAATTCTCACCCCCATCGCTTTGAGTTTGGTTCCAATGCTGTTGCAAGGAATGGAAATTATAACAGGAACATGCATCAAGGTCAAAACAATCAGAGATGGAAGGAGCCAAGAGGATCTGATCAACCCTTTAGGCAACAACACCTTCCAGGATACCATGGACAAAGACCATCCTACAATGCATGCCAAGACAATAGATATGGTGGACCCCCTTATAGTTACCAGCAAGCTCCATCATATGCCAATAAACCACCTCCTCAAAATAGCTTTGGACCACCATACTCACAAGCCCCTTACCACCAAACACCCTCATATGATCCTAACCCTTATCCACCATACCAACCACCTTATGAGCCATATGAACCATATCAAGAACCACCACTTCCCTATGTACCATGTCCATATCCATCACCTCAAGACTCAACAGAGCGTTTCAAGGAAGCAATGGAAAGACTTAATGCAACCCTTCGCCAGCTAGACCAAGCAATAAATCAATTACCTTCCTAACATTCAGACATTCAGGGAACCCCCATGGCTTCATGTGGGCAATCTAATGAAGAACGTAGCATGAAGGAGATACTAGAAACTCCAGTGGATAGTGAGGAGCATGACTTTGTACTGGAACAAGTGGAGAAAGCCGAAATTATCGAAGAAGAAGAATTGGTTGCAGAATTAGGAGATGCTGAACCTCCATGGGAAAGTCAGGATATAGAACCTCCTTCAAAGGCAATTGAAATTAATGCTGAGGAGGGTGTACAACCTCCAAGGCATACCATGGTTGAAGAGTTGGAAGAGGTTGATCAAGAAATGGAGATTAAAAAAGCAGAAGCACAACCTCCTATGCCCTTGGTGAGCAATAAAGAAAAGATTGAACTGGAAGAAAGCTACCAAGAGGAAGAAGTTAAAATTGAAGAAGCTTGCAAAGAGGTGGAAGTTGTCAAAGAAGAGCACAAGGGAGTGGAGCTGGAAATCACCTTGCCGAAGTTATTGGAGACCCCTCCCCCTAAGTTTCCATCATCCTTCACAACATTCAAGTGGGTAAAATTCATATCCCTTAGCTTTCTAATTCCACTTGAATATGGGCTACTGGAGACGGATGGTCAACTTAGAGCTCTTTGTGGCATAAAGAGTAAGAGGAAGATGGTCAGTGGTAAGAATTGTCCTGCAAGGTTCATTATGGTTTGAAGCTTAAGGTTTAAATGCAAGGGTTGGTGTAAAGCTCAACTGAATGGGTCTAGGAAGTTATTTGGCCGCTTTAGTAAGAATTCAGATTGCTTGCCACCCGGATGGAATTATGATGATCAACAAGAAGACGGGTGCAATAGCAAGATTTGGGATCCTGGAATCTGTTCTGACATCCAACACCCTGGGAGCCTAAGAATCTGCTTGAAGCTGCTCAAAGGCTTTACATGCCTAGTTTGGGATCCCGGAGGCTACTGGAATTCCAAACATTGGTGGAGATTCCTGGATGAGTTCATGCACAAGCCACCATAACAGGAAGCTCATCAAATGTCCAACTTAAGGACTTTAACTAAAAGTGCTACGTGGGAGATAACCCACCATGGTATGATCATTCCTTTTTCATTTTTATTTAGTTTTATTTGTTTTTGAGTTTTATTTTATTTTATTGTATTGAACCTGGAATTTTGCATAACATTCATATTAGCATTGCATTCTGCATACTGCATTATTTAAAAAAAAAAAAGTAAGCACGCGACGCGGCAGTGTCGCTGACGCGTCCGCGTCACATGTGCGTTGTAAAGAAGAGAAATCGAACAGAGAGTTCTGCGGTAGCGTGGCTGGAGGCGTGCCTTTAGCACAAACCATCCCACGCGACCGCGTCGCTGATGCGTCCGCGTCACATGGGGAACCTGCCCCCCACGCGTCCGCGTCACTCACGCGGCCGCGTGACCTGGAAATCGACGTAAGAAAGGGTGCACGATCGAAAGTTGTGCGAGAGTGGTGCTGGACTGGTGCTGATCGCACACGCCTTACCACGCGGATGCATGGCTCACGCGTCCGCGTCATATGCCCATGATGGCCACTCACGCGATCGCGTCGACCACGCGACCGCGTCACCCCGGATTTTGGCAATACCAAGTTTCGAACAGAGAGTTGTGCGACTGCGAGGCTGCACTCGGGCCAATCGCACAAATCAGGTCACGCGATCGCGTGACCCACGCGTCCGCGTCACCTAACCTTATCACGCACCACGCGACCGTGTCACCTACGCGTCCGCGTCACATGCGGCGCACAGAATATCCAGATCAGCCAAAATATCTTATATTTTCTTCTCCAAATCCTTATTTTTCTTATCTTTTCTAATCCTAATTTCTTCTATCTTTTCTTCTTTCTTTCCTACTTTATTTCTTTCACATCTCATTCCTTTTCACCTTCATTCTATTTTACTTACTTTATTTGCATATTTCATTCATTACATTTTAATTTTGTGCATATTTTTCTTTTCTTTTCTAAACTTATTATTATTTTCCCATTGGTGTCACTTGTTCATATTCAACTGTTGTGTCTTTTCTGGTATTATTTTGATGCTCAGTTACTTGTTCTACACTGTTGGGTAATATTATTTAAGTCAAATGCTAATCTTTTATGATATTTGTATTAATTTTGCATTGACATTAATTTATATTGTTTTGCACTCTCTTCCCCATTGTTGCAAATTTTTGCACTATTGATTTGCCATGTACTTCTACTATTTTCTCACTTACATGTTGTAGCTACCATGTAATTGAGACTCTTATTATCTGGCATTAACACCCATATTTTATTTATTTTCTATCTTTATTTTGGGTTACTTTTCTTCTTTTCAGGATGGCCACCACAAAGGGAGAGGAAAAGCTTCTTAATGGGAAGACAAACAAGTCCACCTGCACAGTCTTTGGAGAAAAGCGACAGTTGAAGCAACCCGTCCACTGGCACATCTTAGCATGCACCGAGGACGGTGCAATCTTTAAGTGTGGAGAGGTCGATACCGATCTCCATGGGTTAGTCACTCTTCTATCTCAACACCAATGGTTTATTTTCCTTGTTAGTTGTTGCATTTGCATGTTTGATTGCATGATTATTTTATTTTGTGCATATTTTATCACTTGGTTGAAGTAATATTTTCTTTTTCAAGAAACCTTTTAAGAGTATTTCACTAATTTGAATAAAATTTAATGTTACACTTGTTTGAAGAAATATTATACTAGAACATGGTTTAGAGCTTGAACACACAAAACCTGTGAGATTTTTGAACCTATTTGAATTGGTTGCATTTTACCAACCAATATTTTATTTTTGGTGTGTGTTTTTCTCTCTAAAATTGTGATCTTTGTCTTGCTTAATTCTATATTTCCATTGTTTGATGTATACATGCACTTATATGATTGAGGCCTTTGTTTCACTGAGCTTACATACCCATATAGCCTTACCCTTTCATTATTCTTTGCAAACTAATGTTGAGCCTATTATACCCCTTTGTTCTTTACTTTAGCACATCATTAACTCTAAGCTGAAAACAATAATGTTCTTAATTTGAATCCTTGGTTAGCTTAGACTAGTGAGAGTACTCATGAATTAAGTGTGGAAAAGTTGAATTTGGAAACATTTGGTTTGAGAATTGAGTATGTTAGAATTTTCTGAAAATGTGAAAAAAAAATGTTTAGGACATGATTCATGCATCCAATAATTTAATCATATGCATTGAGAAAAATAAAAGAAAAGAAAAAAATTTTGTATATATAAAAAAAGTGAGAAAAAGAAAAAAAAAGAGTAATTAAGCAAAAAGGGGACAAAATGCCCCAAAGTAAGTGGTGAAAGCAATGCATATGTACTGTACTTGAAATTAGAATGCATGAATACGTGGAAAATATGGTTAATGGATAGTTAGATTTTGTATTATGATTACATGGATTGTCTAAAGTTAGGTGGAAAGTTTAAGTTAATTAAGGATTCAGATTTTAGTCCACTTGGCCAAATACAATCCTACCTTGACCCTAACCCCATTACAACCCTTAAAAGACCTCTTGATATGTGTATCTGTGCATTAAATTTTTGTTGATTAGTAGAAGAAAAGCAAGCCTTAGAAAGCAAGGTTAGTAGAGAATTGAGAGAATCGAACCTTAAACACTTGAGTGATTAAAGTGTATACACTACCAGTGAGGGTTCGATGCTCAATTCCTTGTTCCCTGCTTTCATGAGCTATTTTCTTCTTGCAAGTCTATTTGTACTTCATTTTCATGATTTGAATTAGTGAAATCCAGTTCATATTTCTTCTTGAAAGATTTGTTTACTTTTAACTAAGTAGGTAGAAAAATTTTGCATGTAGTTGCATTCATATAGATAGGTTGCATTTCATACTTTCTACCATTCTTCTTCACTCTCTTATAGCTTCTCTTGAGCTTAGCATGAGGACATGCTAATGTTTAAGTGTGGGAAGGTTGATAAAACACTATTTTATGGTTTATCTGGTGCTCAATTGAGAGGTTTTTATCAACTCTTTACCCATTTATTCATACTAATCACATGCTTTATGTTTTCCTTCCTGATTTTGTGCTCTGATTGAAAACATGTTTCTTTGGCCTTTAAATTGCTAATTATTAATCCTCTCTTATTACCATTAGATGCTTTGATATGTGTGTTAAGTGTTTTCAGAGATTACAGGGCAGTAATGGCTTAGAGGATGGAAAGGAAGCATGCAAAAGTGGAAGGAATACAGGAAACTGAAGGAACTGCTAAAGCTGTCTAGCCTGACCTCCTGGCACTCAAACGACCATAACTTGAGCTACAGAGGTCCAAATGAGATGGTTCTAGTTGCGTTGGAAAGCTAACATCTGGGGCTTCATAACGATATATAATTTGCCAATTTTAAGATTTAGATGTAGTTTTTAGAGAGAGAGGTTCTCTCCACTCTCTTAGGATTTAGTTTTAGGATTTATGATTATTTCTTCTTCATCACAGGTTCAATGTTCCTCTTATTTATTTTCTACTTTTAATATATACCTTTAATTATTATTTATATTTTCAATTTAGCTTATGCTACATTCATGTTATGATTTTCTTAATTAATGTTATTTGAGGTATTTCGGATTTAAGATTGCTTTGCTTTATTTATATTGATGCTTTTAATTTAATTTAGATATTTTCTTCCTTTTGGCTTTGGTTAAGTAATTTGTTACGCTTGAGCTGTCAAATAAAGCAGTGGTTAAAATTAGGAGTTACTCCAATAACTCTAGTCTTTCCATAGGAATTGACTAGGACCTGAGGATCAAGCTAATTAGTCCACTTGATTTACCTTCATAGTTAGAGGTTAACAAAGTGGGATTAAAATCCAATTCTCATAACAATTGATAAGGATAGGACTTCTAGTTCTAATACCTTGCCAAGAGTTTATTTTATTATTACTATTTTATTTTTCTTATCATTTAACATACTGGTTTCTTACTTTCAAAACCCCCAATTTACAAGACTCATAACCAATAATAAGAACACCTCCCTGCAATTTCTTGAGAAGACGACCCGAGGTTTAAATACTCGGTTATCAATTTTAAAGGGGTTTGTTACTTGTGACAACCAAAATGTTTGTAAGAAAGGACTTTTGTTGGTTTAGAAGCTATACCTGCAACGAGGATTTATCTGCAAATTTCTAGACCACGCAAAAGTTCTCTTTTCAACGTCCTATATAGGAGAGGAATCTCTACGCCCCTCCTAAAATGCGTCCCAACCTCCACTACAAGGGAAGTTCTCGAAGAAGTCCACAGTGGCATGTGCGGCAACCACCTTGGGGCGTGAGCTCTTGCTAGAAAGGTACTTCGAGCTGGTTTCTACTGGCCGACCTTGCAAAGGGAAGCAGCAGAGTTCGTTAACACATGCCCACCATGCCAGAAGCACGCCAACTTCCACATAGCTCCACCTGAGGAACTCATCTGCGTCACTTCACCCTGGCCATTCGCCAATTGGGGACTCGATCTCCTCAGACCCTTCACCCAGGGTTCAGGGCAAGTCAAGTTTCTTATCGTAGGCATAAACTACTTCACCAAGTGGATTGAAGCAGAGCCACTAGCTACTGCTACCGCCCAAAGAAGTTGGAAATTTTTGTATAGAAATATTATCACAATGTTTGGGGTTCCTTACTCCATTACCACAGATAATGGTACTCAGTTCACTGATACAGGTTTCAGGAACTTGGTAGCTGACCTAAAAATAAAGCACCAATTCACATCTGTAGAACACCCATAAGCCAACGGACAGGCAGAAGCTGCCAATAAAGTCATACTGGCTGGGTTAAAACAGAGGCTACAGGACGCAAAGGTAGCTTGGGCTTAAGAACTCCCACAAGTCCTATGGGTATATCAGACAACTCCACACTCAACCACGGGAGAATCACCCTTTCGACTTGCTTATGGAATGGAGGAAATGATTCCAATGGAGATAGAAGAAGGATCCCTTAGAAGGATCCTCTACAATGAAGAGGCCAACTCCCAAATTCAAAGGGAGGAGCTCGACCTACTTTCAGAAGTCTGAGAAAGAGCTTGGATTAGAGAGGAAGCGCTGAAGCGTCGAATGGCTTTAAGGTATAATAGGAAGGTAGTCTAGCGAAGCTTCGCCACCAACGATCTCATCTTAATCCGAAATGACATCGGAGCAGGTCGATCAGGAGAAGGGAAGCTAGCAGCTAACTAGAATGGACCTTACTGAGTTGTAAAAGTACTGGGGAAAGGTTACTACAAGGTGTCCAACCTCAAATGGTGAGAGCTACCAAGGTCATGGCATGCCTGTAATCTAAGAAGGTACTATAGTTAGAAAAAGAGGCCTTAGGTCATGGTGCACTCTTTTTCCTACAAAGATTTTTTAATGAGGCGCCAAGCCAAGATCTAAGAAATTGTCCGACCTATAAGGGTAAGCACTTATATGTACATACTTATATTTATATTTTTATCTCATTATTATTCAAATAAAAGTCACAAATTCCCTAAAAGGTTTCCTACCAAGACGCATTACTCTAAGCTCACAAAATGCGAGAATTCATCGCCCGATTACAAAGAGGTCGGCAAGGTGAAAATTAAATTCATCACCCGATTACAAAAAGGATGGCAAGGTGAAAGTGATAGAAGCAAGTTAATGCAGGAAGTTATAAAAAGTAACCCATAGAAAGCGACCTGACAAGGTCTGACTAAAAATGGATTACTAAAAATAACTTAAGAAGGCCCGACAGAGAATTCAGACCAATGAAATGATCACTGAAAAGGGAAAAAGAAGCCTAGCAAAGGCCAAAAGTGCCTAGCTATAAAAGTACAAGTCTTGCCAAAAAAGACACTACTTAAAAAGCAAAAGCACAAACAAGAGCTAAAATGTCGTCCAAACAAACTATAAAGAAAAGGTTCCCCCTTTGGAATACTTCCTAAAAAGTTGTTGGAACATGACTAAAAAGCTGACGTCAAACATCAACCAAATGGACGACCTCGTGAAGCAAGCACGACCTCAAGGAAATAATAAGAGCCAAAGAGGTTGAAAACAACCTGAGGCTCAAACGTGCTCAGCTAAAAAGGGAACAGCTTCGATCAACAAAGGAACAATCTCGAAATAGGGCTACAAAGAAGTCATCCGAACTAACTAAAAAGGTTCTATAGAACACTAAAAAGTTGTCGGACAAGTTACTAAAAGCCCGGACACCAAGCCTTCAGGATCACTTTACCAAAGCAGAGGACAGACAACACAAATTCAAAGCAAGGCATGATCCAAAAAGGCAAGGACAAAAACTCAAACTACAAAGAGGTCAGACAAGAAAGTATCGAACCTCTATAAAACCTCAAGGGTCGCAAAGGTAAACCTACAAGTATCAAAGGTTTAACTAAGATATCCGCGAAACGCATCCTTCAAAGCATTAAAGACTCAAAGGCTGCTTAAAAGGCATCCCAAGAGTTTAAATGTTTGTTTTTTCAAAATAAAGGTTGCAGAAAAGCAACCAAATGTCAGAAAAAGTCAAATATAAATAGGACTAGCAAAAACATAAGCAAGTTCAAAATTCCACAAGTCGGACTATAATACAAACACAGAAAGTTATAGAGGATCCAAATTCTCTCCAGTAGTAGCATCCTTGGTTGGAGGAGGTGGAATGGTCGAGATCGGGACAGCATCAACAGTTTCATCCAATCGGTTCAGAATCTACACATCAGGCTCGGACTCTGGATGGTCGACCTCTAAAGGGACGGAAGAAGCTGAGGCTGCTGAGGCTTTCCCTGATGGCACAAGAAGAGGACCCTCATCTTCATCATCTGGGGCAGGCACGATCTTGCTGTCCTCCACTACATTATCTAGACTGAATAAAGTAAAGTCGAGCTTAGGAGCAAGAACCTGGACCTGGGCCTTCAAATTTTCATATACATCGGTCACACTGTCCACCATGTGACCCTGGAGCTCGGCGTAATCAGCCTAGGCAGACTGAAGCCTCTCCTTAATTTCCAGCAGCTTGCCATATGTAGGAGTGTAGCTCTCCTTGTATTTTTTCACCATTTCTCCAAGCAGGTTCGCAGTTGCCTCAACAGCAGTAGCTCGGGATTTCTCCTTCTCCACATCCAACTCCAATTTGGCCACCTTAGCATCCAACTCATCCTTCAAACCCTTAATTCTATCAAACTCTGACTTAGCGTCTTCCATAAAGGGCTTAGTCGCATGAACTGGAGAATCCTGAACAACACGAAATAAGGCCCACCCAGGTTGGCCATCCGAATACTATTACTAGTAATAAAATCCAGATGATGGAGGATGGTCATATCATCCAAAGAAACTTTACCATGAGAAGATATCACCTCAGTGGTAAAACCCACGCCTTCAAAATCCTTACTATTCAGATCATAAGTGCCAATAGTTTTTTGCCGCTTTGGAGGAGGACCAACAGCAGTTGGGGAGGAGGCAGCACCAGAGGTCGGATGAACAGGGTCAGTTGGAATCGTCCGAACTTCTGAGGTCGGAATGGTCTTCCTCAGGCCTGAAGTGTCAGAAGTCGGCTTCTTCAGGGGCACCTAAAAGGACCCTTCTCCCGAGGTCTTTGCCATCAAGTTTTGTGCAGCCGTCGCCTTCTTAGCCCTACGGAAGGCCTTCATGGAGTCTGAAGACTTCACCATCTCTGAAAATGAAGCCAGGAAAACAAGTCACAATGACATAGAGGGGTAAAACTTGAAAACAAACCAAATAGAACTATCCAAAAGAAGTCGAACACTACCTAGTTTAGCACGAAGAAGGGAAGGATCACTTAGAAACTTCTTTTTATCCAAGTAAGGAGGCTCCCCCCAATGCTCCTCCAAAATGCCTACCAAAGCTTGTTCTACTTCACTCTAACTTTCCCAAGAATACTTGACTACTATTACATTTTCTTGCCAACATAAAGGGAAGGTGGGCTCATCATTCTCATCTAAAAAAAAAGGGCAAGCACCCTCAACAACTCGGACTTCGAAATAGTAATTCTTAAAGTCCCTAAAGGACTCATCAAACATAGAGAACACCTTCTTCCCTTGAGTAGCTCGGAATGAAATCCAAGAAGCTTTTTTCTTAGCCACTGGTGCACGAAATTGTGATCACACTTTTCATAACTCCGCACAACTAACCAGCAAATGCACTGGGTCGTCCAAGTAATACCTTACGTGAGTAAGGATCGATCCCACGGAGATTGCTGGCTTGAAGCAAGCTATGGTTATCTTGTAAATCTTAGTCAGGAGATTAGTGATAAAAATAATTTTTTTATGAAAAGTAAATAACATGAAATGAATGATACTTGTGATTCAGTAATGAGGAACAGGTTGAGGTTCCGGAGATGCTCTGTCGTCTGAATCTCTGCTTTCCTACTGTCTTCTTCTCCAAACACGCAAGGCTTCCTTCCATGGCAAGCTATATGTTGGTGGATCACCGTTGTCAATGGCGACCATCCGTCCTCTGAGTGAAAATGGTTCAGGTAGGGTTTCTGTACGGCTAATCAACTGTCAGATCTCTCGTCTCGGATGAAAAATACCAGGCACAGCTACTGCATGGCTAATCATCTGTCGGTTCTCACTTGTGTCAGAATAGGATCTCTCTATCCTTTTGCACACTGTCACTGTGCCCAACATTCGTGAGTTTAAAGCTCGTCACAGTCATCCCATCCCAGATCCTACTTGGAATACCACAGACAAGGTTTAGACTTTCCGGATCTCAGGAATGCTGCCAGTTGGTTCTAGCTTCTACCACAAAGGTTCTAATCTTACAGATTCGAATGCTCTGTTGTCAGGAGAGGCAACTCAAATCCGTGGATCAGAGACCCAAGAGATACGCACTCAAGTTGTCGCCCAATGACTACGTTGAGCTCAGATAGAACGGGAGTGGTTGTCAAGCACGCGTTCATAAAGTTGAGAATGATGATGAGTGTCACGGATCATCATATTCTTTATATTGAAGTACGAGTGAGTATCATAGAACAGAATCAAGCGTGATCGAAAAGAAAATGATAGTAATTGCATTAATCCATTGAGACACAGCAAAGCTCCTCACCCCCACCTATGGGATTTAGAGACTCATGTTGTAGAAGATACAATATGAGGTGTAAAATGTCATAAGTTACAAAATGAATTTCTAAAAGTAGTTTTTATACTAAACTCATAACTTAGGTTTACAAAAAATGAGTAACTAAGTGCAGATAGTGTAGAAATCCACTTCCGGGGCCTACTTGGTGAGTGTTTGGGCTGAGATTTCAAGCTTCCACGTGCATGTGCCTCAAATTGGAGTTAAACGCCACCCTGGATGCCAAAATGGGCGTTTAACGCCAAGAAGTGTGCCAGTTCTGGCGTTTTACGCCAGAAAAGGGTTTCTGGCTGGCGTTTAACGCCAGTTTAAGCCATCAAATCTCGGGCAAAGTATTGACTCTTATACATTTCTGGAAAGCCCAAGATGTTAGATTTTCAGCCCAATTGAGAACGCACCAATTGGATTTATGTAGCTCCAGAAAAACGCGTTTGAGTGCAGGGAGGTCAGAATGCAACAGCATCTGCAGTCCTTTCTCAGCCTCTGAATCAGATTTTTGCTCAGGTCCTTCAATTTTAGCCAGAAAATACTTGAAATTATAGAAAAACACAAAAACTCATAGTAAAGTCCAGAAATGTGATTTTTGCAAAAAACTAATAAAAATATAATAAAAAGACAGCTACATCACATCCTATCGGGAGGTAATGCGTCTGAAGGAGGGGTTGGAGTCTGCCCAAGTTGATTACTCCGAGCTCTAGGGTCACCTTGTTGGCAGCATAAATGCTG
Organism: Arachis ipaensis; assembly: GCF_000816755.2. Classification (NCBI taxonomy): domain Eukaryota; kingdom Viridiplantae; phylum Streptophyta; class Magnoliopsida; order Fabales; family Fabaceae; genus Arachis; species Arachis ipaensis. The sequence continues at coordinate 21,255,722 of NC_029793.2, forward strand.
CTTATGAGAACCTGAAGGAGCAGGTTCGAGTTCTTGCTCTTGAGGTCAACCTTACTCTCTTCAGCCTGGACAATGTTGTGAGGGATGGTAAGATTGTCCCTGACGACCCGGATGATGATGATGTCGAACCTCCCTCTGCGCCTGCTGCCAAAGTGTCGACTTCTACAGTTCCTCTAGAATTAGATCCTGATTGCCAAATTTTGAATAGGGATGATGGCACAGTGGATGCAGTGCCTCTCCAGGCTCACCCTCCTTCACCCCGTGCTGATGCTGCAAGAAGGCTTCAGATCTTAGCTGAAATTTCTCTTTGTTTGTGTATATTGTCCGGCTTGTGGGCTATTAAACTCTTTATTTTGGAATTGATGTTTTTCTGACCGTTGACACTTTTTAGTCGCTTGTTTAGCAACCTTATTTTGAAAACCAAAAAATAGCTTCCAAGTTCTTGGGGCAGATTTGGGTAGCCTCTTTGAACTTGTTTTTATTATATCTCCACGCCTTTAATATCATGTCGATCTTTATCTTATCTTGGCACCTTTTTTAGGTTTTTGGTAGTGCTAAAACTTTTCATCGTATAACACTAAGGTCGCCGATTTCATTATGTTGGTTTTGTCCGAGCTATTGTTGATAATCCTCTTTTTTGGACCCCTTTTTAGGTCTCTTTCAGGAATTATTTTGGTAGCTTTATGTTTTGAACCGACTTCTTCGCGTTGAGTTCTTCTAAGTTATTTTTGTAATATTCTTTCTTGGACCTTGTTCAGGTCTCCTTCAGGGATTGATTTTATAACTTTTATGTTTTGGGCCGACTTCGTCATGTCGGGTCCTTCTAAGTTATTTTTGTAATCCTCTTTCTTGGACCATGTCCAAGTCTCCTTCAGGGATTACTTTTATAACTTTTATGTTTTGGACTGACTTCATCATGTCGGGTCCTTCTAAGTTATTTTTGTAATCCTCTTTCTTGGACCTTGTTCAGGTCTCTTTCAGGGATTACTTTTATAACTTTTATGTTTTGGGCCGACTTCGTCATGTCGAGCCCTTCTAAGTTATTTTTGTAATCCTCTTTCTTGAACCTTGTTCAGGTCTCTTTCATGGATTACTTTTATAACTTTTATGTTTTGGGCCGACTTCGTCATGTCGAGCCCCTCTAAGTTATTTTTGTAATCCTCTTTCTTGGACCTTGTTCAGGTCTCTTTCAGGGATTACTTTTATAACTTTTATGTCTTGGGCCGACTTCGTCATGTCGAGCCCTTCTAAGTTAAAGTAATCCTCTTTTATAGGGTTGGCCAGACCTTTTTCCAGGGTTTACTTATAACTTGGTTTGACTTGGTCCGACTTCTTAACGTCGGCCAGTCTTTAAGTTATTATTTAGCAATCCATTAAGACCTCGTTAGGTCTTTTCTCCGGATCACTTTCGATAACTTCTTGCATTATTCTGTTTTCATCTTTGCCGATTTGTAGAAGGTGAGTTCAATCCTCGTTTAGTCGACCTTTAGATGAATTTGGTTTTCATCTCTGTTGCTCTTTATCGTGATCGTGCAGTGAATTTGTTTTTCACTTTCTGCCAATCTGTTGCTTTATAATCGGACAATGAATGTTTCAGATTAATGCATCTTGAAAACTTGTAGAACGTCTAATATATTTTATTTAAAAGAAAATGAAAATATGTACATACGAAGTTTTTATCCTTTTGAGTCGGATAATTTCTGGATCTCAACTTGGTGCCTCATTAAAAAGAGTGCATCTTATGCTGAGATCTTTTACCGTCTCTAGCTATAGTACCTTCTTATGTTGTAGGCATGCCACAACCTAGGAAGCTCTCGCCCATCGAGTTCGAATAGTCTGTAGTAGCCCTTCCCAAGTACTTCTACAACTCAGTAGGGTCCTTTCCAGTTTGCTGCTAGCTTTCCTTCTCCAGATCGAGTTGTTCCAATATCATTTCGGATTAGGATGAGATCATCTTCAGCGAAACCTCTTGGCACTACCATTTGATTATATCTGGAAGCCATTCGACGTTTTAGTGCTTCTTCCTTTATCCGAGCTCTTTCCTGGATTTCAGGAAGTAGGTCGAGCTCTTCCCTTTGAAGTTGGGAGTTGGCTTCCTCATTGTAATGGACCATTCTAGGCGACCCTTCCTCGATCTCCACTGGGATCATTGCCTCTGTCCCGTATGCTAATTGGAAGGGTGATTCTTTTGTGGTGGAATGTGGCGTTGTTCGATATGCCCATAGGACTTGTGGGATCTCTTCGGCCCAAGCTCCCTTTGCGTCTTGTAATCTCCATTTTAGCCCAGCCAATATGACTTTGTTGGCAGCTTCGGCTTGTCCATTGGCTTAGAGATGTTCGATGGAAGTGAACTGGTGCTTTATGTTCAAGTCGGCTACTAATTTTATGAAGCCTGCATCTGTGAATTGTGTGCCATTGTCTGTGGTGATGGAGTATGGAACCACAAACCTTGTGACAATGTTCCTATATAGGAATTTTTAACTTCTTTGAGCAGTGGCATTAGCTAAGGGTTCTGCCTCGATCCACTTTGTGAAATAGTCTACCCCTACTATGAGGAATTTAACTTGGCCCGATCCCTGAGGAAAAGGTCCGAGAAGGTCGAGTCCCCATTTTGTAAATGGCCAAGGTGAGGTTACGCTGATGAGCTCCTCTGGCGAGGTGATGTGAAAGTTGGCATGTTTTTGACATGATAGACATGTCTTTACGAACTCTGTGGCCTCGTTTTGTAGAGTTGGCCAATAAAATCCTGCCCGGAATACTTTTTTGGTGAGCGCTTGTGCTCCGAGATAATTGCCACAGATGCCACTGTGTATTTCTTCTAGAACTTCCTTCGTGTTGGAAGTCGGTACACATTTTTATTGAAATTCTTCTTTTGTATAGAGTATTGTTTATGATTGTGTAGTATTGTGCCTCCCATTTTAACCTTTTTGCCTCCTTCTCATCTGTAGGAAGTGTTTCTATTTTGAGGTAGTTAATTATAGGAGTCATCCATCCTTGACCTAGACCTGTTATGGCTAGGACTTTTTCCTCTTCCAAGATTGACGGGTTCTATAGTATTTCCTGGATGAGGCTTCTATTGTTGCCTCCTGGTTTAGTGCTGGCTAGTTTTGAGAGTGCGTCAGCTCAGGCATTCTGCTCGCGGGGTATGTGGCGGATCTCATATTCCCGGAATTGTCCGAGCTGTTCCCTGGTTTTGCCCAGGTACTTTTTCATATTGGGGTCCTTGGCTTGGTAGCTCCCCGTTATTTGTGAAGTGATCACCTGTGAGTCGCTGAAGATAATGAGTCTTTGAGCTCCGACCTCTTTAGCCAGCTTTAAACCAGCTAGTAGTGCCTCATATTCCGCCTGGTTGTTTGAGGCAGGGAACCCGAATTTGAGAGAGAGTTCGATTTAGGTTCCTTGATTACTTTCAATTATCACACCTGCGCCGCTTCCAGTCTTATTCGAGGAACCGTCCACGTAGAGATTCCATTATGTGAGGGTTTCCAGGGTGTCTGTAAATTCTGCAATGAAGTCGGCTAAGTACTGTGATTTGATGGCTGTCCGAGCTTCATATTGGAGGTCAAACTCGGATAACTCGACTGCCCGTTGTGAAATTCTGCCTGCTAGATCTATTTTCTACAATATCCCTTTTATGGGCTGGTTGGTCCGAACCTTAATGGTGTGAGCTTGGAAGTACGGGCGAAGTCATCGAGATATTAGTATGAGAGCATAGGCAAACTTTTCTATTTTTTGGTAGTTCAGCTCGGATCCTTGTAATGCTTTACTGATGAAGTATACGGGTTCTTGCCCACTGTCCTCTTCTCGAACTAGTGCTGAGGCTACTGCCCGACTCCCTACCGCGAGGTATAATATGAGTGGTTTTCCTTCTTGTGGCCGAGATAGGATAGGTGGCCGTCCTAGAAATCTTTTGAAATCTTGGAAGGCCTGTTCGCACTCTGTTGTCCATTCGAACTTCTTTCCTTTCCTTAGAGTAGCATAGAAGGGAAGAGATCTTATCGCTGATCCCGTTAGGAATGTGGATAAGGCTGCTAGTCTCCCGTTGAGTTGTTGTACCTCTTTGACACAAGTTGGCCTCTTCATGTTGAGTATGGCCTGGCATTTATCCGGATTTGCCTCAATTCCTCTTTGTGTGAGCATAAAACCTAAGAACTTGCCTGCTTCTACTGCAAAGGTGCATTTTGCAGGATTGAGTCGCATGCCATGCTTCCTTATAGTGTCGAACACTTGGACCAGGTCGAACAATAATGTCTCTTCACTTTGTGTCTTTATTAACATGTCGTCCACGTAGACTTCCATAACTTTTCCGATATGATCTGAAAATACTTTATTCATTAGCCTTTGATAAGTAGCTCCCGCGTTCTTGAGACCAAAAGGCATCACAATGTAGCAGTATTTCGCTTTTGGTGTTAAAAACGAGGTTTTTTCTTGATCGGGTGGATACATGGAGATTTGATTGTATCCGGAATATGCATCCATAAACGAGAGGTATTTATATCCGGAGGAAGCATCTACCAGATCGTCGATATTTGGGAGTGGATAAGGGTCTTTTGGGCAGGCTTTGTTGAGATATTTATATCCTGTTTGATTTTTTCACCAAGACGACATTAGCTAACCATAGTGGGTACTTGACTTCTCTTATGAATCCTGCCTCCAATAGAGCTTGTACCTGCTCTTCCACAGCTTAGGATCTTTCGGGTCCGAGCTTTCTACGCCTCTGTTGTACTGGCCGAGATCCAAGGTAGACTGCTAGCTTATGACACATTAACTCAGGGTCTATGCCTGGCATGTCTGCAGCCTTCCACGCAAAGAGGTCAACGTTGTCTTGTAAGAACTGTACGAGTGATTCTTTTATGTCTCCTTTTAGAGTCGTGCCAATATTGGTTGTTTTGTCCAAGATGTCTCCGATCTGGACTTTCTTTATTTCACCTTCAGGTTGTGGACGGAGTTCTTCTCGCCTCTGAACTCCACCAAGTTCGATTGTGTGGAATTCTTCTCCTCTGCCTCTGAGGCTTAGACTTTCGTTATAACAGCAGCGCGCCATCTTCTGATATGCTTTTATCGTAGCTATCCCTTCTGCAGTTGGGAATTTCATGCATAGATGTGGAGTTGAAACTATTGCGCCGAGTTGATTTAATGTTGTCCGACCTATTAGGGCGTTGTAGGCTGAACTTACGTCGACCACGATGTAGTCTATTTTGAGTGTTCTAGATTGGTTTCCTTTTTCGAAGGTTGTGTGTAGCGGGACGTATCCCAGTGGTTGTACTAGAGTGTCTCCCAGTCTGAACAGGCTGTTTGGATATGCTTTGAGTTCTTTATCTTCCAGGCCGAGCTTGTCGAAGGCAGTTTTCAATAAGATGTCGGTGGAGCTCCCTTGGTTTATCAGTGTGCGGTGGAGATTTGCATTTACCAGTATAATGGTGATGACCATGGGATCGTCGTGTCCTGAGATGATCCCGGATGCATCTTCCTTGGTAAACGTAACTGCCAGGATGTCGGGTGCTTCCTCCATTCCTCCGACATGATATACTTCTTTGAGATATCTTTTGCGAGATGATTTGGAGATTCCTCCTCTTGCGGACCCTCCGTGTATCATATGGACATGTCTTTCTGGTGTTCGAGGTGATCGCTCGGTTCGTCCAACCTCCTCGTCTCTTCTCCTTTTTCTTTGCTCATCGTCCCGGGTGGCTAGATACCGATCTAGTTTTCCTTCTCTCACTAATTTTTCTATGACATTTTTTAAGTTGAAGCATTCGTTGGTGGAGTGCCCACGGACTCGATGGTATTCACAATATTCATTCCGATTTTTTCCTCCTCTTTTGCCTTTGAGTGGTCGACCTGGGGGTATTTTTCTGTGTGGCTGACTTCTTTGTAAACATCCACCAGGGACACCCTAAGAGGGGTGTAATTATGATATTTTTTAATTTTTTCCCCTTGTCGATCTTCCTTCTTTTTGGACTCTTTATCTTTGTCTCGGTAGGTGAATCCAGATTTTGAGGTTTCTCCTAGTCGAGAATTTTCTTCCATGTTGATGTATTTCTCCGCTCGTTCCTGCATTTCGCCCAGAGATGTGGGGTACTTCTTTGATATAGATTGGCTAAAAGGTCCCTCTCTTAGGCCATTGATGAGGCCCATGATGGCGGCCTCTGTTGGTAGGCTTTGTATGTCTAGGCATATTTTGTTGAATCTTTCTATGTAGTTGTGAAGGCATTTCCGATCTCCTTGCTTGATTCCTAATAGGCTGGGGGCGTGTTTAGCCTTATCTTTTTGGATGGAGAATCTGGCCATGAACTTTTTGGCTAAGTCATCAAAGCTTGAGATGGACTTCGGAGGTAGGTTGTCGAACTATCTTATTACTGTCTTTGTGAGGGTTATTGGAAAAGCTTTGCAGTGAACTGCATCTGAGGCGTCGGTGAGGTATATTCTACTTCTGAAATTGCTGAGGTGATGGTTAGGATATGTAGTGCCATCGTACAAAGTCATATCCGGAAGTTCGAAGTCCTTGGGGATTTTGGTCTTCATGATTTCCCTAGTTAATGGATCTTGATCCTTGCGAGAGTTATCCTCAGGGTGGACCGAGTAGCTTTGGCTTTGAGATCGGTTTCGAGTTTTAGAAGTTTATCTTCTAATTCTCGGCGTCGCCTTACCTCTCTTTGTAGATCCTTCCCAACTTCTCGTTGGTGCTGGGTTTCTTTTTCAAGTTGCTTTAAACGATCTTAAAGCGCTTCTATCACTCCCGGATTTGATGAGTTTTTATTCCCGTTAGATTTCAAGGTATCTTTCAGCGTATTGCCCGTGTTTTTATGCGGTGTTCTATCCTCTAGATCCGAATCGTGGTCGTTGTCATGGTCGTCCGCCATGGTGATGGGATGACTTCTAGGTTCCTCGGCAACGGCGCCAATGTTCCGAGGGTTACTTGAAACTGGAGGTGGATCTCGGACGAGATTTCCTTTACTAGTCGGTGATGACATGTCCGGCTGGTGAATGGCGGCCGGAGCTGTCGTGTCCAACTTGTTCATCTAGCTACACTGCTGATCCTTCGTCACTGGAGGGTGGGGGGTACCTGCAAGAGACTCCGATGCTTAAGTTAGCATGGGCATTAAGTAGGTTTTTTAGTAGAATCAGAGTATGAGTTATACCTGGGTGCTCCAGTGTATTTATAATAGTGTGGAGTGACCTTCTTAGATAAGATAAGTTAGTTATTTTATCTTTATCTTATCTTATCTTTGAGTAAGGTCAGCTTATCTTTAAGGGAACCGCCCTTTTCTCTATAGGCTTGGGATGCCTTTGGATTTGGGTCGTATTCCTTAAGTTGGGCTCCTTTTTGGGCTTTTCTATCGATTTGACCGAGCTCTTTAAGAAGAGGCCGGATAGCCTGACCTAAAGAGGTCGGTCGCTTTGTTACTGAACATCCCGGATCGGATAGCTCGACCCAGGGTGTGAACAGGGGGTATACAGATACTACTCCCATATGAAGCAGTAGTGGGGTTAGCATATGACCCCAGAGTCCTTCTGGACTGTTCATTTCCACTTAGGTCCATGATGGAGAAAAGGAGATGATGTGGATTGTAAATAAAAATTTTATTCCTCTTTTTCTTTGAAATTAAAGAAATTAAAATAAATTAAATAAAAAAAATTTGATGCATGTTTCGAAAATTAAGAAAAGAAAAAGAAATAAAAGATATTAGAAAACTAAATTCATTAATTAATTAAAAAGATTTGAAAATTTTTGGTGTGGATTTTTGAAAAAAAAAAAGGAGAGAGAAAGTGGTTAGGAATGTTTTGAAAAGGATTTGAAAAGATAAATTTTTAAAATTGAAATTTTTACTTGAATAACAAGAAACTACCAAATTTTAAAAATTTTGACTAAGTCAACCTAAGGAATTCGAAAATGATGAGTAAATAAAGGAAAATATATATTTTTTTAATTTAATGAGGAAAGAGAAAAACAATAAAATAACACCAAACTTAGAATTTTTAGATCAAAACAAAGAAAACAAACAAGAAGACTTTGAATGTCAAGATGAACACCAAGAACACTTTGAAGATCAAGATGAACACCAAGAACAAATTTTGAAAATTTTTAAGGAAATAAGGACACAAAAAACACCAACCTTAAAAACTTTTATACTTTGGACACTAATAATTCGAAAATATATAAGATAAACAACAAAAGACACCAAACAAGATAATTTAAAGATCAAATAAGGAAAATTATCAAGAACAATTTGAAGATCAAGAAAGAACTAAGAACATGTAATTAAAAATATGAAGAAAAATAAAAACATGCAATTGACACGGATGAGCAGATATTTTATACGCTTTTTGGGGTTAATTTCATATAGTTTTTAGTATGTTTTAGTTAGTTTCTAGTTTATTTTTATTAGTTTTTAGGAAAAATTCATATTTCTGGACTTTACTATGAGTTGTGTGATTTTCTGTAATTTCAGGTATTTTTCTGGCTGAAATTGAGGGAGCTGAGCAAAAATCTGATTCAGGCTGAAAAAGGACTGCTGATGCTGTTGGATTCTGACCTCCCTGCACTCAAAGTGTATTTTTGGGAGCTACAGAACTCGAAATGGCGCGCTTCCAATTGCGTTGGAAAGTAGACATCCAGGGCTTTCCAGCAATATATAATAGTTTATACTTTGCTCAAGGATAGATGACGTAAACTGGCGTTCAACGCCAGTTCTCTGCCCAATTCTAGCGTCCAGCGCCAGAAAAGGATTAAAAGTTGGAGTTCAACGCCAGAAATGGACCCAAACCTGGCGTTGAACGCCCAAAACA
>NC_029793.2:21264634-21265316 GCF_000816755.2 Arachis ipaensis
GTTGTGAAAAGTGTGATTCACAATTCGTGCACCAAGTTTTTGGCGCCGTTGCCGGGGATTGTTCGTGTTTGGACAACCAACGGTTTATTTTGTTGCTTAGATTAGGAAAAATTTCTCCTTTTGTTTAGAGTCTCGTATTATTGTCGTGTTAAAATTTTAGAATCCTTATTTTCTTATTAAAACCTTTTTCAAAAATAATTTTTCTATTAAATCCGGTGCCAAACTTTAAGTTTGGTGTTTTCTTGTTGATTTCTCTGTGTTTTTCGAAAATTTTAGTTTGGTTTTCTAAAAATTTTAAGTTTGGTGTTCTTCCTTCGTGTTCTTGTGTTCTTGTGAGTCTTCAAAGTATTCTTGAGTTTTCCTTGTGTCTTGATCTTAAAATTTTTAAGTTTGGTGTTCCTTGGTGTTTTTCTCTTTCCTCACTAAATTCAAAAATATCTTTTCTCTCTAATTTTAAAACAAATTTTTGAAAATCAATTTAAAAAAAAATTTTCAGATTTTTTTTTTAAATTTAAAATCTTTTCCAAATCATATCTTTTTCAAAACTTCCTTACCACTTTTTCTCTCCTCATTTTTTTCGAAAATCTTCACCTATTTTTATTTATTTTATTTTAATTTATTTTATTTTCGAAATAAATAAATAAATAAATAAATAAATAATTAAAAATAAAAATATTTTTTT
>NC_029793.2:21265382-21291646 GCF_000816755.2 Arachis ipaensis
ATAAATAAATAAATAAATAAATAAATAAAAATAAAAATATTTTTTTTACATCATCTTTCTTTCTCCATCATGGACCTAAGCGGAAATGAACAGTCCAGGAGGACTCTAGGGTCATATTCTAACCCCTCTACTGCTTCATATGGGAGTAGCATCTGCATACCCTCCATTGGAGTCAGTAGCTTTGAGTTGAATCCTCAACTCATTATCATGGTGCAGCAAAATTGCCAGTATTCTGGTCTTCCACAGGAAGAACCTACAGAGTTTCTGGCACAGTTTCTACAAATTGCTGACACTGTACATGATAAAGAAATAGATCAGGATGTCTATAGACTATTACTGTTTCCATTTGCTGTAAAAGATCAAGCTAAGAGGTGGTTGAATAACCAACCTAAGGCCAGCATAAGGACATGGAAACAGCTGACAGAAAAATTCCTGAATCAATACTTTCCCCCAAAACGGAGGACACAGCTAAGGCTGGACATCCAAGGCTTTAAACAAGGAGATAGTGAATCTCTTTATGATGCCTGGGATAGATACAGAGAGATGCTACGAAAATGCCCTTCTGAAATGTTTTCAGAGTGGGTTCAGTTAGACATCTTCTATTATGGGCTTGCTGAAGGAGCTCAGATGTCTCTAGATTACTCAGCTGGTGGATCTATCCACATGAGAAAGACAATTGAAGAGGCTCAAGAGCTCATTGATACAGTTGCCAGGAATCAGCATCTGTACCTAAGCAGTGACCCTTCCATGAAAGAAGAGGTTAAAACAGCAACTGCTGAACTCAGTCTTGTAAAACAAGCTGCTGAATTCAATCAGCAATTGGACTTTCTAACAAAGCAGTTAGCCGAATTCAAAGATAGACTACAAGAGACAAGGATGGCTAATATACATATGGACGAACAGTTTAAGCAAACAAAGCAGCAGCTGTCAAGGCAAATAACAGAAGAATGCCAAGCAGTTCAACTAAGAAGTGGGAAAACATTAAATACCCCACCTCAAGGTAGCAAAAAGCTAAGAAACGAGAAAACCACCCAAAATTAACCTGAGGACAGTAAGAGCCCAGGGAAAAGTAATTCTGGAATTAAAACGCCAGAAATTTGGTGGAAAGCTGGCGCTGAACGCCCAGACCATGCTCAGGACTGGCGTTCAACGCCAGAAACAAGGCAGGACTGGCGTTCAACGCCAGAAATAGGCAAGAATCTGGCGTTGAACGCCCAAAATGGGCAAGACCTGGTGCTGAACGCCCAAAATGGGCACAGTTCTGGCGTTCAGACGCCAGGAACAGACAATGAGTTGGCATCTCACGTCACTCCAGCTTCTAACTCTGGCACTCAATTGCCAGTGAGGGATTAGACAGACACATGTGCTGATGACAACCCCTCTAAAAAGGCTTCTTCAACCACTTCTGTAGGCAATAAACCTACAGCAACTAAGGTTGAAGAATATAAAGCCAAGATACCTTATCCTCAAAAACTCCAGAAAGAGGAGCAGGATAAGCAATTTGCTCACTTTGCAGATTACCTCAGGACTCTTGAAATAAAGATTCCATTTGCAGAAGCACTTGAGCAAATACCTTCTTATGCCAAGTTCATGAAAGAGATCTTGAGTCATAAAAAGGATTGGAGAGAAACAGAAAGAGTTCTCCTCACTGAAGAATGCAGTGCAGTCATTCTGAAAAGCTTTCCTGAGAAGCTCAAAGACCCTGGGAGTTTTCTGATACCATGCATATTGGAAGGTTAATGCACCAAGACAGCTTTATGCGATCTTGGGGCAAGCATCAACCTAATACCTGCATCCACTATCAGAAAGCTTGGCTTAACTGAAGAAGTTAAACCAACCAGGATATGTCTCCAACTTGCTGATGGCTCCACTAAATACCCATCAGGCGTGATTGAAGACATGATTGTTAGAGTTGGGCCATTCGCCTTTCCCACTGACTTTGTTGTGTTGGAAATGGAGAAGCACAAGAGTGCTACTCTCATTCTAGGAAGACCCTTCCTAGCAACTGGACGATCCCTCATTGACATCCAACATGGCTGAGAGTCTCGAATCAGAGTTGGAAAACATCTTTAAAGATGTTCAGCCTGATTTAGAGGATTCAGAGGACATGAAAGAGCCTCTGAAAATTTTTCTGGAAGAAGAAAAACCTCCTAAACCCGAGCTCAAGCCATTACCACCATCCTTGAAATATGCATTTTTGGGAGAAGGTGACACTTTTCCAGTGATCATAAGCTCTGCCTTAAATTCACAGGAAGAGGAAGCACCTATTCAAGTGCTAAGGACACACAAGATAGCTCTTGGGTGGTCTATAGGTGACCTTAAGGGCATAAGCCCAGCTAGATGCATGCACAAAATCTTATTGGAGGATAATGCCAAACCAGTGGTTCAACCACAGAGGCGGCTAAATCCAGCCATGAAGGAAGTGGTGCAGAAAGAGGTCACCAAATTACTAGAGGTTGGGATTATTTATCCTATTTATGATAGCCCCTGGGTGAGCCCTGTCCAAGTCGTCCCAAAAAAGGGAGGCATGACAGTGATTCATAATGAAAAAAATGAACTGGTTCCTACAAGAACAGTTACAGGGTGGCGCATGTGTATTGACTACAGAAGGCTCAATACAACCACCAGAAAGGATCATTTTCCTTTACCATTCATAGACCAGATGCTAGAAAGACTAGTAGGTCATGATTATTACTGCTTTTTGGACGGCTACTCAGGCTATAACCAGATTGCAGTAGATCTTCAGGATCAAGAGAAAATAGCATTCACATGTCCATCTGGAGTGTTTGCTTATAGAAGGATGCCATTTGGACTGTGTAATGCGCCTGCAACCTTCCAGAGATGCATGCTCTCTATTTTCTCTGATATGGTGGAAAAATTTCTGGAAGTCTTCATGGATGACTTCTCAGTATATGGAGACTCATTCAGCTCCTGTCTTGATCACCTGAAACTTGTTCTGAAGAGATGCCAAGAGACCAACCTAGTTTTAAACTGGGAAAAATGTCACTTCATGGTGACTGATGGGATTGTTCTTGGGCATAAAATTTCAAACAAGGGAATAGAGGTGGATCAAGCAAAAATAGAGGTAATTGAAAAATTACTACTACCTGCTAATGTTAAGGCAATCAGAAGCTTTCTGGGGCACGCAGGATTCTATAGGAGGTTTATAAAGGATTTTTCAAAAATCGCAAAACCTCTAAGCAATCTGCTAGCTGCTGACATGCCATTTGTGTTTGACATAGAGTGCCTGCAGGCATTTGAAATGCTGAAAGCTAAGCTGGTCATAGCACCAGTCATTTCTGCACCAGACTGGACATTACCATTTGAGCTAATGTGTGATGCCAGTGATCACGCCATTGGTGCAGTGTTAGGACAGAGGCATGATAAGCTTCTGAACGTCATTTATTACGCCAGTCGCGTTCTAAATGATGCCCAGAAAAATTACACAACCACAGAAAAAGAATTACTTGCAGTGGTTTACGCCATTGACAAGTTCAGATCATACTTAGTAGGATCAAAAGTGATTGTGTATACTGATCATGCTGCTCTTAAATATCTACTCACAAAGCAGGATTCAAAACCCAGGCTCATCAGATGGGTGTTGCTTCTGCAAGAGTTTGATATAGAAATAAGAGACAGAAAAGGGATAGAGAACCAAGTGGCTGATCATCTATCCCGGATAGAGCCAGTAGAAGGGACAACCCTCCCCTCTCTTGAGATCTCTGAGACTTTTCCAGATGAGCATTTATTTGCCATTCAGGAAACACCATGGTTTGCCGATATTGCAAACTATAAAGCTGCAAGGTTCATACCCAAGGAGTACAACAGGATACAAAAGAAAAATTAATTACTGATGCAAAGTACTACTTGTGGGATGAACCTTATCTCTTTAAGAGATGTGCAGACGGAATAATCCGTAGGTGTGTGCCTAGAGAAGAAGCACAGAGGATCCGGTGGCATTGCCACGGATCTCAATATGAAGGCCATTTCGGAGGTGAGCGAACAGCCACCAAGGTCCTCCAATGTGGCTTCTTTTGGCCCACACTTTATAAAGATTCCCAAGAGTTTGTACGTAACTGTGACAGTTGCCAAAGAGCTGGTAATCTGCCTCATGGTTATGCCATGCCTCAACAAGGAATCTTGGAAATTGAGTTATTTGACGTATGGGGAATTGACTTCATGGGACCTTTCCCACCATCATACTGGGACCTCTCCATACCAACTTGTGTATGGTAAGGCATGTCACCTGCCCGTGGAACTGGAACATAAAGCCTACTGGGCAACCAGATTCCTAAACTTTGATGCCAAATTAGAAGGAGAAAAAAGATTGCTCCAGCTAAATGAGCTAGAGGAATTCAGATTCACAGCTTTCGAAAATGCCAAGCTTTATAAAGAGAAATCAAAAAAGTGGCATGACAGAAAGCTGTCATCTAGAATCTTTAAGCCAGGACAGAAGGTTCTGCTGTTCAACTCTAGACTCAGGCTATTCCCCAGGAAATTAAAATCCCGGTGGAGGGAACCATACGTGATTACAAGTGTATCACCATATGGTTATGTGGAGCTTCAAGATATTGATTCTGATAAGAGGTTCATTGTCAATGGACAGAGAATCAAACACTATCTTGAAGGCAACATTGAGCAAGAGTGCTCAAGGCTGAAGCTAGACTAAAAGCTCAGCAAGGTCCAGCTAAAGACAATAAAGAAGCGCTTGCTGGGAGGCAACCCAGCCATGGGGCAACAATCCTCTAAGCATTTTGCCCTTTTTTTATTTTTATTTGTTTATATAAAGTTCACTGACACTAAGGTGAGAAATCATTTATATAAGTCCATAGAGTTACAGAAGGACTCGGCACACAAAACAGAGAAAAAGATCTCACTGGCAAGAAAACGCCAGTAATGGTAGCAATCTGGGCGTTCAACGCCAGAAATAGGCACCCACTGGGTGTTCAACGCCAGTAATGGCAGCAGCTGGGCATTGAACGCCCAGGAGAGCAGCATTTGGGCGTTGAACGCCCAAAACAGGCAGTGTTTGGGCGTTTAAATGCCAGGATGGCAGGGTGGAGACAAAACTCATTTTTCTTCAAATTTTTTCATTCTAAATCTTGATTTTCATACTTCAATACATGATTTCTTACATAAACATGTTAAGAACCCTGATTTCTAAAATCCCTAATTTCTAAAAATCCTACCTTAAAAATATCAAATGTATTTTAATCCATAAGCACCAGGCCTCTTTGCAAATTCAATCCAACTCTTTTCAAAACCTTTTTTTACAAATCTATCTTTTCAACTCATCAATATCTTTTTCAAAACCTCCACTTTATCTTTTTCAAAATCTAAATCTATCTTTTTCAAAAATCTTTAATATCCTCTCAATTTTAAACTATATCTTCTCTTATCATATCTTCTATCTTATCTTTTCCAAATAAATCTTTTTATCATATCTTTATCTCTTTTTCGAAAACCCACCCTCCCTCCCTATAAATTAGAGTTCGGCCTCCCTCCCCTCCCATCAACAATTGCACCTAGCTCTCCTTCTATCCCTCTCCTTTCTTTTCTTTTGCTTGAGGACAAGCAAACCTCTAAGTTTGGTGTGTTTATCCGCGATCACTAAGATCATGGCTCCTAAAGGAAAACAATCCACTCCAAGAGGCAAGAAAGAGAGCGTTCCAAAACCACTTTGGAATCAAGGGAAGTTCTTATCTAAAGAACATTCGGACCATTATAACAAAATAATGGGTCTGAGATTAGTGATCCCGGAAGTTAGATTCGATCTGAAAGATGATGAATATCCGGAGATCCAGGAGCAAATTCGAATCAGGAACTGGGAAGTCCTAGATAATCCTGAAACGAAAGTGGGAAGGAATATGGTCCAGGAGTTCTATGCTAATATGTGGCAGACTGACAAGCAAAAACTATCTGGAACTGCTTTCTATGAATATCGGACCATGGTCAGAGGAAAGATTGTTCATACCACTCCTGACAAGATCAGAGAGATCTTAAAGCTACCTCAACTGAAAGATGATCCAGACTCCTTCAACAGGAGAATGATGAGAACAGACAAGGGCCTGGATAAGATTCTAGAGGACATATGTATCCCTGGAGCCAGGTGGACCACCAACACAAAGGGTGTCCCAAATCAACTCAAGAGAGAAGATCTCAAACCAGTCGCCAGAGGATGGTTGGACTTCATTGGGCATTCTCTGTTGCCTACCAGCAACCGTTCTGAAGTAACAGTTAAAAGAGCAGTAATGATCCACTACATCATGATGGGAAAAGAAGTGGAAGTTCATCAGCTGATCTCAGCTGAACTCTACAAAATTGCTAACAAAAATTCTAAAGAAGCCAGGTTGGCTTATCCAAACGTGATTTCTCTGCTCTACAAGGACGCTGGGGTAAGGATGGGAATAACTGAGTATATCTCAGTTGAGAAACCAATTACCAAAGCATCAATGGAAAAACAACAAGCACAGGATGATCCCACCAAAAAGAAAACACAGGAATTTCTCCCAGAAATCCCTCAATCTGAATACTGGGAGTATCTTGAGACATCTATCACCAAGATACGGGAAGCTATGGAGCAAATAATAAAAGAACAGAAGGAACACAGTCAAATGCTGACCTATATGTTTAAAGAACAAGAGGAGCAAGGGCGTGACTTAAGGGAATTGAAGCGCCAGAAGTTATCTCTTGAAGAATCAAGCACCCTACGGATCAGAGGAACACCTATTTCCCAGAACAAAGGTTGTTAAATTCCAATTTCTGCTTTAACTCTGTGATAGTGTCATTAGAGAAGTTAACCTTAGGAGTCACATAGTAGTAATTAGTATCTATTTTGATCTTATCCCCAATTAAGCCATAGTTTATTTTTCTCATCATCAGCAAACATGAATAAAATAGTAGATCTTTTGAATAAAAGGCAATAAAATTTCGGGTTTTAATAAGAAAAATTCTAATTAGTTACATGTGGTGACAATAATTTCTGTCTTCTGAATGAATGCTTGAACAGTGCATATGTCTTCTGAATTTGTTGGTTAAGACTGTTAAATATGTTGGCTCTTGAAAGAATGATGAACATGAGACATGTTATTGATAATCTAAAAAATCATAAAAAAATTGATTCTTGAAGCAAGAAAAAGCAGCAAAAAAAAAAGAGAGAAAAGCCAATAGCCCTTAAAACCAAAAGGCAAGGGTAATAAAAAGGATCCCAAGGCTTTGAGCATCAGTGGATAGGAGGGCCTAAGGGAATAAAATCCCGGCCTAAGCGGCTAAACCAAGCTGTCCCTAACCATGTGCTTGTGGCGTGAAGGTGTCAAGTAAAAACTTGAGACTGAGCGGTTAAAGTCAAGGTCCAAAGCAGAAAGAACAGTGTGCTTAAGAACTCTGGACACCTCTAGTTGGGGACTTTAGCAAAGCTGAGTCACAATCCAAAGGGTTCACCCAATTATGTGTCTGTGGCATTTATGTATCCGGTGGTAATACTGGAAAACAAAGTGCTTAGTGCCACGGCCAAGACTCATGAAATATCTGTGTTCAAGAATCATCATACTGAAATAGGAGAATCAATAACACTATCTGAATTCTAAGTTCTTATAGATGCCAATCACTCTGAGCTTCAATGGATAAAGTGAGATGCCAAAACTGTTCGGAAGCAAAAAGCTGCTAGTCCCGCTCATCTAATTAGAATCTGAGCTTCACTCAAAAAACTCTGAGATATTATTGCTTCTCAACCTATTAGTCTTCTATTTTATTTGTCTAGTTGCTTGAGGACAAGCAACAGTTTAAGTTTGGTGTTGTGATTAGCGGATATTTTATACGCTTTTTGGGGTTAATTTCATATAGTTTTTAGTATGTTTTAGTTAGTTTTTAGTTTATTTTCATTAGTTTTCAGGAAAAATTCATATTTCTGGACTTTACTATGAGTTGTGTGTTTTTATGTAATTTCAGGTATTTTTCTGGCTGAAATTGAGGGAGCTGAGCAAAAATCTGATTCAGGCTGAAAAAGGACTGCTGATGTTGTTGGATTCTGACCTCCCGGCACTCAAAGTGGATTTTCTGGAGCTACAGAACTCGAAATGGCGTACTTCCAATTGCGTTGGAAAGTAGACATCCAGGGCTTTCCAGAAATATATAATAGTCCATAGTTTGCTCAAGGATAGATGATGTAAACTGGCGTTCAACGCCAGTTCTCTGCCCAATTCTGGCGTCCAACGCCAGAAAAGGATTAAAAGTTAGAGTTCAACGCCAGAAATGGATCCAAACCTGGCGTTGAATGCCCAAAATGGCCTTATGCACGTGAATTGCTTAAGTCTCAGCCCCAGCACACACCAAGTGGGCCCCAGAAGTGGATCTCTGCACCATCTATCATAGTTTACTCATTTTCTGTAAACCTAGGCTACTAGTTTAGTATTTAAACAACTTTTTGAGAATTATTTTGTATCTCATGACATTTTTAGATCTGAACTTTGTACTCTTTAACGGCATGAGTCTCTAAACTCCATTGTTGGGGGTGAGGAGCTCTGCTGTGTCTCGATGAATTAATGCAAGTATTCCTGTTTTCTATTCAAACATGTGTGCTCCTATCTAAGATATTCATTCGCACTTCAACATGAATGTGATGAACGTGACAATCATCATCATTCTCCCACGAACGCGTGCCTGACAACCACCTCCGTTCTACATTAGATTGAATGAATATCTCCTAGATTCCTTAATCAGAATCTCCGTGGTATAAGCTAGATTGATGGCGACATTCATGAGAATCCGGAAAGTCTAAACCTTGTCTGTGGTATTCCGAGTAGGATTCAGGGATTGAATGACTGTGACAAGCTTCAAACTCGCGAGTGCTGGGCGTAGTGACAGACGCAAAAGGAGGGTGAATCCTATTCCAGCATGATCCGGAACCTCAGATGATTAGCCGTGCTGTGACAAAGCATTTGGACCATTTTCACAAGAGGAGGGGATGTAACCATTGACAACGGTGATGCCCCAACACACAGCTTGCCATAAAAGGACGTGCGTGCGTGAATCAGAGGACAGAGGAAAGCAGAGATTCAGAAGACAAAGCATCTCCAAAACTCCAACATATTCTCCATTACTGCATAACAAGTAACCTTTAACCCATGCTCTCTTGTTCATTCGCAATTCAACTGATAAATAGAATTGACTTCCTGACTAAGAATTGCAAGATAACCATAGATTGCTTCAAACCAACAATCTCCGTGGGATTCGACCCTTACTCACGTAAGGTATTACTTGGACGACCCAATGCACTTGCTGGTTAGTGCTACGAGTTGTGAAAAGTGTGATTCACAATTCGTGCACCAGACACCAAACTTAAAACATGAAACTAAACTCAAACAGAAGACTCAATTATTAGTTTATTGGTTTTTATCTATTTATTAAAAATTTTCAAAAAAATCTAGAAAAAGAAAACAAGAAATTTAAAATTTTAACAGAAACAATAATAAAAGACTCAAAGGAAAATTAAAGATTAATAAAGAAAAATAAGATTATTGAAAGATTTTTGAAACGAAAATAAAAGACTCAAATTTATTGACTCTAAACCAAAAAGATAAAATTTTCCTAATCTAAGTAACAAGATGAACCGTCAGTTGTTCAAACTCGAACAAGCCCCGGCAACGGCGCCAAAAACTTGGTGCACGGAATTGTGATCACACTTTTCACAACTCCGCACAACTAACCAGCAAGTGCACTGGGTCGTCCAAGTAATACCTTATGTGAGTAAGGGTCGATCCCACGGAGATCGCTTACTTGAAGCAAGCTATGGTTATCTTGTAAATCTTAGTCAGGAGATTAGTGATAAAAATAATTTTGTTTATGAAAAGAAAATAACATGAAATGAATGATACTTGTGATTCTGTAATGAGGAATAGGTTGAGGTTCCGGAGATGCTCTGTCATCTGAATCAATGCTTTCCTACTGTCTTCTTCTCCAAACACGCATGGCATCCTTCCATGGCAAGCTGTATGTTGGTGGATCACCATTGTCAATGGCTACCATCCGTCCTCTCAGTGAAAATGGTCCAGGTACGGTTTCTGTACGGCTAATCAACTGTCGGATCTCTCGTCTCAGATGAAAATACCAGGCACAGCTACCGCATGGCTAATCATCTGTCGGTTCTCACTTGTGTCGGAATAGGATCTATCTATCCTTTTGCACACTGTCACTGCACCCAACATTCGTGAGTTTGAAGCTCGTCACAGTCATCCCATCCCAGATCCTACTGGGAATACCACAGACAAATTTTAGACATTCCAGATCTCAAGAATACTGCCATTTGGTTCTAGCTTCTACCACGAAGGTTCTAATCTCACAGATTTGAATGCTCTGTTGTTAGGAGAGGCAAGTCAAATCCGTGGATCAGAGACCCAAGAGATACGCACTCAAGCTGTCACCTAATGACTACGTTGAGCTCAGATAGAACGGAAGTGGTTGTCAAGCACGCGTTCATAAAGTTGAGAATGATGATGAGTGTCACGGATCATCATATTCTTTATATTGAAGTACGAGTGAGTATCTTAGAACAGAATCAAGCGTGATCGAAAAGAAAACAATAGTAATTGCATTAATCCATTGAGACACAGCAAAGCTCCTCATCCCCACCTCTGGGGTTTAGAGACTCATGCTATAGAAGATACAATATGAGATGTAAAATGTCATAAGTTACAAAATAAATTTCTAAAAGTAGTTTTTATACTAAACTAGTAACTTAGGTTTACAGAAAATGAGTAACTAAGTGCAGATAGTGCAGAAATCCACTTCCGGGGTCCACTTGGTGAGTGTTTGGGCTGAGCTTTCAAGCTTCCACGTGGATGGGCCTCAAATTGGAGTTAAATGCCACCTTGGGTGCCAAAATGGGCGTTTAACGCCCAGAAGTGTACCAGTTCTGGCGTTTTACGCCAGAAAAAGGTTTCTGGCTGGCGTTTAACGCCAGTTTGGGCCATCAAATCTCGAGCAAAGTATTAACTATTATACATTGCTGGAAAGCCCAAGATGTTAAATTTTAAGCCCAATTGTGAATGCACTAATTAGATTTCTGTAGCTCCAAAAAAACGCGTTTGAGTGCAGGGAGGTTAGAATCCAACAGCATCTGCAGTCCTTTCTCAGCCTCTAAATCAGATTTTTCCTAAGGTCCCTCAATTTCAGCCAGAAAATACCTGAAATTACAAAAAAAATGCACAAACTCATAGTAAAGTCCAGAAATGTGATTTTTGCATAAAAACTAATAAAAATATAACAAAAAGTAACTAAAACATACTAAAAACTACCAAAAAATAATGCTAAAAAGCGTATAAATTATCCGCTCATCAGCCACCCCGGCCTTTGTCAATACAAAAAGATAAAGAAAAAGAGTTTTGGTAGGTCGGACACCTAATTCTCGACACAACAGTTGAAAAATCTTTATAAAACCCCATGAGTTCGGATGAAGCTGAGAAGGGGCGACATTACAAGACCATAACAGGTCGGTCTCAAAGGCAGTAAAAGGAAGGGTGATATTCAACTGACTAAAAAAGTAATCATAAGCATAGAAAAAGGGCCGTTCTCCTTGAGTTAAGGGAGGGAAACTAACCCTCTCCTCGGGATCAGGAGACACCAGTTCATAATTCTTTTCATCATCCCTATTGCTACAGATCCTATGGAATCTCTTAAGCCTTACACAATACTCGGGATTAGCTACGGTCACACACATCAGAACTATCAAATCCAGCCAATCGGCCATACCAGCAGGAACTTTGGAAGATATCTCGACAATATTTTTTCGTGAAGACATAGACCAACTATCCCTACAGTAAGAAATAGAAAAAACAGGTCACTACCGAAACAACTCGGACAAAAAACAGAGAGTAAAGAAACTAGTGCACAAGGAATATCACAGCAAAAGGGCACCCCAGGTTTCACAAAAAACTCCAACAAAGACTAGGGGCACCCTCTGGAGGCAATGAAGATACAAGCACACAGGAAAATCAACGAAATAATCAAAGATCCTAATGGAAACCCCAACCCCTTCGCCAAAAAGGGCGCAACCAAAGCCTCATCACCTAAATACCTACGAGTCCCCAGAACAAAGAAAAAAAAACAAAAAAGGTCGCAATTTGAATCCTGAACAAAGATAAAGACATGCAGAAAGTTTCAACCTTTTCAAAAGATTTTCCAGAAAAAAGTAACAAACTTTGTACAAAAAGAAAGCATGCAAGAATGAAAAGCAACAGGAGCAACGACAAACAAAGCATACAAAGCACGAAAGAAACATAAAAATCAGAAGACAAGGGAAGAGTACCAACCTGTGCAATGGAGAAGAAGTAAGCGCGATAGAGCCAAAGGAAGCCCCAAATATCCAAAGAAAGGAACAATCTTTCCAATGAAGGAAAGGAAACTTCTTTTCGCTGAGCAAAGAAATGCACAACTCAAGGGTAAATTTTAGCAGAAAACCAAGCGCAGGGGCAAGATCAAAATGAAATAGAAGAAAGAAGGAAACTGAAAACTAAAGGTAAAAACCTCTCCTTTGATTTTTAAACGAAGTTACACGAGGGAAAAGAAACGGCAAAAAGCAAAATGTAAAGCCCAATCAATGAGCATTAAAAGGCCCGTGCGTATTCCCAAGAGAAACGAACGCGGCAAAAGAGTCAAAAAACAAAAAAACGCTTCGTATTTAAACTTAGCGTAAAACTCGCCAACAGAGATACAGCTTGGACCAAGATGCTCGAAGACGACTCCCCTAAAGGATCGAGGCCGGAAGGCACAACCTCAAGGGAAGATCGAAGCTCGAACAGGGGCACTGTTCATACCATGGGTCGAGCTATGTGAGCCGGGATGGATGAAGATAAAAATGACCGACCTCTTATAAAGTTTGGTCGACACCGACCTCTGCCCAAAGAGCTCGTCCAAGTTGCTATAAGGGCCCAAGTAGGCCCAAAACAGAAGATCGCACCCACCTAAAGGCGGCTGGCCAAAAAGATAAGGGGACCGACCCACAAAAGATAAGATAAGATAACAAACTTATCTCAAGGGAGGTCATCCCAGATTACTATAAATGCACCAGAGCACCCAGGTATAACTCATACTCTGATTCTACACAAAAAACCTGCCTAAAGCACGTGCTAACTTAAGCATCGGAGTCTCTTGTAGGTACCACCACCCTCCGGTGATCAAGGATCAGCAGCACCACCAGATCCAACAAGTCGGACACAACAGCTCCGGCCACCACAGCAGATCTCCTCTGAGATCGGCCTTCAGTTTCAGGTAACCCTTGGAACACTTATGATTCTTTTCCATAAGATATATAGTGAAAGATGAGAGAATAGTGCGAAGATAATTTGATTTATTTATGTTGATAATCAAAAGACTGAAGAAAAGATAAATCGGCACGTATGATTATGGGAAGGTCACGAGAGGGTGATGATAGTATAGTTATTGTGCCGAAGGATAAATGTTAATAATCTGTGGACTTTGTATGTGAATGATTGTGCGGGGATGCCCGTAAATATCGAATGGCTTCCAGGAGAAGGGGTCACATGCTTTAGCTGGAGAATCAACGTCTGCAAGTACTTGCAGAGGTCATGTTCGACATACTTCAGCTGGAGAATCAGCACCTTCAAGAAGTAGAAACTTACAGAGGTTATGTCACTGTAATGCCTTATCTAACTTGCGAGTTGGATTGCATCGGGTGCGGGTCGAAACTGATAAATGAGCTCATTACCTGCACTAGGGATAGACATGCATCATACATGTTTGCGCATATTTGTTTGTGAGTGTGTTTTCTGTGACTGTGGGTGTGCTAAATGACTGTTTGAATTCAGTGTTTTTAATTTTTAAATTGGATGGTACCTTGTTGACTTTTATTACTGACTAAGTATATCTAAAATGAACTTAACTTCTAACCCCGATCCTACTAAAAACTCCCCAGTTCTTACCCCCTATTTCTACCCCTTTCAGCTACAGGTATGAAGGTTTAGTGCGGAGCTACAGGAGCATAGAAGATTATGTTCACGAGTTGAGTTTTTAGAATTTATTTTTTCCTCGTCGTTTATTGTTTTTAGTTTTTAGAGGGTTAGGATTTGTTTTTGAGAATTTTGAAATAAGTCTATGTATTTAATACTATGTGAATATATATATATATACCTTTGTGGTTAAGTGATTTAAAATAAAGTCTCCTTTTGTTTTCTTAATTAAAATTTCAGTTCGTGTTCATGAATGCTCAATATTAAATAAAGATAGTATAGAATAAAATGGTTTAGAGGTAAGTAATGCCTGCGCTTTTGGTACGATCATGAGGTGCTAAAAGTTAGGGTGTTACATCCCTTATGCTGGCGGAGTTAACATTGAAGGTTGTTTCACGGAGTTTTGAATGGTTGGAATAGATAGAGAAAGTGAGGTGTTAGGGTAGATTCATTTAGAGCCTGAGTACTTAGATAACTCACCTGAATTCTGGTTTAATTATGCCTTTAAGATTTAAATCTAAGTGTCGAAGTTCTAGGAATGCCTCTGGGACCTTATATATTATGTATGTGGGCACCACAACCATATTGAGAACCTCCGGTTCTCATTCCATATAATATTGCTGCTTTTAAGATGCAGGATTGAGAGACAGCTCGCTGAGTTTCTAAAGTTTCTATGCAAGCAAAGTTGGAGTCATTGGGAATTCTATGTCTTATTTTTTTTAGTTATGTATTTGTGTATATCGACTCTTCACATATACATATTTGTATTTGGCCTCTTAGAGTCGACCTTTTGAGAGACAGGTGTTTTGTTTGTTTCTGGGATAATTTTGAGTTGTATATATATATGTATATGTATACTTTGGCCAACCTTTGCTTCGCAGGTCAAGTTAAAAACTTGATTATCTGTATTTTGGAATTCTGACCTATATATGTACATATAACTTTCTTCACGTTTCAATCTTCGTACCTTGCATTTTTCGTTTTGCGGTTTTGCTTAAGTTTCTTTTCTTCAAGGCTCATAGATACGTATTTCCTTCAACTATATCTATATACGTCTTTTCTTTTAGAGCTCGTAATACCTTGCCACCTCTGCTTTACGACTCGAGCATAAGGTTCTGTGTAGTAGGATGTTACAGAGATTAGCCTCTTTGCCTCGTTAAATACCTTGCACAAACTGATCTATCTTTTTCCCTAGCATTGGTTATTGCATAATTAATAAGATATATAATAATAAAGTATAGTAGGTGTGAATATCACTACAAGAAAATAGCTCTATTGCCACGCTTTTAAAGCGTGGGGAAAAGTTGAAAAAGGCGTGGCAATAGCTTTTTGCCACGCTTTTTGAACTACCGATACGCTTTTGAAAGGGTCACATCTGCAAGGGTGCCGGTTGCTCCATCGCCACGCTTTATTTTTTGCCACGCTTTTACAGATTTCCACGCTTAAAAGTGTGGCCGTATGTGAGAGATATTGCCACGCTTTAAAAGCGTGGCCGTAACATTACGGCCACGCTTTTAAAGCGTGACCGTATGTGAGATATCGCCATGCTTTCAAAGCATGGCTTGCCAGCTAGAACCTTTTTCCATGCTTTCAAAGCGTGGCCTATTCCTTTGTCAAATTAAAAAAAAATCAAAATAAAAAAATAAAAACCAATAAAAAGAATTAATTTTTTTATTAATTTTCATGAATTATTTACATGCTATTATGATCGGTGAAACATCTTAAAAAATGACTCTTAAACTTCATTCTTAATGCAAATCCTTCCTGAATCAGTTGCAAGTTCTTCCGTGACCGCTCTCACTTCGTTCGTCTCCATATCTATCTTCCCAATTAGTATTGTCTTCCTGAATCTAAAATCTTCACACCTCTTTGGTTCCCCTTCGAATACCCCTCTGCCGATGAGTACTCGTGAGCCTCGAGAATGCATACTCGACACCGTGTACTGCAAACGACAAAATTTCAAAACCAAAACCACAAATCTATATGAGAAATAGAGTCAAATGCATCAACTTATAATATAATATGATATCATTTTGCAGTGTTAATAAATGAAATATGTCACTGTGACAAGTCAAAACCATTGAAATTTTTAGATATTCTAAATTAAAATTAAATTATACTGTTGATGAGCAGATAATTTATACGCTTTTTGACATTGTTTTTAGTATGTTTTTAGTATATTTTAGTTAGTTTTTATTATGTTTTTATTAGTTTTTAATCAAAAATCATATTTCTGGACTTTATTATGAGTTTGTGTATTTTTTTGTGATTTCAGGTATTTTCTGGCTAAAATTGAGGGACCTGAGCAAAAATCTGATTCAGAGGCTGAAAAAGGACTGTAGATACTGTTGGATTCTGACCTCCTTGCACTCGAAGTAGATTTTCTAGAGCTAAAAAAGCCCATTTGGCGCGCTCTTAATTGATTTAGAAAGTAGACATCCTGGGCTTTCCAGAAATATATAATAGTCCATACTTTGTCCGAGATTTGATTGCCCAAACTGGCGTTTCAAGTCAGCATAGAAATTCTGGCGTCAAAACGCCAGAACTAGCATGAAAGCTGGAGTTAAACGCCCAAACTGGAACAAAAGCTGGCGTTTAACTCCAGGAAAGGGAGACACGTGAAAGCTTCAATGCTCAGCCCAAGCACACACCAAGTGGGCCCCGGAAGTGGATTTCTACACTAACTATTCTAGCTTACTCATTTTCTGTAACCCTAGGTCACTAGTTTATTATAAAAACTACTTTTAGTGATTCATCTTGTACCTCATGACACTCTACACGTTTCATATTGTATCTTCTATGGCATGAGTCTCTAAACACCATGGTTGGGGGTGAGGAGCTCTGCTGTGTCTCGATGAATTAATGCAATTACTACTGTTTTCCATTCTATCACGCTTGTTTCTATTCTAAGATATTCACTCGCACTTCAACTTGATGAATGTGATGATCCGTGACACTCATCATTATTCTCACCTATGAATGCGTGCCTGACAACCACCTCCGTTCTATCTGCAATAGCTTGAGTGCATATCTCTTGGGTTTCTAATATAAGATTAGAACCTTGGTGGGATAGGCTAGAATTATTGGCGGCCATTCCTGAGATCCGGAAAGTCTAAACCTTGTCTGTGGTATTCCAAGTAGGATCTGAGAAGGGATGACTGTGACGAGCTTCAAACTCACGAGTGCTGGGCGTAGTGACAGACACAAAAGGATCAATGGATCCTATTCCAACATGAGTGAGAACAGACAGATGATTAGCCGTGCGGTGACAGTGCATTTGGACCATTTTCACTGAGAGGATGGATGGTAGCCATTGACAACGGTGATCCACCAACATACAGCTTGCCATGGAAGGAGCCTTGCATGCATGAAGAAGAAGACAGTAGGAAAGCAGAGATTCAGAAGATAGAGCATCTCCAAAACCTCAACCTGTTCTCCATTACTGCAAAACAAGTATTTATTTCATGTTCTTTTACTTTTTACAATTAAATCTGAGAATTATTAATATCCTGACTAAGAGTTACAAGATAACCATAGCTTGCTTCAAGCCGACAATCTCCGTGGGATCGACCCTTACTCACGTAAGGTATTACTTAGACGACCCAGTGCACTTGCTGGTTATTTGTGCGGAGTTGCAAAAGTGTGATTGTAATTTCGTGCACCAAGTTTTTGGCACCGTTGCCGGGGATTGTTCGAGTTTGGACAACTGACGGTTTATTTTATTGCTTAGATTAGGAATAATTTATTTTTGTTGGTTTAGAGTCACTAAATTTGAGTCTTTTATTTGAGTTTAGTTTTATATTTTAAGTTTGGTATCAATTACATACTTTTATTTTCTTTCAATTTTTTGAATTTGCATGTTCTTAGTTCTTTCTTGATCTTTAAAAATTCTAAGTTTGGTGTCTTCTTTGTGTTTTCCTTTAAAATTTTCGAAAATTTGTATTTCATTTTCTAAAAATTTTAAGTTTGGTGTCCTTTGTGCTTTTATTTACTTAAAAATTTTTCAAAAATTTGTTCTTGGTGTTCATCTTGATCTTCAAAGTGTTCTTGATGTTCATCTTGACATTCAAAGTTTTCTTGTTTGTTCTCTTTGTTTTGATCTAAAATTTCTAAGTTTAGTGTCATTTTGTTGTTTTTCTCTTTCCTCATTTAAATTCAAAAATAAAAAAAAATATCTTTTCCTTATTTTACTCATAAATTTCGAAATTTTGCATTAAATTAGTCAAAGATTTTCAAAATCATATCTTTTTCTTTAGTCAAGTCAAAATTCTAATTTCAAAAATTGATCTTTTCAAATCTTTTTCAAAAATCAAATCTTTTTAATTTCTTCAGTCATATCTTTTCAATCATATCTTTTTATTACAATCATATCTTCTCAATCATATCTTTTTTCAAAATAATTTTTAATCATATCTTTCTGATTGCTAATTCCAAAATCTTTTTAATTAATTAATTAATTTAGTTTTCAATTTGCTTTTATTTCATTCTCTTCTAATTTTCAAAAATTTTATTTGATCTTCCATTTATTTTGTTTATTTTTTTTTGGTCACTTTTAATAAAATAAAATAAAATTAAAAATATAATTTAATTGCAATTCATATCAATTCCCTTTTCTCCATCATAGACATAAGTGAAAATGAACAGTCCAGAAGGACCCTGGGGTCATATGCTAACCCCATTACAGTTGCATATGGGAGTAGCATCTGTATACCTCCCATCAAAGCAAGCAGTTTTGAGCTAAATCCTCAGCTCGTTATCATGGTGCAGCAAAATTGACTGTATTCCGGTCTTCCACAGGAAGAACCTACTGAGTTTCTGGCACAGTTCTTACAAATTGCTGACACAGTACGTGATAAAAAAGTAGATCAAGATGTCTACAGATTATTATTATTTCCATTTGCTGTAAAAGATCAAGCTAAGAGGTGTTAAATAACCAACCCACAGCAAACATAAAAATATGGAGACAGTTATCAGACAAGTTCCTGAACCAATTTTACCCTCCAAAAAAGATGACACAGCTGAGGCTAGACATTCAAGGCTTTAAACAAGAGCATCATGAATCCCTTTATAATGCCTGGGAGAGGTACAGAGGGATGCTAAGAAAATAACCCTCTAAAATATTTTCAGAGTGGGTACAGTTAGACATCTTCTACTATGGGCTTACAGAAAGAGCTCAAATGTCTCTAGACTACTCAGCTGGTGGATCTATACACATGAGAAAGACGATTGAAGAGGCTTAAGAACTCATAGATACGGTTGCTAGAAATCAACATCTGTACTCAAGCAGTGAGTCCTCCATAAAAGAAGAGGCTAAGACAGTAACTACTGATCCTAATCCTCAAGAACAGATTGTTGAACTTAATCAGCAATTACTCCTTGTGACAAAACAATTAGAAAAATTTAAAGAGATGCTCCATGACACTAAAAATGCTAACAAGAATATGGAAGTACAATTGAATCAGACAAGACAGTAACTATCTAAACAGATAACAGAAGAATGCCAAGCTGTCCAATTAAGGAGCGGGAAGACATTGAATAAATCAGCTCAAAGTAGTAGAAAGCCAAGAAAAGAACAACTGACAGAGGATGACCAAACCACTGCCCAAAATCCCTCTGAGGACAACAAGAGCCCAGAGAGGAATAATTCTGGCTTCAAACGCCAGAAAAAGGGTGAAAGATTGGCGTCAAACGCCCACTGGATGCCCACTTCTGGCGTTTAAACGCCAGAAAAGCGAGAAAAGTTGGCGTTGAATGCCCATTCCTTGCCCAATCCTGGCGTTCAAACGCCAATGAGGGATCAGACACCTGAAAGTGCTGATAGTAACCCCTCTAAGAAGGCTTCTCCAACCACCTCTGTAGGGAATAAACCTGCAGCAGCTAAGGTTGAAGAATATAAAGCCAAGATGCCTTATCCTCAGAAACTCCGCCAAGCGGAGCAGGATAAACAATGTTCCCACTTTACAGACTATCTCAGGACTCTTGAGATAAAGATCCCATTTGCAGAGGCACTTGAGCAAATACCCTCTTATGCTAAGTTCATGAAAGAGATCTTAAGTCATAAGAAAGATTGGAGAGAAACTGAAAAGGTATTTCTTACTGAAGAATGCAGTGCAATCGTTCTAAAAAGCTTACCAGAGAAGCTTCAAGATCCAGGAAGCTTTATGATACCATGCATATTAGAGGGTGCTTGTACCAAAACAGCTCTATGTGATCTTGGAGCAAGTATCAACCTAATACCTGCATCTACTACCAGAAAGCTTGGCTTGACTGAAGAAGTCAAACTAACCCGGATATGACTTCAACTTGTTGATGGCTCCATTAAATACCCATCAGGCATAATTGAGGACATGATTGTCAAGGTTGGGCCATTTGCCTTTCCCACTGACTTTGTAGTGCTGGAAATGGAAGAGCACAAGAGTGCAACTCTCATTCTAGGAAGACCTTTCCTAGCAACTGGACGAACTCTTATTGATGTACAAAAAGGGGAAGTGACCCTGAGAGTCAATGAGGATGAGTTCAAGTTAAATGCTGTCAAAGCTATGCAGCATCCAGACACATCAAATGACTGCATAAGCCGTGATATTATTGACTCTTTGGTAGAAGAAATCAATATGACTGAAAGTCTTGAATCAGAGCTAGAGGACATCTTTAAAGATGTTCAGCCTGATCTGGAGGAATCAGAGGAAATAAAAGAACCTCTCAAAATTCCTCAGGAAGAGGATAAGCTTCCTAAACCCGAGCTCAAACCACTATCACCATCCCTGAAATATGCATTTCTGGGAGAAGGTGACACTTTTCCAGTGATCATAAGCTCTGCTTTAAAGCCACAGGAAGAGAAACCACTAATTCAAGTGCTAAGGACACACAAGACAGCTCTTGGGTGTTCCATAAGCGATCTTAAGGGCATTAGCCCAGCAAGATGCATGCACAAGATCCTATTGGAGGATGATGCTAAGCCAGTGGTTTAACCACAGAGGTGGCTAAATCCAGCCATGAAGGAGGTGGTGCAGAAAGAGGTCACTATGTTACTAGAGGCTGGGATTATTTATCCTATTTCTGATAGCCCCTGGGTAAGCCCTGTCTAAGTTGTACCCAAAAAGGGAGGCATGACAGTGGTTCACAATGAAAAGAATGAACTGGTTCCTACAAGAATAGTTACAGGGTGGCGTATGTGTATTGACTACAGAAGGCTCAATACAGCCACCAGAAAGGATCATTTTCCTTTACCATTCATAGACCAGATGCTAGAAAGACTAGCTGGTCATGATTATTACTGCTTTTTGGATGGCTATTCAGGTTACAACCAAATTGCAGTAGTTCCTCAAGACCAAGAGAAAATAGCATTCACATGTCCATCTGGAGTATTTGCCTACAGAAGGATGCCTTTTGGTCTGTGCAATGCACCTGCAACCTTTCAGAGGTGCATGCTCTCTATCTTCTCTGATATGGTGGAAAAATTTTTAGAAGTCTTCATGGATGACTTTTCAGTATTTGGAGACTCATTCAGCTCCTGTCTTGACCATTTAGCACTTGTTCTGAAAAGATGCCAAGAGACCAACCTAGTTTTAAAGTGAGAAAAATGTCACTTTATGGTAACTGAAGGAATTGTCCTTGGGCATAAAATTTCAAACAAGGGAATAGAGGTGGATCAAGCTAAAGTAGAGGTAATTGAAAAATTACCACCACCTGCCAATGTAAAGGTAATCAGAAGCTTTCTGGGACATGCAAGACTCTACAGGAGGTTTTGTAAAGGATTTTTCAAAAATTGCAAAACCTCTGAGCAATCTGCTAGCTGCTGACACGCCATTTGTGTTTGACACAGAGTGTCTGCAGGCATTTGAAACCCTAAAAGCTAAGCTGGTCACAGCACCAATCATCTCTGCACCAGACTGGACATTACCATTCGAACTAATGTGTGATGCTAGTGACCATGCCATTGGTGCAGTATTGGGACAGAGGCATAACAAGCTTCTACACATCATTTACTTTGCTAGCCGTGTTTTAAATGATGCACAGAAGAATTACACAACCACAGAAAAAGAGTTACTTGCAGTGGTTTATGCCATTGACAAGTTTAGATCCTATTTAGTAGGTTCAAAAGTGATTGTGTATATTGACCATGATGCTCTTAAATACCTACTCACAAAGCAGGATTCAAAACCCAGGCTCATAAGATGGGTGTTGCTTCTGTAAGAGTTTGATATAGAAATAAGAGACAGAAAAGGGACAGAGAACTAGCTAGCTGATCACCTGTCCCGGATAGAACCAGTAGCAGGGGTGTCCCTCCCTCCTACTGAGATCTCTGAAACCTTTCCGGATGAGCAACTCTTCGCCATTCAGGAAGCACCATGGTTTGCAGACATTCCGAATTATAAAGCTGTGAGGTTCATACCCAAGGAGTACAGCAGAGTGCAAACAAAAAAACTAATTTCTGATGCAAAGTACTACTTATAGGATGAACCATATCTCTTTAAGAGATGTACAGACGGAATGATCCGCAGATGCGTACCGAGAGAAGAGGCACAGAAGATCCTATGGCACTGCCATGGATCACAGTATGGAGGACATTTCGGAGGTGAGCGAACAGCCACTAAGGTCCTCCAATGTGGCTTCTACTGGCCTACTCTCTATAGAGATGCCCGAGAGTTTGTGCGTAACTGTGACAGTTGCCAAAGAGCTGGCAACTTGCCTCATGGTTATGCCATACCTCAATAAGGGATCTTAGAGATTGAGTTGTTTGATGTATGGGGTATTGACTTCATGGGTCCCTTCCCACCATCATACTTAAACACTTACATTCTGGTGGCAGTAGACTATGTATCTAAATGGGTAGAAGCAATTGCCACACCCACCAATGATACTAAGACCGTAATAAAATTCCTCTATAAACATATCTTCAGCAGATTTGGCATCCCCAGAGTGCTAATCAGTGACGGGGGCACTCATTGCTGTAATAAACAGCTATACTCTGCTATGGTCCGATATGGAATTAGCCACAAAGTAGCAACTCCATATCATCCATAGACAAATGGGCAGGCTGAAGTCTCTAATAGAGAACTAAAAAGAATCCTGGAATGGACTGTAATTGCCCGTAGAAAGGATTGGGCAAAAAGCTTGGATGATGCTTTGTGGGCATACAGAACAGCATTCAAGACTCCTATAGGAACCTCTCCATACCAGCTTGTGTATGGCAAGGCCTGTCATCTGCCCGTGGAATTGGAACATAAGGCCAAATGGGCAACCAGATTCCTAAACTTGGACGCCAAGTTAGCTGGAGAGAAAAGATTGCTCCAGCTGAATGAGCTAGAGGAATTCAGACTCAATGCTTTTGAAAATGCTAAAATTTATAAGGAGAAAGCAAAAAAGTGGCATGACAAGAAACTGTTATCTAGAGTCTTTGAACCAGGATAGAAAGTTCTGCTATTTAACTCTAGGCTCAGACTATTCCCCGGGAAATTGAAATCCCGGTGGAGGGGACCATATGTGATCACAAGTGTATCACCGTATGGATATGTTGTGCTTCATCTTGTTGCAACAGTCGCTGTATCCCCTGCCACCAATGCTCAGCTTCTCCTTCCAGCATATAAGTAGAAAACTCCACGTGTTGGCCTTCCGGAACATGCTGCGCTCGCAGTGATCATTCAATAGCTTGAAACCAGTTGTCAGCATCAGTCGCAACGAGTGTACCTTTAAAGTTAGGCGGTTTAACCTTCAGAAAAGTCGCAAGGGTCATAGGTCTTTCGAGATGCCTCAAGTTATTCTCATCATTTCCACTATCTTCCCCATGCTCATTCTCATTCCCGTTTCTCACTCCAAGACGATCAACAGCCCTAGCCGCTGCTACTGCAGCCTCACGCACTGCTTCAGCCACAGCGTTCATGGTAGTCATAAACGTCTCCTGTTCCCTCTCGTAGTTAACATTAGGAATATCTTCCCGTACGCCTCGTCTCTGTGAACCCATCGTGGTCCTGTTCACACCAAATAATCATTATTAAGGTGATCAGTCTTAACACTTCAAGTCAAGTGTGAACACTCCCAGAATGAAAACACAGAGACAATCATGCAACACAAATCACATAGATATCCTATAAGCATGAGACACACAACAGAGTATGCAATGAAGCATAGTCAGTCCACTCTACAGGCTCTATTGGGAATGAACTGCTCTGATACCAACTTGTAACGACCCAACTCTCAGTATGCCATGGTCATACAAGAAGCTAAGTGCTACTAACTTATCCTACCTAATTATTATTTATTATTTAATATATGAGCCTGTTTCTTGTTAGAGCGATGCCAATTTTATGAGTAACTTTTTTTTTGTTGCGGATGTTCAGGTAAAATAAACAAGCATACTTTGAAAGTAATAGAAAAGCGGCATAAAGAAACATAGAAATACAGCTGATAATATACATCATGTACACTATAACAAAACATGTAGTGTTTACACAAGATAGAGTCAGTTTACATCCTCGTCATCCTACGTAGCTAATATTTACACGACACTCCCAGGGCCTGGCCCATACAAAAAGCCACTAAGCTGGCGCCCAGGCTAGCCTAACCACTATATAGCTCCTAGCTCTCGGGTGTACTAACACAAGTGAGAGACTAACTATCAGATAATGTCAGACTAGAGTGTCATCAAAAGAATGCCCCTTCCGTAGTCAAACTATATCTACAGGTGGCCGTTCGGAGAATCACCGTGAGGCTCGTCCATCTCCTCATCCTGCTCTATCTCTATCTCAGGATCCTACTCCTCCTCGTCGTCCACAGCTACAGCTATACCCTTAGATCCACCAGAAACACTGCTGTCACTATGTACAAAACCGTTCACGAGCACAGGTCCATTCGCGTTTATAGGAGCCACTCCACCGTCCAGTAGTGCCGGCTCATCAGGCTGTGAAAAGTCGGGGATCGGCTCAGGGGGAAATCCCACTCTGGTGGTATCATAGGTATGTAGTCACCAGCTAACTCAGGCTCATCAGAAATGATAGGCTCAGGTACCACCTCATTCAAAGGTTGAGCTGGTATAGGGTGCTCAGGATCATCAGGAAAAGGATAACCAGGTGCGTCAAGATGTAACCAGGATAAGGGAAAGTCGTAAGGAGAATCAGGATCAAAATGCGGGCTAGACAGAGGATGTTGAAAAGCTCGATTAGGTAACGCATATCATCTAATACGAGGCTCCAATCCCATGATGAAGTAACTGTGATGTACCGGATCCTCGTAGATGTAAGGGTCCTCGAACTCATAGAAGATCACGCCCCTCTCCATCTGAGGGGGAGGAAGGGAGAGAAGGGGTAAGAACTGGGTAGTTCTTAGTAGGGTCGGGGTTGTTAGTTACGTTCATTTATTCATTTTCGATTAGCAGATGGATAATAGAATACAGTAATGTAGTAAACAGAAGTTAAAAATAGATAGAAAAACAAAGAACATAACACAAGCAGGAGAATACAAAAAGATAAAGCACAGACATAGCACTCAAGCAAACAAACATAAAGAAATAGATCACTCACAAGTAGGAATGCAACAGAGAATAATGCGCAGACAAGAATGATGTATGTCTAGTCCTAGTGCAGGTAATGAGCTCATTTGTCGGTTTCTACCCGCTCCCGACGTAACCCAGCATTACCAGCCGGATATGGCTTTCCTGTTGGCTATACCCCTGTGTACAGGAAATAACCCCTCTGCCACCACAGGGTCCACTGCACGCAGGAAATAACACATCTGCCACTGCGGGGATGTATGCCGAAACACCTTCTGTATAGAGGAAATAACCCCTCTGCCACTACAGAAATGGAACAGGTGGTCACGGTACTCTGAAGCAGGAAATAACCCCTCTGCCTTACAGAAATAAAATATGGATCTGTACCGCAGGAAAACGTTTCTCAGTGGTCGCACCATTATCTATCTTACTGCCACAATGCAGCAGATGAACATATAGATATCTCTGAGGTTGCCTTAATGCAACAAATGACCTCTCAATAGGTCCTATACTCTTTATCATATTACTCTCTTTGCTTTGTCTCTTTATTCTGCTCTGTTTGTTCTTTTCTCTGCGCTTCTTTACTTTATTCTGCTTTCTCTGTTAAACGTCTGTATTTAAAGCTTATGTAAATTTCGGTATGATTAGTTAGCCTGCCCCAAGTATAGGTTCATTAAGTCTATACTGAAACAGTTTAACTTTTCATATAATACCTAACCCTATTCGCAATTCAAGGACTAACTATGTTGCCCTAGTTCGTTCACTAGTCTCTGTCTATTTTTCTGTCATTAAAACTTTACAGACTTTTTCTTCGATTT
>NC_029793.2:21291691-21337226 GCF_000816755.2 Arachis ipaensis
ATCCTAATTCGATTAAACTTTCAGGTGGTCCTTAAGCACTTTTTCCTCCTAAATCACATCAAGAAAACACATATTTAAGCATGTTTCCATGAAACCAAATCAAAAGAGAGATGGTGCAGCCAACTCACCTTGATCCCAGCCTTGATAATTCATATGATCATGTAGAGAAAGAAGAGAGGATCATTTTGGTCGGATTGGAATTTTGATTTGAGTTTTAGTTCAGCAGAAATCAAGCTTTGAAGATTTGGAACTAAGAACTTTTCTCTCTTTTTATCTCTACCTATTTTTGGCCACAAAGTGAAAATGACCCAGCCTTGGGGGTTTTGGGGGTGTAGGGTGAGTTGTGATTGGTTGGCTTGGAGGTGGATTAAAATAATATTAAAATATCTCAGGTGTATAACTACTAAAACTAGATGTATCGGAACACTTGCAAAAACATCTCTAAAAATTATTTTCTGAGCTACTAGCATAAATGACACTAGTAACAAATTTATTATGAGAATAAAACATGAATAATGAGGCCTTAGCATTGCTAAAGTCATCAGAGAGTGCTGGTGCTAAGCTGCACCAGTAAATTGTGAACCCGGTTAAACCGATATTTCTGTTTTTAACTAAAACTGATCAGGTAACCTTATAATATCATTCAAGAAGCTTCTAATACTAATATAATGATAATATCATCCTATTATCTCTCTTCTCTCATAAATTGGGTCCGGTTTGTCAAACTAAGACTATTTACGAAAAACCGAATCAAAACTCCTAACCGATACGGTTCAAAAACTAGGTTCTTCGCGACCGCGTTATCGAGCTTGTCTCGGAAAAGGTTCTAACTTAAAGATGACATAATGACAATGAGGATTGAGATAATTGATGATATATCAAAGGTTTTCCACTTACTGATCTTCCGAAGAAATTCGTACTTTCAGAAAAGATCTCGCGTACTCGAAAATCGGGGTTGTTACACCTCAACTACAAGATGATCCAGAATCCTTTAATAGGAGAATGGTGAGAGAAGATAAGGGGTTGGACCAAGTTCTAGAGGACATATGCCTCCCTGGAACTAAGTGGATAACCAATTCAAAAGGAGTCCCAAACCAACTCAAGAGAGGAGATCTCAAACCAGTTGTAAGAGGCTGGTTGGACTTCATTGGGCGTTCCATACTACCCACTAGCAACCGCTCTGAGGTCACTGTCAAAAGAGCAGTGATGATTCATTGTATTATGCTGGGAAAAGAAGTGGAGATTCATCATCTGATTTCTTGTGAGATTTACACAATTGCAAACAAGAACTCTACTGAAGCCAAACTTGCATACCCAAGCTTAATTTCTCTGCTATGTAAAGATGCTGAGGTGAGGATGGGAGTAAATGAATTCATCCCAATCACCAAGAAGTCAATGGAAGGACAACAAGTGCAAGACAACTCCATCAAAAGGAGGGTGCAGGAGTTCCTTCCAGAAATCCCTAAGATTGACTACTGGACCCGCCTAGAAGCATCTGTCACCAAGGGGGGTTTTAGGTGGTTATGATGTGTGAAAAGGAGGGAGTGATGGTTTGAATTTGAGTGGGTGGTGGGTGTAGGTGGGTTGTATGATGGTTTTCGAGGAGTAATGGAGGTGATTGGTGGAGGTTATATTGGGGAAGAGAGTTATGAAAAGGTGTGAAGAGGAGAGAAGAAGAGGTGGGGTAGGTAGGGATCCTGTGGGGTCCACAGATCCTGTGGGGATCCTGTAGGGTCCATAGATCCTGAGGTATCAAGGATTTCTCATCGCTGCACCATTTAGGTGTGCAAAACGCCCCCTGTATGCAATACTGGCATTTAACGCCAGACGGCTGCCTGTTTTTGGCGTTAAACGCCCAAATGTAGCCTGTTTCTGGCGTTTAACGCCAGGTTGATGCTTATTTCTGGCGTTTAAATGCCAGAATGTTCTTCCTCTAGGGTGAGCTATTTTTAATACTATTTTTCATTCTGTTTTTGATTTTTTAGTTGTTGTTGTGACTTCACATGATCATCAACCTAAATTAAACATAAAATAGCCATGGAAAATAAATAGATATAATTAAATAACATTGGGTTGCCTCCCAACAAGCGCTTCTTTAATGTCAATAGCTTGACAGTGAGCTCTCATGGAGCCTCACAGATGTTCAGAGCATTGTTTGGACCTCCCAACACCAAACTTAGAGTTTAATGTGGGGGTTCTGATGAGTATTTTGGTGAAAAATAAATTTCTCCCAAAACACACAAATCTAACCGGCAAGTGCACCGGGTCGCATCAAGTAATAATAACCCACGGGAGTGAGGTCGATCCCACAGGGATTGAAGGATTGAGCAATTTCAGTTTAGTGGTTAATTTAGTCAAGCGAATCAAGATTTGGTTGAGTGTTTTGTGATTTGCAAAAATTAAATTGCAAAGAAAGTAAAGGGAACGGGTGATTGACATGAAATTAAAGAGGACAAGAATTAAATTGCTGAATCTTAAAGTGCAAGTAACATAAATTGCGGAAACTTAGATTGCAAGAAATGTAAATTGCAGAATCTTAAAATGCAAGAAATATAAATGGCTTGAAATGTAAAGGGGATTGAGGCTTGGATTTAAACAAGGAAAAGTTAAATTGCATTAAACAGAAGAGTAAAAGGGAATTGGAATTGAATCGGATCCAAAACAGAAAAGTAAATGAACATATAAAGCAATAAACAGAGAATTGAAATGTGAAATCAGATCTCAGGACCCAGAGACTAGAAAACCAAGTCTAGATCTCAATGCCTTCCTAGATCCAACAAGAAATTGTAATTGAAATTCAAAGAAAGTGGATGAAGAGCAATTAACAAAAATCGAAATCCAATCAAGCAGTAAATAAAGCAGTGAGATCCAAGGTTGAGATTGAAACAGAATTTCTTCAATTCTCCAACCCAAAATCCAAGACAATTGTAATTGAAATTGAAAGTAATAAAACTGAGAGGAAGAGAAGTGAATTCTCCTTCCAAGACAAAGAAATTAAA
Source organism: Arachis ipaensis (assembly GCF_000816755.2). Classification (NCBI taxonomy): domain Eukaryota; kingdom Viridiplantae; phylum Streptophyta; class Magnoliopsida; order Fabales; family Fabaceae; genus Arachis; species Arachis ipaensis. Next base: position 21,294,691 of record NC_029793.2, read on the forward strand.
GATCACTCAATATCCAAAGCTCTCCGAAAACTTTTATGAAAATTCCAAAGGAAAGCTCTCCAAAAGAAAAGCTCCCCAAAGAACTTGAATTCTATCCTATTTATACACTTTCTTCCAATGATCTTCAAGCCTTGAGTTGGGCCTTTGTTCTTGGTGGAATTGGGTTGAAAGAGGCCTTGGTTAATTGCTCTTGGAGTTTGAAGAGGAACCATAACGAACCAATTGAACCGGGTTGGAGTTTTGCAAAAGTTGGACCAAAAGTTTGAGCAAAAGTTAGGGGTCTAACTTTTGCTCCAACTTTTCATATCAGCTAACCCCACTTTGCTGATACTCACGTTGGTGCCAAAGTTAGGGGTCTAACTTTGGCCCCAACGTTGGCTTTACCTTGTGCACTTGTGGCGCCAACGTTAGCCACCAAGTTAGGGGGCTAACGTTGGCGCAAACTTTTGCTCCTCCCCTTGTGATTTTCATGTGCCAACGTTAGCCTCAAAGTTAGGGGGCTAACGTTGGGGCTAACTTTTCACCCAAAGGTTTGTGCAAAAGTTTGAGGCTAACTTTAGGTCCAACTTTTTGCTTCTTGGTTCATTTTCATTTATTCCCTTGTCTTCTCTTTACTCCTAGCTATTCCTTCTTGCTTCAACCTTTCTCCAAGCTTTCTTCACCTATCATTAATCAACCAAACACATCAAAGCTATGCTCATAATCATGAGATATCCATTCTATCATAATATGCAACAATTATAGCATAAAACCTCATGAAATGGCATGAATTCATACATGGTTGATTCAATCAAGGGAAACATGAAAATCTACTCAATTAGCTTGCCTATGGTTCAAGAAAGTGCATAATTCTAATGAAAACAAAAGGAAAAGACTAGTTAAAATAGGCTAGGATGACTTGTCATCAGGTTCAACACCAAACTTAAAGCTTGCTTGTCCCCAAGCAAGAAAAAGATTTATTGAGAAGAAAGAATGAGATGGAAGAGGATGTTCATGCTAGCAGAGTATTATTGATAGTTCATGGGATTTTGTGTGAATATGCAAATACTCACTTCTTATTGACTCCTAGGCCTAGAAAGTCTCCTTCAAGCTTCAAGTAACATACTGCTATGACCTCTCATTATTCCTTTATCCTTGGCTATTACTTTATTCATAAGCTTTATTTGAGTGTCATGTGTAGCAAGTTCATTTTCTTTTCTTTATACTTGACACATTATTCACCATAGACACTTGGCTCACATTCCTTCTTAAAACATTGATGCCCAGCACCTCTTTGGGTTACTAAATGCCTTGTAGTTAGGTTGCTCTTGATAGTGGACTTTCAGCTGATGATCCCGGATTAGTTAACCCAAGTCACCGAGTGTTGATGCACTCCAAAGAACTTAGTAATCCAAGCAGATCCTAATACAAAGACACCACCGTCATATATTCTAAGGTTTAAGCTATTGGTGTCCAGCTTTGTTTCTTTTTGTTTCCTTTTGTTCTGATCTCTTTTCTTTCCTCCTTTTTGTTTTTCTTTCTAACCAAGGGATTTAATTGAGATTCATAGACAGTAGGCTACTCTCTACTTAGGAGGCGATATCCTGGCTCTTTATTCACTAAAAGTGAGCTATTATACAATCACACACTTACCACCACTTACTTTTATTCTACTTCTATCTAACAGAGACCCTCTTACTTTACATTCAAACATTTCTTTTATTGAATTGAAAAATGCAGGGGACAAAGCATGCTTTTTGCTAAGTGAAAGTAAACACACAAGCACACACATAGATTAGCTTGCTTATTTTAAGAGAAGCAAACATGATGCAAAGACTATTAATTATAATAACTACTTAAAGATGCAAAGACAACTTAAAACAGACACAATGCATGCTTTTTCTTTGTAGTGATGAACAAGGAGCAAGTCCACCTTTCATTTGTCTTGTCTTTTTCTTTGAAGATTCATTGACTTCCTAGTCACCACAACAAGACAACATACATTAGTTTTATTCAACCGTAGCAAGAGTGTTCTTTTTATTAATACTATGTGAACCATCAATTCTTATATCATTTGAACCGTGACACTCTCCTTTGAGGACACCAAACTTAATGTTTGGTCATATATAAAGAAAATGAGTATCTTCTTCCAATAATTGAAAGCAATAAAACTGAGAGGAAGAGAAGTGAATTCACCTTCCAAGACAAAGAAATTAAAGATCACTCAATATCCAAAGCTCTCCGAAAACTATTATGAAAATTCCAAAGGAAAGCTCTCTAAAAGAAAAGCTCCCCGAAGAACTTGAATTCTATCTTATTTATACACTTTCTTCCAATGATCTTCAAGCCTTGAGTTGGGCCTTTGTTCTTGGTGGAATTGGGTTGAAAGATGCCTTGGTTAATTGCTCCTGGAGTTTGAAGAGGAACCAAAACGAACCAATTGAACCGGGTTGGAGTTTTGCAAAAGTTGGACCAAAAGTTTGAGCAAAAGTTAGGGGTCTAACTTTTGCTCCAACTTTTCATATCAGCTAACACCACTTTGCTGATACTCACGTTGGTGCCAAAGTTAGGGGTCTAACTTTGGCCCCAACGTTTGCTTTACCTTGTGCACTTGTGGCGCCAACGTTAGCCACCAAGTTAGGGGGCTAACGTTGGCGCAAACTTTTGCTCCTCCCCTTGTGATTTTCATGTGCCAACATTAGCCACCAAGTTAGGGGGCTAACGTTGGCGCAAACTTTTGGTGCCCAGGGAGGTTTTCTTCATGCCAATGTTAGCCTCAAAGTTAGGGGGCTAACGTTGGCGCAAGCTTTTGATGCCCAGGGGTGAATTTCATGTGCCAACGTTAGCCACCAAGTTAGGGGGCTAACGTTGGCGCAAACTTTTGGTACCCAGGGAGGGATTTTCAAGTTCCAACGTTAGCCTCCAAGTTAGGGGGCTAACGTTGGGGCTAACTTTTCAACCAAGAGTTTGTGCAAAAGTTTGATGCTAACTTTAGGTCCAGCTTTTTGCTTCCTGGTTCAATTTCACTTATTCCACTGTCTTCTCTTTACTCCTAGCTATTCCTTCTTGCTTCAACCTTTCTCCAAGCTTTCTTCACCTATAATTAATCAACCAAACACATAAAAGCTATGCTCAAAATGATGAGATATTCATTCTTTCACAATATGCAACAAATATAGCATAAAACCTCAGGAAAAGACTAGTTAAAATAGGCTAGGATGACTTGTCATCAGGTTCAACACCAAACTTAGTGTTTGGTTGTGGCCTCCCAACACCAAACTTAGAGTTTGACTGTGGGGGCTTTGGTTGACTCTGCAGTGAGAGAAGCTTTTCATGCTTCCTCTCCATGGTTACAGAAGGAGAACCTTGAGTCTTAAATACAAGCTAGTCCTCATTCAGTTGAAGGACCAACTCTCCTCTGTCCACATCAATCACAGCTTTTGCTGTGGCTAGGAAGGCTCTTCCAAGGATGATGGATTCATCCTTATCCTTCCTAGTGTCTAGGATTATGAAATCAGCAGGGATGTAAAGGCCTTCAACCTTTACTAGCACATCCTCTACTAGTCCATAAGCCTATTTTCTTGAGTTTTCTGCCATCTCTAATGAGATTCTGGCAGCTTGCTAATGAGCGGATAATTTATACGCTTTTTGGCATTGTTTTTACATAGTTTTCAGTATAATTTAGTTAGTTTTTAGTATATTTTTATTAGTTTTTAATTAAAATTCACATTTCTGGACCTTACTATGAGTTTGTGTGTTTTTCTGTGATTTCAGGTATTTTCTGGCTGAAATTGAGGGACTTGAGCAAAAATCAGATTCAGAGGTTGAAGAAGGACTGCAGATGCTGTTGGATTCTGACCTCCCTGCGCTCAAAGTAGATTTTCTGGAGCTACAGAACTCCAAATGGCGTGCTCTCAATTGCGTTGGAAAGTAGACATCTAGGGCTTTCCAGAAATATATAATAGTTCATACTTTGCTTGAGTTTAAATGATGCAAACTAGCGTTCAACACCAGTTCCATGCTACATTCTGGAGTCAAATGCCAGAAACAGGTTGCAAAGTGGAGTTCAACGCTAGAAACAGGCTACAAACTGGAGTTCAACTCCAAGAGAAGCCTCTACACGTGTAAAGCTCAATGCTCAGCCCGAGCACACACCAAGTGGGCTCCAGAAGTGGATTTCTGCATCATTTACTCAATTCTGCAAACCCTAGTAACTAGTTTAGTATAAATAGGACTTTTTACTATTGTATTTACATCTTTGGATCAGATCTTTGATTAGTTTTATGCTATCTGAGACTTTTGTGAGGGCTGGCCATTCGGCCATGCCTGAACATTTATCACTTGTGTATTTTCAACGGTAGAGTTTCTACACACCATAGATTAAGGTGTGGAGCTCTACTGTTCCTCAAAGATTAATGCAAAGTACTACTATTTTTATATTCAATTCAACTGATTCTGCTTCTAAGATATTCATTCTCACTTCAATATGATGGATGTGATGATCGTCATAGTCATCATCATTCTCAACTTATGAACGCGTGCCTAACAACCACTTCCGTTCTACCTTATATTGAATGGATATCTCTTGGATATCTAATACAGGGGACCGAGTCCGACTTATTAATGTATTCGTGGTATAAGTTAGAACCCATGGACGGTCATTCTTGAGAATCCGAAAAGTCTAAAGCTTGTCTGTGGTATTCCGAGTAGGATTCAGGGATTGAATAACTGTGACGAGCTTCAAACTCGCGAGTGCTGGGCGTAGTGACTGACAAAAAAAGATCGATGGATCCTATTCCAGTATGATCGAGAACCGACAGATGATTAGCCATGCAGTGACAATGCATTGGACCATTTTCACTGAGAGGACAGGTGGCCATTGACAATGGTGATGCCTAACATACAGCTTGCCATGGAAAGGAGTAGGAAGGATTGGATGAAGACAGTAGGAAAGCAGAGGTTTAGAGGGATGAAAGCATCTCTATATGCTTATCTGAAATTCTCACCAATGAATTACATAAGTACCACTATCCTATTTTATATTTTATTTATCTTTTACTTATCAATTCATAAAATCATTTGAATCCGCCTGACTGAGAATTACAAGGTGACCATAGCTTGCTTCAAGCCGACAATCTCCGTGGGATCAACCCTTACTCACGTAAGGTTTATTACTTGGACGACCCAGTGCACTTGCTGGTCAACTGTGCAAAGTTGTGACAAAGAATTAAGATCATGAACGTGCATATAAAGTTTTCAGCGCCGTTACCAAGGAATTGAACCGTCACGATTTCTGTGCACCACTTGCACCTCTCCATTACAGAGAGTGGCATAAGGTTAATGCCTGACCCCAGGTCACAAAGAGCCTTCTCAAAGGTCATGGTGCCTATGTTATAGGGAATTAGGAATTTACCAGGATCCTGTTCCTTTTGAGGTAAAGTGTGCTGAACCCATATATTTAGTTCATTAATGAGCAATGGAGGCTCATCCTCCCAAGTCTCATTACCAAATAGCTTGGCATTCAGCTTCATGATTGCTCCTAAATACTGGGCAACTTGCCCTTGAACAATGTCTTCATCTTCTTCAGAAGATGAATAGTCATCAGAGCTCATGAATGGTAAAAAGAGGTTCAATGGAATCTCTATGGTCTCTAGATGAGCCTCAGATTCCTTTGGTTCCTCAAAGGAAAACTCCTTATTGGTCACTGAACGTCCCAGGAGGTCTTCCTCACTAGGATTCACGTCCTCCTCCTCCTCTTTGGGTTCGGCCACACCAAGTAAGGTTATGGCCTTGCACTCTCTTTTTGGATTTTCTTCTGTATTAATTGGGAGAATACTAGGAGGAGTTTTAGTGACTATTTTACTTAGCTGGCCCACTTGTGCCTCCAAATTTCTTATGGAGGACCTTGTTTCATTCATGAAACTTAGAGTGGCCTTAGATAGATCAAAGACTATATTTGCTAAACTAGATGGATTCTGCTCAGAATTCTTTTTCTGTTGCTGAGTGGATGATGGGAAAGGCTTGCTATTGCTAAACCTATTTCTTCCACCATTATTAAAGCCTTGTTGAGGCTTTTGTTGATCCTTCCATGAGAAATTTGGATGATTTCTCCATAAGGGATTATAGGTGTTTTCATAGGGTTTACCCATATAATTCACCTCTGCTATTGCAGGGTTCTCAGGATCATAAGCTTCTTCCTCAGAAGATGCTTCTTTAGTACTGTTGGATGCAGCTTGCAATCCATTCAGACTCTGAGAAATCATATTGACTTGCTGAGTCAATATTTTATTCTGAGCCAATATGGCATTCAGAGTATCAATTTCAAGAACTCCCTTCCTCTGAGGCGTCCCTGTTACTTACAGGATTCCTTTCATAAGTGTACATAAACTGGTTATTTGCAACCATGTCAATGAGTTCCTGAGCATCTGCAGGCATTTTCTTCAGGTGAATGGATCCACCTGCAGAATGGTCCAATGACATCTTAGATAATTCAGACAGACCATCATAGAATATATCCAGGATGGTCCATTCTGAAAGCATGTCAGAAGGACACTTTTTGGTCAGTTGCTTGTACCTCTCCCAAGCTTCATAGAGAGATTCACCTTCTTTTCTTCAGAGAGTTGTGCTTTAGCTTCCCTTAGCTTCCTCTTCAGAGTTCTTTCAGGTTCAGGATCAGCTTCAACAAGAATGTTCTTATCCTTGTTCCTGCTCATATGAAAAACAAGAGAACACAAAAGAAAATATGGAATCCTCTATGTCACAGTATAGAGATTCCTTATATGAGTATAAAAATAGAAAAATGGGAGAGGGAAAAGATAAGAATTCGAACACAGAGGAGAAGAGTGGGGTCGAATTTTTGAGTGAAAGAGAAGTTTTAATAAATAAATAAACAATTAGAAGGAGATGAGAGAAGAAAGAATTTGAAAATTAAACAAAATAAAATAAAAATATTTTTTTTTAATTTAAAATTAGAGTTAAAATTCGAAAATAAACTAAAAATGAAATTAAATTAAATTAAAACTTAAAACAATTAGTTAATTAAAAAAGAATTTTGAAAAAGAGGTTAGTGATTTTTGAAAATTAGAGAGAGAGAATTAGTTAGGTAGTTTTGAAAAAGATGTGATTGAAATTTATTTTGAAAAAGATTTTAAAAAGAAATTTAAAAGGATTTGATTTTGAAAATTAAAGTTGATTATTTGACTAACAAGAAGCAAAAAGATATGATTTTAAAATTTAAAGATTGAACCTTTCTTACTAGGCAAGTAACAAACTTAAAATTTTTGACTCAATCACATTAATTCTTAGCATTAATTTCGAAAATATGAAATAGAAATAAGAAAAAGATTTTGAAAATTTCGAAATTGTGAAAGAAAAAATGAAAAAGATTTGATTTTTGAAAAAAGAATTGAAAAAGATAGAATTTTTAAATTGAAAATTTGATTTGACTCATAAGAAACAACTAAAGTTTAAAAAGTTTTGAAAAAGTCAAGTCAAATTTTCGAAAATTTATGAGAAAATAAGGAAAAGATATTTTTTTTATTTTTGAATTTTTAATGAAGAAAGAGAAAAACAACCCAAAGACTCAAAACATGAAAATTATGAATCAAAACTCATGCTGCATGCAAGAACACTTTGAATGTCAAGATGAACACCAAGAACACTTTGAATGTCAAGATGAACACCAAGAACTTATTTTTGAAAAAATTTTAAGAAAAGAAAAACATGCAAGATACCAATCTTAGAAATTTTCAAACTTTAGACACTAACAAATTGAAAATGCATATGAAAAACAAGAAAAGACACAAAACAAGCAAAATTAAAGATCAAACATAGAAAATCATCAAGAACAACTTGAAGATCATGAAGAACAAGAAAGAAACTCAATGCATGTATTCTTCGAAAATTTAAGAAAAGTTAAAAGCATGCAATTGACACCAAACTTACAATTAGACACTAGACTCAAACAAGAAACATCAAATTATTTTTTATTTTATGATTTTATAAATTTTTTTGGATTTTTCGAAAATTCTTTTGAAAAGGAAAATAAGGATTTCAAAAAAAATTTTATAGGAATTCCAGGAATCTTGCAATGTTAGTCTAAAACTCCGGTCCAGGAATTAGACATGGTTTACTAGTCAGCCAAGCTTTCAGTGAAAGCTCCGATCCAAAACACTAGACATGGTCAATGGCCAGCCAAGCTTCAGCATACATAGTTCAAGAATGTGAAGAAGAAGCCTCAGTCCAAAAGAATTTAGACATGACTTTACAGTCAGCCAGGATTCAACATTTACCATGAAATTCTAGAATTCCTTCTTAAAAATTCTGAAGCCATAGAATAATTTATTTTTTTTTAAATATTTTCTTTTTGAAATTTTCGAAATTAAAAATGGTAAAAATAAAAAGCTTAAAATTAAAATAACATTACCTAATCTGAGCAACAAGATGAACCGTCAGTTGTCCAAACTCGAACAATCCCCGGCAACGGCGCCAAAAACTTGGTGTTGTTGCCGAACCAAACCTGGCAATGTTGTTGCTGGAAACAAATGCGAAATTGTTGTTCGTTCCTTCCCCGGAAACGGCACCAAAAACTTGGTGCACGAAATCGTGAGTGTTCATTCCCCATCAACGGCGCCAAAAACTTGGTACGCACGTTCATCATCTTAATTCTTCTTCACAACTTTGCACAACTAACCAGCAAGTGCACTGGGTCGTCCAAGTAATAAACCTTACGTGAGTAAGGGTCGATCCCACGGAGATTGTCGGCTTGAAGCAAGCTATGGTCATCTAGCAAATCTCAGTCAGGCAGATTCAAATGGTTATGGGATTTAAGATAATTAAAATATAAATAAAATATAGAATAGGGTAGAGATACTTATGTAATTCATTGGTAAGAGTTTCAGATAAGCGTATGGAGATGCTTTTGTTCCTTCTGAACCTCTGCTTTCCTACTGTCTTCATCCAATCCTTCATACAACTTTCCATGGCAAGCTGTATGTTGGAAATCACCGTTGTCAATGGCTACATCCCGTCCTCTCAGTGAAAATGGTCCAAAATGCACTATCACCGCACGGCTAATCATCTGTTGGTTCTCGATCCTACTAGAATAAGATTCAGTAATCCTTTTGCATCTGTCACTACGCCCAGCACTCGCGAGTTTGAAGCTCGTCACAGCCACCCATTCCCAGATCCTACTCGGAAAACCACAGACAAGGTTTAGACTTTCCGGATCTCAAGAATGGCTGCCAATAATTCTAGCCTATACCACGAAGACTCTGATCGTAAATCAGAAGGCTAAGAGATATGCATTCAAGCTTGCTTTCATGTAGAACGGAAGTGTTTGTCAGGCACGCGTTCATAAGTGAGAATGGTGATGAGCGTCACATAATCATCACATTCATCATGTTCTTGGGTGCGAATGAATATCTTAGAATAAGAATAAGCTTGAATTTAACAGAAAAACAATAGTACTTTGCATTAATTCTTGAGGAACAGCAGAGCTCCACACCTTAATCTATCTGGTGTAGAAACTCCACCGTTGAAAATACATAAGTGAAAATAGGGTAGACATGGCCGAGTGGCCAGCCTCCCATGGAGGTCTAGAGATCTAAAAATGATCAAAAGATAAGATCTAACAGCAATAGTAAAAAGTTCTATTTATACTAAACTAGTTACTAAGGTTTACAGAGATGAGTAAATGATGCAGAAATCTACTTCCGGGTCCACTTAGTGTGTGATTGGGCTGAGCATTGAATATTTCACGTGTAGAGGTCTTCTTTGGAGTTAAACGCCAGTTTGTACCCTGTTTCGGGCATTTAACTCTGCTTTGCAGCCTGTTTCTGGCGTTTAACTCCAGAATAGGGCAGAAAGCTGGCATTGAACACCAGTTTGCATCGTCTAAACTCGGGCAAAGTATAAAATATTATATATTGCTGGAAAGCCCTTGATGTCTACTTTCCAACGCAATTGAGAGCGTGCCATTTGGACTCCTATTGCTCCAGAAAATCCACTTTTAGTGCAGGGAGGTCAGAATCCAACAGCATCTGCAGTCCTTCTTCAGCCTCTGAATCAGATTTTTGCTCAACTCCCTCAATTTCAGCCAGAAAATACCTGAAATCACAGAAAAATACACAAAATCAAAGTAAAGTCTAGAAATGTGATTTTTATTTAAAAAATAATAAAAATATGCTAAAAACTAATTAAATCATACTAAAAACTATGTAAAAACAATGCCAAAAAGTGTATAAATTATCCGCTCATCACGACACCAAACTGAAATTGTTGCTTGTCCCCAAGCAACTAAAAATCAAATAGGATAAAAAGAAGAGAATATACTATAAATCCCAAAGTATCAATGAAACTTAGCTCCAATTAGATGAGCGGGACTACTCAGCTTTGCTAGAGTCACCAATTAGAGGTGTGCAGGGTTCTTAATCACACTCTTCTTTTTGCTTTGGACCTCGACTTTAACCGCTCAGTCTCAAGTTTTCACTTGACACCTTCACGCCACAAGCACATGGTTAGGGACAGCTTTGTTTAGCCGCTTAGGCCAGGATTTCATTCCTTTGGGCCCTCCTATCCACTGATGCTCAAAGCCTTGGATCCTTTTTATTACCCTTGCTTTTTGGTTTAAAGGGTTACTGGCTTTCTGCCCTTGCCTTTTGGTTTAAAGAGCTCTTGGCTTTTTCTGCTTGCTTTTTCTTTTTCTTTCTCTCTCTTTTTTTTTCGCCATTTTTCTTTTCTCTTTTTTTTCTGCAAGCTTTTATTTTCATTGCTTTTTCTTTCTTCAAGAATCAATTTTATGATTTTTCAGATTATCAATAACATTTATCCTTTTTCATCATTCTTTCAAGAGCCAACATATTTAACATTCATAAACAACAATATCAAAAGACATATGCATTGTTCAAGCATTCATTCAGAAAACAAAAAGTATTGTCACCACATCAAAATAATTAAACTAGTTTCAACGATGAATTCGAAATCATGTACTTCTTGTTCTTTTGTGATTAAAAGCAATTTTCATTTAAGAGAAGTGATGGATTCATAGGACATTCATATCTTTAAGACATAGACACTTAAACACTAATGATCATATAGTAAAGACACAAACATAAATAAAAAATAAGGCTCAAAAACCAAAAAATAGGAAAATAAGAACAAGGAGATTAAGGAACGAGTCCACCTTAGTGAGGGTGGCTTCTTCCTCTTCTTGAAGAACCAATGGTGCTCTTGAGCTCCTCTATGTCTCTTCCTTGCCTTTGTTGGTGCATCCCTAGTGATTTTGGTGCCCCTATCCTTAGTTACTCCCAATAGTTGTGTGGAGAAAAATATATCCCTTGAGGTATCTCAGGGATTTCTTGGTGAGAGAATTCCTCATGTTCTTGTTGAGGTCCATGAGTGGGCTCTCTTGCTGTGCAGTCAAATGCTCTACTATTGAGCTGTGGACCCTTGAGATAAATCTCTCCATCTCCCATGACTCGGAGGTAGAAGCTTTTGTCTTCCCTTTCCACTTTCTAGAGGTTTCTCCAGCCTTAGGTGCCATAAATTGTTATGGAAAAACAAAAAGCAATGCTTTTACCACACCAAACTTAGAAGGTTTGCTCCTTCTTGAGCAAAAGAAGAGAAGAGGGAGTAGAAGAAGAAGAAAATGGATGAGATGGAGAGGTGTGAGTGGTTCGGCCAAGGGGGTTTTAGGTGGTTATGATGTGTGAAAAAGGAGGGAATGATGGTTTGAATTTGAGTGGGTGGGTATAGGTGGGTTGTATGATGGTTTTGGAGGAGTAATGGAGGTGATTGGTGGAGGTTATATTGGGGAAGAGAGTGAAAAGGTGTGAAGAGGAGAGAAGAAGAGGTGGGGTAGGTGGGGATCCTGTGGGGTCCACAGATCTTGTGGGGATCCTGTAGGGTCCACAGATCCTGAGGTGTCAAGGATTTCTCATCCCTGCACCATTTAGGTGTGCAAAACGCCCCTTGTATGCAATACTGGCGTTTAACGCCAGACTGCTGCCTATTTTTGGCGTTAAATGCCCAAATGTAGCCTGTTCCTGGCGTTTAACGCCAGGTTGATGCTTGTTTCTGGCGTTAAACACCAGCTTGGTGCTTGTTTCTGGCGTTAAATGCCAGACAGATGCTTGTTTCTGGCGTTTAAACGCCAGAATGTTCTTCCTCTAGGGTGAGCTATTTTTAATGCTGTTTTTCATTCTGTTTTTGATGTTTCAGTTGTTGTTGTGACTTCACATGATCATTAACCTAAAGAAAACATAAAATAGCAATGAAAAATAAACAGATATAATTAAATAACATTGGGTTGCCTCCCAACAAGCGCTTCTTTAATGTCAATAGCTTGACAGTGAGCTCTCATGGAGCCTCACAGATGTTCAGAGCATTGTTTGGACCTCCCAACACCATACTTAGAGTTTGAATGTGGGGGTTCAACACCAAACTTAAAGTTTGGTTGTGGCCTCCCAACACCAATCTTAGAGTTTGACTAGGGGAACTTTGGTTGACTCTGCAGTGAGAGAACCTTTTCATGCTTCCTCTCCATGGTTACAGAAGGAGAACCTTGAGTCTTAAATACAAGGTAGTCCTCATTCAGTTGAAGGACCAACTCTCCTCTGTCCACATCAATTACAGCTTTTGCTGTGGCTAGGAAGGGTCTTCCAAGGATGATGGATTCATCCTCATCCTTCCCAGTGTTTAGGATTATGAAATCAGCAGGGATGTAAAGGCCTTCAACCTTTACTAGCACGTTGGTATGCGAAATTGCTAATCAGGTTGTGAATTGTTGTTCGAAATTGATTCCCTGTCAATGGCACCAAAAACGGATGCACAGGACCATGGTCTAAACATATCTTCACAACTTTGCATAAGTAACCAGCAAGTGCACTGGGTCGTCCAAGTAATACCTTACGTGAGTAAGGGTCGAATCCCACGGAGATTGTTGGTATGAAGCAAGCTATAGTCACCTTGTAAATCTCAGTCAGGCGGATATCAAATGGTTATGGAGTTTTCGAAAGTAATATAATAAAATAGGGATAGAAATACTTGTGTAAATCATTGGTGAGAGTTTCAGATAAGCGAATAGAGATGCTTTCGTTCCTCTGAACCTCTGCTTTCCTGCTATCTTCATCCAATCAGTCTTACTCCTTTCTATGGCTGGCTTTATGTGATACATCACCACAGTCAATGGCTACTTTCGGTCATCTCTCGGGAAAATGATCCAATGCCCTGTCACGGCACGGCTAATCGTCTGGAGGCATCACCCTTGTCAATGGCTTCATCTTATCCTCTCAGTGAAAATGGTCAACGCACCCTGTCACGGCACGACTGTAGAAACTCTACCGTTAAAAATACATAAGTGAAAGTCCAGGCATGGCCGAGAGGCCAGCCCTCAAACGTGATCTAAGATAGCATACAACTGATCAAAGATCCTAATACAATAGTAAAAGGTCCTATTTATAATAAACTAGCTACTAGGGTTTACAGAAGTAAGTAATTGATGCATAAATCCACTTCCGGGGCCCACTTGGTGTGTGCTTGGGCTGATCTTGAGTGTTGCACGTGTAGAGGTCCTTCTTGGAGTTGAACGCCAGTTTTTGTGCTAGTTTGGGCGTTCAACTCTGGTTTTGGCTCCTTTTCTGGCGCTGGACGCCAGATTTGGGCAGAGAGCTGGCGTTGAACGCCAGTTTGCGTCGTCAAAACCTGGCCAAAGTATGGACTATTATATATTTCTGGAAAGCCCTGGATGTCTACTTTCCAATGCAATTGGAAGCGCGCCATTTTGAGTTCTGTAGCTACAGAAAATCCATTTTGAGTGCAGGGAGGTCAGAATCCAACAGCATCAGCAGTCCTTCTTCAACCTCTGAATCTGATTTCTGCTCAAGTCCCTCAATTTCAGCCAGAAAATACCTGAAATCATAGAAAAACACACAAACTCATAGTAAAGTCCAGAAATGTGAATTTAACATAAAAACTAATGAAAACATCCCTAAAAGTAACTAGATTCTACTGAAAACATACTAAAAATAATGCCAAAAAGCGTATAAATTATCCGCTCATCACAACACCAAACTTAAATTGTTGCTTGTCCCCAAGCAACTGAAAATCAAATAGGATAAAAAGAAGAGAATATACTATAAATTCCAAACTATCAATGAAACATAGCTTCAATCATATGAGCGGGACTTATAGCTTTTTGCCTCTTGAATAGTTTTGGCATCTCACTTTATCCATTGAAGTTTAGAATGATTGGCATCTATAGGAACTCAGAGTTCAGATAGTGTCATTGACTCTCCTAGTTCAGTATGATGATTCTTGAAAACAGCTTCTTTATGAGTCTTGGTCGTGGCCCTAAGCACTTTGTTTTCCAGTATTACTACCGGATATATAAATGCCACAGACACATAATTGGGTGAACCTTTTCAGATTGTGACTCAGCTTTGCTAAAGTCCCCAATTAGAGGTGTCCAGGGTTCTTAAGCACACTCTTTTTTTGCTTTGGACCTTGACTTTAACCGCTCAGTCTCAAGTTTTCACTTGACACCTATACGCCACAAGCACATGGTTAGGGACAGCTTGGTTTAGCCGCTTAGACCAGGATTTTATTCCTTTAGGCCCTCCTATCTACTGATGCTCAAAGCCTTGGGATCCTTTTTATTTGCCCTTGCCTTTTGGTTTTAAGGGTTATTGGCTTTTTGCTCTTGCCTCTTGGTTTTAAGAGCTTTTGGCTTTTTCTGCTTGCTTTTTCTTTCTATTTTTTTTCACCTATTTTTTTTTTCTTCTTTTTTTTTTCTGCAAGCTTTGTTCTTTGTTGCTTTTTCTTGCTTCAAGAATCATTTTTATGATTTTTCAGATTATCAAATAACATGTCTCCTAGTCATCATTCTTTCAAGAGCCAACATATTTAACATTCTTAAACAACAGCTTCAAAAGACATATGCACTGTTCAAGCATTCATTTAGAAAACAGGAAGCATTGTCACCACATCAATATAATTAAACTAAGTTCAAGGATAAATTCAAAACTCATGTACTTCTTGTTCTTTTGAATTATAACATTTTTTTTAAGAGAGGTGATGGATTCATAGGACATTCATAACTTTTAGACAGAGTTACTAACTACTAATGATCATGTAATGAAGACACAAACATAGATAAGCACATAACATAGAAAACGAAAAACAGAAGAGATAAGAACAAGGAATGAATCCACCTTAGTGATGGTGGCATTTCCTTCTTGAGGAACCAATGATGTCCTTGAGCTCTTCTATGTCTCTTCCTTGTCTTTGTTGCTCCTCCCTCATTGCTTTTTGATCTTTTCTTATTTCATGAAGCATGATGGAGTGCTCTTGATGTTCCACCCTTAGTTGTCCCATATTGGAACTCAATTCTCTTAGGGAGGTGTTGATTTGCTCTTAATAGTTTTGTGGAGGAAAGTGCATTTGAGGCATCTCCGGGATCTCATAGTGATGAGCTTCATACGCCTCTTGAGCTCCATGAGTGGGCTCTCTTACTTGCTCCATCTTTTTCTTAGTGATGGGCTTGTCTTCCTAGAAGAAGAAGAAATGAAGGAGAGGGAGAAGGTCATGTGGTTCGGCCAAGAAGGGGATAGAGGGGTTGTGTTGTGTGAATTTGAAGAAGAATGGAGGGCTTTATATAGGGAAGGGAGGGGGGAAAGGTTTCGGCCGTATGGGTGGGTTTGGGTGGTAAATTGGTTTTGAATTTTGAAGGTAGGTGGGGTTTATGAGGTAGGTTTATGGGGAAGAGTGGATGGATGTGAGTGGTGAAGAGGTGATGGGGAAGAGAGATTGAGGTGATTGGTGAAGAGTTTTGGGGAAGAGTGTTTATGGGATTGTGTGAAAGAGGGGTGAGAAGAAGTGAGTGGAGGTAGGTGGGGATCCTGTGGGGTCCACAGATCCTGAGATGATCCTGTGGGGTCCACAGATCCTGAGGTGTCAAGGATTTACATCCCTGCACCCATTAGGCATGTAAAATGCCTTTGCACACAACTCTGGGCGTTCAGCGCCAGGTTGGTGCCCATTTTGGGCGTTCAACGCCCATTCGTTGCCATTTCTGGCGTTGAACGCCAGAACCATGCTTGTTCTGGGCGTTCAGCGCCAGAATGCTGCCCATTTTGGGCGTTCAGCGCTAGAACCATGCTTTGTTCTGGCGTTGAACGCCAGGCAGATGCTTCCTCCAGGGTGTGATTTTTCTTCTGCTGTTTTTGATTCTGTTTTCAATTTTTATATTTATTTTGTAACTCCACATGATCATGAACCTAATAAAACATGAAAAACAAAAACATAATTAGATAAATAAACATTGGGTTGCCTCCCAACAAGCACTTCTTTAATGTCAATAGCTTGACAGTGGGCTCTCATGGAGCCTCACAGATGTGCAGAGCTTTGTTGAGACTCTCCAACACCAAACTTAGAGTTTGGATATGGGAGTTCAACACCAAACTTAGAGTTTGGTTGTGGCCTCCCAACACCAAACTTAGAGTTTGACTGTGGGGGCTCGAGGTTTATTCCTGAACCAAGGTCACACAGAGCCTTGAAGATCATGGTGCCTATGGTGCAGGGTATTATGAACTTTCCAGGATCCTGTCTCTTCTGAGGCAATGTAAGTTGATCCAGATCACTTAGTTCATTGATGAACAAGGGAGGTTCAACTTCCCAAGTATCAATGCCAAATAATTTGGCATTCAGCTTCATGATTGCACCAAGAAACTTGGCAGTTTGCTCTTCAGTGACATCCTCATTCTCTTCAGAAGAGGAATACTCATCAGAGCTCATGAAGGGCATAAGGAGGTTCAGTGTAATCTCTATAGTCTCTGGATGAGCCTCAGAGTCCTTTGGTTCCTCAGAGGGATGCTCCTTATTGACCACTGGACGTCCCAGGAGGTCTTCCTCCTTGTGATTCACGTCCTCCTCTCCTTCTTTGGGTTCGGCCATGGTGCTTATGTCAATGGCCTTGCACTCTCCTTTTGGATTCTCTTCTGTATTGCTTGGGAGAGTACTAGGAGGGATTTCAGTGATCCTTTTACTCAGTTGGACCACTTGTGCTTCCAGATTTCTAATGGAAGATCTTGTTTCATTCATGAAACTTACAGTGGCCTTAGATAGATCAGAGACTAAGTTTGTTAAATTAGAAGTATTTTGTTCAGAGTTCTCTGTCTGTTGCTGAGTGGATGATGGAAAAGGTTTATTATTGTTAAACCTGTTTCTTCCACCATAATTAAAGCCTTGTTAAGGCTTTTGATCCTTCCATGAGAAATTTGGATGATTTCTCCATGATGAGTTATAGGTGTTTCCATAAGGTTCACCTAAGTAATTCACCTCTGCTATTGCAGGGTTCTGAGGGATTCACCTTCCTTCTGTCTGAAGGTTTGAACATCCACTCTAAGCTTGCTCAACTTTTGAGGAGGAAAGAACATGGCTAAGAAAGCCGTGACCAGCTTATCCCAAAAGTTCAGGCTGTCTCTGGGTTGAGAGTCCAACTAGATTCTAGCTCTGTCTCTTACAGCAAATGGAAAAAGTATGAGGCTGTAGACTTCAGGATCTACTCCATTAGTCTTAACAGTATCACAGATCTGCAAGAATTCAGTTAAGAACTGAAAAGGATCTTCAGATGGAAGTCCATGAAACTTGCAGTTAAAGAAGAGGAATCCTCTATGTCACAGTAAAGAGGTTCCTTATTGTTAGTAGAAGAAAAGAAGAAGAGAAAAATCTGAACTTAGAAAGAGAGAGAGAGAGGGTTCGGATTTTTGGTGGGTGAGGGAAAGATGTTAGTAGATGAATAAACAAATAGAAGGAGATGAGAGAGAAGAGAATTTTCAAAAATTATTTTTGAAAAAAGAGTTAGTGATTTTCGAAAATAGTTTTTGAAAAAAAGTGTTAGCAATTTTCGAAAATAAAAATCAAAAATTAAAATAATTAGTTAATTAAAAAGAAATTTTTGAAAAAGAGGGAGATATTTTTGAAAATTAGAGAGAGAGAAAGTTAGTTAGGTAGTTTTGAAAAAGATAAGAAGCAAACAAAAAGTTAGTTAGTTAGTTGAAACAAATTTTGAAAAGATAAGAAGTTAGGAGGTTAGAAAAGATATTTTAAAATCAAATTTTTTAAAAAGATAAGATGAGAAGATATTTTTGAAAAGATATGATAGAAATTAGTTTTTGAAAAAGATTTGATTTTTTTTTTTAAAATCACAATTAATGACTTGATTCATAAGAAATCACAAGATATGATTCTAGAACTCAAAGTTTGAATCTTTCTTAACAAGTAAGAAACAAACTTGAAATTTTGAATCAAAACATTAATTGATTATGTTATTTTCAAAAATTTGATATAAAAATAAGAAAAATATTTTTGAAAAATATTTTTGAAATTTTCGAAAATAACTAAGAAATTTGAAAAAGATTTGATTTTTGAAAAAGATTTTGAAAAAGATAAGATTTTTAATTTGAAAATTTGATTTGACTCATGAAAATAACTAGATTTTAAAAATTTTTGAAAAAGTCAAATCTAATTTTCGAAATTTTAGGAGAGAAAAAGGGAAAGATATTTTTTGATTTTTGAATTTTTAATAATGAGAGAGAAAAATTAAAAACATCATTTTCATGTTTTTCTCTTTTATTTTTAAATCAAAACAAGGGATGCATGCAACACTATGAATGTCAAGATGAACACCAAGAACACTATGAAGATCATGATAAACATCAAGAACATATTTTTGAAAAATTTTTAATGCAAAGAAAACATGCAAGACACCAAACTTAGAATTCTTTAATGCTTAGACACTAAGAATTCCAGAATGCATATGATAAACATGAAAAGACACAAAACAAAAAATCATCAAGATCAAACAAGAAGACTTACCAAGAACAACTTGAAGATCATGAAGAACACTATGAATGCATGAATTTTCGAAAAATGCAAGATGCACATGCAATTGACACCAAACTTATGACATGACTCAAGGAATTACAGGGAGGTATATTTATTATTGGTTACGGAAAAGTATATTTTTGGGTTTTTGAAAGGTTGAACAAGGAATGTAAATGATAAGAAAATAAACTAATAATTAAGTGAACTCTTGGCAAGGTATGAGAATTAGATGTCCTATCCTAGTTATCCTTATCAATTGTGATGAGAATTGTTCATTGCTCCCACTTAGTTGTGATGACATGCCATCATATCATATTTCTCTATGCTTTCTCACAGAAGAAATTTATGATTATTGCTTAATTATTGAGTATTTTTGTGCTTAAACAGTATATTTCTTTGATCTTTTGATTTTATAAACTTTGTAAGAAATAAGTAGAAAAAGAAGCAAAAAAGCACAAAATAAGCTAAAAAGGAGAAAAAGAAGAATTTTTGGGCACACTTTAAAGTTGGAGCATGCTTTGGAGCCTTAGGCCACGCTTTTAAAAGCGTGGCCCATGATTTAAACAAGAAAAGCTCCTGGCACGAAAACGTCACGACGCGCACGCGTACAAGACGCGCACGCGTCGAGCAAGGATTTTGAAGACCCACGCGAACGCCTGCATGACGCGTACACGTGGATGAAATTAGCGTTCATTTGCAAAGAGAATGCTACGTTGCATAACTGAACGCTTTCGTGCAATTTCAAAATTGGAATTAGAATTTTGCAACCGACGCGCACGCGCACCTGCCGCGCCCGCGCCGATGGAATAAAAGTGGTGATGGATGCAGATGCGTACAAGACGCTGGAACGCAGAATTGATATGTTACTATACACGCAGAAGCGTACAAGGCACGCATGCGTACATAGAGTTCATAGCGCGAACGGAGCGTTCAGTTATTGAACGCTGCTCAAGGACGCACTCGTGCACAATACGCGCTCACGTCGATGATGAGGAATGCCAGGGACGCGCAAGCGCACAAGGCGCGCACACGTACACAGCGTTCATAGCGCGAACGGAGCGTTCAATTAATGAACGCTACTCAAGGACACGCTCGCGCACAGTACGCGCTCGCGCCGATGATGAGGAATGCCATGGACGCGCACGCACCAAGGACGCATCCGCGTGGGTGCCCGAACGCTCCGTTCTCTAAATGAACGCAACGTTCTGCTGGGAGCAGAATTGTGGTTCATTTTAGCTGATTCCAAGCCCATTGAAGCTCCAAAGCAAGCAGAGCCCATTAACATCACTCAAAGGTGCAAGAGATAGTTAGAATAGGAATTTCATTTGATTTGTAATTTGTTTGCAATTTCATTTTCATTTTGTAAAGTCTATATAAAGGCATCAGTTGCATTTCAAAGAGAGAGCTCTGTTAGGCTGCAATAGTAGTAGGCAGCAGTAGGAGTAGGTGTAGGATAGAATAGAGAGTTCTCTTTGATACACTTTTATTCTTCTGCACTTTTACATTTCAAGTATCGAATTCAATTTGGCTTATGCAATTTCAGTTTCTGATAATCCTCTGCTACAATTTCTTTTTCTACAACTTTATAATTCTGTTCCTGATTCTGCCTGATTTAATTTTCCAACAATTTAAATTTCCTATTACTTGTTCTCAAGATCCCTTCGATTGTTTGATTTACTGTTTTCTTTAAATTCCCTGCACCCAATTCCCTTTACATTTACTACACTTTACATTTCTTGCTCTTTAAGTTTCAGTCAATTTACTTTCTGCCATTTATAAATCCTACAATTTACATTCTGTTATCCAATTTTCATTCAATTCATCACTGTTAGCTTGACTAAAATAATCACCTCACTAAAGTTGCTTGATCCATCAATCCCTGTGGATCGACCTCACTCTTGTGATTTATTACTACTTGATGCGACCCGGTACACTTGCCGGTGAGTTTGTGTGGAAATCTAAGTTTCACCCATCAAGTTTTTGGCGCCGTTGTCAGGGATTGATCTAGATCGACAATGATTAAGTGGGTGAGAGGTCTAGATTAAGCATTTTCTTTGTTTTTGTTCTCTTAATTTTCTAATTTGAGCTGATACCAAGGTGTTTGAGTTATTTCCTCATTAAGAAATTCTTCTCTGAGACATGAATTTCAATTTTCATTGGTGTTGTGTTTTACAAAATTCAAATGGAGTTCAACTCATCTTATGATCAAAAAATTTTTATGGGATATTACCCACCATCACCAATTGACTATTCTAATGGTGGCTGGGAATATCACCAAGAAAATATAAATTATGAGCACTCCAATCAATGGAGATATGCTTCAGAACCACAAGATAAGCAAGAGAATCATATGGGATATTACCCACCACCACAAGATGATTTAGGTCATTGTAGATGGGAGTATCAACAAGGAATGAAAGAGTATGAACACCTCCCAAAGCCACAAGATGACTCGTACTGCTATAACAACCACTCATATTGTGACTGGGAGGTGCAAAATCAAAGGGATCTTGATGATCTATACTTTCAACATCATCACTGGAGTGTGCTTTCAACAAGTTCATGCAAGATTACCCCCCCAAAACCACAAGATGATCCATACTGTAATGATTTCAACAATGATTCAAGTTATGAATGGGAGGATTAAAACCAAAAAGCATTTGACAGCTCATACTCCATTAATCAAGAGCCATCATCACTTGAGCAGACCTTTAATTCATTTATGCAAAATTGCCCATCCTCACTTCCCATTTTCTCATTTGAAAATTCTTCATCACTTGATTATGCCTCAACACAAAGTTTCCTCCAAGATCCATACAATTCATCCTACCAACCACAAAATTCATCCCACAACTCACAAAACTCATTCCATACCCCTCAACACAACTTCACCACAACACATCCATGTCACCAAAATTACTCTCAACCTTCATCTCTTGAACTAACAGTTGAGGATTACCTTAAATGGTCCAAAGAATCCTTGGAAAGCCGATACCAAGTCATTGAAAGACAAGGACAACTCTTGGAAAGACACAAACAATCCTGGAAAGAAATCCTCTTCAAGAAGATGGATGGTCACTTAGAGAAAATGAGGAAAAACTTAGAACTGCTGAGCAAGGAAGATGAAGACCAATTGGTGGATGTGAAGGAGGAAGTGGAAGAGCAAGAAGAAGAGGTCCCTGTGTCAAGAAAACTTTCAATGAAGAATGAGGTGGTGGAGGTATTTGAACCTAAAATTGCATATCTACAGGAGCCACTTGAGATGACAAAGGAACATGAAAACTCACAACCTTCACAAACTCCCCTGAACCAAAAACTCTCAACGCTTGAATCTGTGATTAAAGGATATGAAGAGGAGATGAAGAAATCTTGGGAAGAACAACAAGCCTCCTCCATAAAAGTGCTATTATGTCAAATGTTGAGTGTAAAGGAGGAAGTGGAAGAACAAGAAATTGAGGAAGTCAATCAAGAGAATTCACACTCAAGTGAAGCAAAAAGTTGCATAGAAGAAGGGCTCATTGAACCACCAATTCAAAAGGCTTTTGATGAAGATAATGCTCCAACCATCATACAACCACCAAGTATTGATATCCAAGAAGTGAAGGCAACTAACAAGAGCACCGATCCTACCCCTGATCTAGCAAGCAAGCTCAATCAAGCCATTAACAAAGAAGCTTGCTGAGAAGAGACAAAGACAGGGGACACTAGCTGGTTCATCTCTCCCCTGGAGGTCATTCCTCTTAACAAACTGGAAGAAGAGGAAGAAAGTAAAGAACAACATGTCAAGCTAATGACACTAAAGGAGCGCTTGTTGGGAGGCAACCCAACCTTAGGTAACATTTCATTTCATTGCTTTGTTTATTTTCTCTGTCTGCTTTGTTTAAATTTCAATAAATTGGCATATGATTACATTCTAAGTTTGGTGTTGCCCTGCAACAATTTGTTTTCAATCTTTCTGAATGATTGCATCAAATCAAAAATGAAAGTGTCACACTGAGATTCTAAGTTTGGTGTGCCACTTATTTTCTATGCAATTTATTCAGCAGCACTACTTGTCTGCATAATCATAATACCTCTGCAGTTTTGTCTTTCTTTTGGTTTGATTTTTATTTTCTTTGCTTTAGTCACCTCCTTGTTTTTCAATGCTTTCATTTATTTTGCTCCTTCACTATTTTTGTTAAATACCTTACCAAGAAATCCTTATTCATGACAAATTCTCCCTTTGGTAATTGTATTTAACATATAATAGTTGCCTTTGTTTTAGTTAAAATAAATTGACATATAATTACATTCTACGTTTGGTGTTGCTATGCAACAAGAATTTGCTTCCAATTTTTACTGGATACTTGCATTTATTCTAAGTGAAAGTGTCACACTAAGTTTGACATGCCACTTATATTTCTATGCAATGTATCATGCACACCCTCTTATGTTTGCAATCACAATGTCTCTGTTTCCTGTGCCTTGATGGTTATTCTTAAGTTTGCTTGCTTAAACACATGTACTACTAACATTTCATTCTGTAAGACACTCATGATCCATCTTAGCCCCATCACCACTGTTCTAATTGTTGCTTGAGGATGAGCAAGCATTCTGAGTTTGGTATAGGAAGAGGAAGAATAGGAGGAAAAGGACAACAACAAGGAAGATGAACCATAAGGTGGTAATGCTCCTTTCTCCTCTTACTTACTTCCAGCACTGTAAATTGCATGATTGACTTTATCTTCTCTGTATGCATGTGTGGTATGAATAAGCATAGCTTGAATTTTGATTTGTAACATCTTGCTGTGACATTATGACTACCAACTTGAATTCTGTGAGTTCAAAAGCAATAAAGTATCATGATCATAAACAAACAAGGAATTAAAGAAGAACTTAGCATGTGCATACAAGTATCGGAAGGCTAGAATGATTAACTGTTGCTCAATTGCTTTAGATTTTATTTAATTGAAGTTTTCATCTAGGACATTTTATGAAATTTTTGAAATCATGAAAACCTTGAAGAAGCAAGTGTAAATTAAGGAAAGAAAATCAAAAGGGAAAGAATGAGAAAGCCGAAGGCTCTGAGTACCAATAACAATCTAATTGTTAAGTACTTGCGGTGTTTATGTATCAGGCAAAAAGCTTGAAAACAAAACACTTAGAGTCAAGGCTAGGCTCAAGTGCAAAAGCACTCCCTCAAAGCTCAAGGCTCTGAGCATTAATGACTAGAGAGTAAAGAAAAGAAACAAATGAGCTTAAAGAAGTCCTCTAATTAAATGCTTGTGGTGCTTATGTATCAAGTGGAAATACTTGAAAACAAAGCATTTAAAGTCGTAGCTTTGTTGTCAACTCATGGGGCAAAGCACCCAAAAGGAGAAGCTAATAAGAGAATGAAAAGCTTGTTTTAAGGAAAAAATATAAGGAAAAGATTTCATGAAATGACCTAGATAGAAGCATCAATCATCTACATTTCTTTTGTGATTGTAGAATGCATAGAAAACTAGCCAACCGTGAACATTAACTTGCTATTCTTCTCTTGGTTTGTCAAAATTTACTACATGATTCTTTTCTTGCTTGGGGACAAGCAAGGTTTAAGTTTGGTGTTGTGATGACATGTCATCATGTCATGTTTTTCTATGCTTTTTCGCACAAAAAATTTATGATTATTGCTTAATTATTGAGTATTTTTGTGCTTAAATAGTATATTTCTTTGATCTTTTGATTTTATAAACTTTGTCGGAAATAAGTGGAAAAAGAGGCAAAAAAGCACAAAATAAGCTAAAAAGGAGAAAAGAAATTTTTGGGCACACTTTAAAGTTGGAGCACGCTTTGGAGACTTAGGCCACGCTTTTATAAGCGTGGCCCATGATATAAACAAAAAAAGCTCCGAGCGCAAAAACGTCATGTCGCGCACGCGTACAAGACGCGCACGCGTCGAGCAAGGATATTGAAGACCCACGCGTACGCGTGCAGGACGCGTACGCGTGGATGAAATTAGCGTTCATTTGCAAAGAGAACACTACGTTGCATAAGTGAACGCTTTTGTGCAATATCAAAATTGGAATTGGAATTTTGCAACCAACGCGCATGTGCACCTGCCGCGCCCTAACCGATGGAATAAAAGTGGTGATGGACGCAGACGCGTACAAGACGCTGGAACACAGAATTGATATGTTACTATACACGCGCAAGCGTACAAGGCGCGCACGCATACATAACGTTCATAGCGCGAACGCAGCGTTCAGTAATGAACGCTGCTCAAAGACGCGCTCGCGCACAATACGCGCTCGCGTCGATGATGAGGAATGCCAGGGACGCGCAAGTGCACAAGGCGCGCACGCGTACATAGCGTTCATAGCGCAAATGGAGCGTTCAATTAATGAACGCTGCTCAAGGATGCGCTCGCACACAGTACGTGCTCGCGCTGATGATGAGGAATGCCAAGGACGTACACGCACCAAGGACGCGTCTGCGTGAGTGCCCAGCAATGGCGCCATTTTGACGAACAGATTTTCTGTCGGTATAGAAATTCACAAAAGTAATTACGTTATAAGTATAGTTTCTAAACCAACAAGGAATCCTTTCGTACAAAAACATGTTTGTCACTAAAGCAAACCCAATAAAAATAAACCGAAGTATTTAAATCTCGGGTCGTCTCTCAAGGAATTGCAGGGAGGTGTATTTATTTTTGTTTATGGAAAAGTATATTTTTGGATTTTTGAAAGGTTGAAAAAGGAATGTAAATGATAAGAAAATAAACTAATAATTAAGTGAACTCATGGCAAGGTATGAGAATTAGACGTCCTATCCTAGTTATCCTTATCAATTGTGATTAGAATTGTTCATTGCTCCCACTTAGTTAACACTTACTAAATAAGCAAAGTCAAGTGGACTAATCAATCTGATTCCTCAACTCCTAGTCAACTCCTACGGAAAGACTAGCTTTAGAGGTATCCAAATCAACTAGCAACTTCCAATTTTTAATGAACAAAGGAGTTTGATAACTCAAGTGTCTCCAATTATTCAATTCAAGCTAAGAATGTAAAAAGATAAATTAAACTCATAAATCTGAAATACCTCAAATTGCGTTAAATATAAAATCATATCTAACATGGAGTTCATAAACCAAATTGGAAAATAAGAGAACCAACAAGAAGAATAGATAAACCAGTGTACTAGAACAAATAAAAGTAGAAGAGAAACTAAATTAAAGGAACATTGAACCTGGAATTGAGAAGAAATATACCTAAAACTAAGAGAAATCCTAAAACCTAGAGAGATGAGAGAGCCTCTCTCTCTAGAAACTACATCTAAAACCTAAATTGTGAATAATGAGAAGTGAATGTTGTGTGTTGAGTCTCTGCTTGTCCCCTGGCTTTAGTCTGTGTTTCTAGACCAAAAACTAGGTCAAAAACAGCCCAGAAATTGCCCCCAGCAATTTCTGATACGTCCACCACGTGGCTCTGTCACACGTACGCGTCATCCATGCGTACGCGTGGATTAAACTTTCGCCAGGTCACATGTACGAGTGATCCATGCATGCGCATCGCCTAACAGCATGCCAACTATGGCATATTATATATCATTTCGAAGCCCTGAATGTTAGCTTTCCAACGCAACTAGAACCGCCTCATTTAGATATTTGTAGCTCAAGTTATGGTCAGTTAAGTGCAAAGAGGTCAGGCTGGACAGCTTAGCAATTCCTTCAACTTCTTGTATTCCTTCCACTTTTGTATGCTTCCTTTCCATCCTCTAAGCCATTCCAGCCCTATAAACCCTGAAATCACTTAACACACATATGAAGGCATCGAATGGTAATAAAAAAGGATTAAAATTAGTAATTTAAGGCCAAAGAAGCATGTTTTCAATCATAGCACATAATTAGGAAGGAAAATGTAAAACATGCGAATTATATGAATAAGTGAGCTGAGAGTTGATACAAGCCACTCAAATCAGCACAAGATAAACCATAAAATAGTGGTTTATCAATCTCCCCACACTTAAACATTAGCATGTCCTCATGCTAAGCTCAAGGAAATAGAAAGAATGAATAGGGGAAAGTAAGACTTATGAGATGCAACCTATATATGAATGCAACTATATGCTAAGATAGTTCTGTATACTTGGTCGAAAGTGAATAAGTTTTCCAAGATAAAAATAAATCGGATTCCACTAATTCAAATCACATAATAAAAGACAGGTAAACTTGTAAGAGGACAGCTTATGAAAGCAGAGAACATAGAATCAAGCATTGAACCCTCACTGGTAGTGTATATGCACTCTAATCTCTCAAGTGTCTAGGGTCAGTCACTCTACTCTTCTCTAGTCATGCTTTCTAGACTTTGTTCTTCATCTAACCAATCAACAAGAATTAAGTATACCAATGCAAACGTCATGAGGTCTTTTCAGGGTTGTAATGGGGCTAAGGTAAGGGTGAGGATATATGTATGGCCAAGTGAGCTATAATATGAATCTTTGACTAACCTAAGCTTACACCTAACACACACACACACACACTCTATGTAATTCTAAAATCATGCCTAGCTACCCATAATTTCCACTTTTTTATCACATACTCATGTACCAAATATGTCTTTAATTTTATCACATATGCATTGATCTTTTATTAAACTTAACATTGGGGTAATTTTGTCCCCTTATTTAATTCCTTATTTATTTATTTATTTGAATATTTTTTTTATTTCTTCTCTTTTTTTTATTTTTTAATTAAAAATATAAAAGTAAGCATAACATATCAATGCACATAGATCTTTAATTTTTCTGGTCTCACATGAGTAGGTACCCAAATTCCCAATATTTTGTCAATGAAACACTGTACACTTTTATCAACCCAAGTTCCCACAGTTCCCCACACTTAATTGATACACAATCTCTAACTTAAGCTAACCAAAGATTCACTTGGGATAATTAATTGTTTTTCGCTTAAGGCTAGTGATGTGGTAAAATATAGAACAAACGGGAATTAAAAGGCTCAAGGTGGCAAACAAAGATGATTGAAAGGGTAGTCTATTTGGGATAAGTGAACTAATAACAAAGGATGACCTCAATCATATGTATGCATGTAAATGCACTAAACAATGGACATATAGAATGGAACAAAATATAGATTGCAATCATAGATAAGAAAACACACAAGAATAAAAATCATGGTTAAATAATGTAACCATATAATTAAGCTCAAATCTCACAGGTTGTGTGTTCTTAGCTATCAACCATGTTCCAAATTAGAATCTTCAAACAAGTCTAACAAAAAAGTTTTAATTTAAATTAGTGAAATGTTATAAAAAAAGGGTCTTGAAAAAGAATTCGTCACTTCAACCAAGTAGTGAAAAAATATGCAAAAAATCAAGCAAACATGCAATCAAACGTGCAAATACAACAATGAACTAACAAAGAAAATAAAACATTGATGTTGAGAAGAAAATAACTAACCTACGGAAGTCGGTATCGACCTCCCCACACTTAAAGATTGCACCGTCCTCGGTGCATGCTGAGATGTGCAAGTGGATGGGTTGCTATACTGATGCTTTTCTCCATAGACTGTACGGATGGAACTTGTCTGTCGTCCCATTGATAAGCTTTTCCTTTCCCTTCTCGGTGGCCATCCTGAAAGAAGAGAAAAAAGAAGAAAAGTAACCCAGAAACAAAGATAGAAAACAAATAAAATATGGTTGGGTTAATGCAAAATAATGAGGGTCTGAATTACATGGTAGCTACAAGATGCAAGGGAGAAAACAGTAGAAGTAAATGGCATATCAATTAAATTCATGTCGATGCAAAAAGAGTACAACTATCAGAAAAGATTAGCATTGACTTAAATAATATTACCCAATCGGAACAGAACAAGTCTTGAAGCACCAGAATAATTCAAGAAAAGATGTAACAGTTGAATAAGAAAATTTAACACCAATAGAAAAATAAAAACATGCACACAATTGGCCAAGAATGGAGGAAGAAAGAAGGAGAAAAGAGAGAAGAAAGAACCAAGAATTAAAAAATGGAGCGCCACGCGCACGCGTGCATCACGCGTATGCGTGACATCTGAGTTGGCCATCTGACGCGTCAGCTTCACTCACGCGTACGCGTGGGTGGTCTGAAAGCGAAATGACGCACACGCGTCAGGGACGCGTACGCGTAATTGAATTTGTGCCTCTAGCACAGTTCCAGCGCGAGGGCAGCATAACTCTTGGGTCAATCACCCATTTATGCCGATTTCCATATCCACGCGTGCGCGTGCTTGACGCGTACACGTGGATTTCCCAAGTTGCAAGTGACGCGCACGCGTGATGCACGCGTACTCGTGGGTCGAATTGTGCACGCGTACGCGTACGTGTGGGTTACCCCCTCCCCCTTTTTTTATGTAGAATGCAGAATGCAGCATGCAGATGAATATGCAAAAATTATTAATGAACACTAATAAAAATAAAAGAGAATAAAACGAAGAATAAAAATGAAAGATCATACCATGGTGGGTTTTCTCCCACATAGCACTTTTAGTTAAAGTCCTTAAGTTGGACAATTGGTGAATCCCTTGTTATGGTGGCTTGTGCTTGAACTCATCCAGGAATCCCCACCAATGTTTGCAATTCCAATAGCCTCTGGGATCCCACACTAGTTGCATAAAGCCTTCAAGCAAGTTAAAGCATGTGACAAGGCCCCAAGAGTGTTGATTGCTAGAATGAATTCCGGGGTCCCAAACCTTGCTTTTGCACCCGTCTTCTTGATGATCATCATTTTTCTACTTGGGTGGTGAGCAATCGGAATTCTCAGTGAGACATCCAAACAACTGCCTAGACCCATTCAATTGAGACTTATACCAACCATTACACTTAGATCTTGAACATCCAACCATAACGAACCTAGGATGGCGTTGCCAACCATTAACCATCTCCCTTTTGCTCTTAAAGCCAAAAAGAGCTCTAAGTTGTCCATCTGTCTCAAGCAAAGCATATTCAAGTGGGCTAATTAAGCTTAGAGATGAAAGATTCCCACTTGAATGAAGGAATGGATGGTGATGGCTTTGGGGGAGAGGTCTCCAACAACTTTGGCAATGTGATTTCCAGCTCCATTCCCTTGAGCTCTTCCTTGACAACTTCCACCTCTTTGCAAGCTTCTTCAATTTCAACCTCTTTCTCCTGGTAGCTTTCTTCCAATTCAATCTCTTCTTCATTACTTAACAAGGGCATGGGAGGTTTTACTTCTTCTTCTTCTTTAATCTCCATGTCCTCAACCACGTCTTCTTCTATGATAATTTTGGCTTTCTCCACTTGCTCTAATACACAATCCAGCTCCTCCTTGTTGACTTCCACCTCTTGACAAATTCCTTTAAGGGTGTCTCTCCTACCTCCACCTTTAGGGCCTCCTCTAGCTTCTTGTGAAGTATGAATTCGCGAAACTGATCCCTTCTCTCTTGTTCCGGGTCAGTAGCATAATTGGGATCATGTTGCTCTTGGATTGATAGATGTGGGTATTCTTTCACGAAGGATGGTGGTGCAGTAAGTCTTGAGGATTGTAATTTGGAGGTAGAGGGTTGGTCCCTGTGGGATATAAGATTTTGAAGTGTAGAGGTGAGACCAATGATAGTAGAGATAAGAGTGTTGTTATCCAATGGAGGTTAGGGTGGATAGGAAGGTTCATTTTTTAGGAGAAAGGGCTCATGATAGGAAGGTGGTTCATCTTGATAAGGATATGGAGATGGTGTGTGTTGAGGTGGTGGTTCTTGGATGTATGGCTCGTAAGGTTCTTGGTATGTTGGGTAAGGATCAGGGTCATATCGAGGTGTTTGGTGGTAAGGGGCTTATGAGTATGGTGGTTCAAAATTATGTTGAGGAGGGGGTTCATAGGTATATGGTGGGGCTTGCTGGTAACTACAAGGGGGTCCATCATATCCATCATCTTGGTACGCACCATAGAATGGCTCTTGACCATAGTAATTTGGTGGAGGTTGGTTGTCACGAAAGGGTCCACCATAACCATTGTCTTGGGATGCATCGTAGAACGGTCGTTGCCCATGGCACCTTGGAGGAGGTTGTTGCCGAAAGGGTTGATCAAATCATTGTGGCTCCTCCCATCTTTGATTGTTCCGACCTCGATGTATGTTCTCATTATAGCGTCCATTCCCTGCAACATAATTTGAACTAAACTCATAGCGAAAGGGGTGAGAATTCATAGTATCAAGTAAAAACAAAAACTAATAAAAATTAATGAAAATAAATTCCTAAAACTAGAAACACTAACAAAGAAACGAAAAAGCAAATATTTACAATAACCAATAATAAGGCACACATTTGCAACTCCCCGGCAACGGCGCCATTTTGACGAATGGATTTTATGTTGGTAAAGAAATTCACAAAATTCATCACGTTGTAAGTATAGTTTCTAAACCAACAAAGAATCCTTTCGTACAAAAACTTGTTTGTCACTAAAGCAAACCCAAATAAAAATAAACTGAAGTATTTAAACCTCAGGTCGTCTCTAAAGGAATTGCAGGGAGGTGTATTTATTTTTGGTTATGGAAAAGTATATTTTTGGATTTTTGAAAGGTTGAACAAGGAATGTAAATGATAAGAAAATAAACTAATAATTAAGTGAACTCTTGGCAAGGTATGAGAATTAGACGTCCTATCTTAGTTATCCTTATCAATTGTCATGAGAATTGTTCATTGCTCCCACTTAGTTAACCCTTACTAAATAAAGGAAAGTCAAGTGGACTAATCAATCTGATTCCTCAAGTCCTAGTCAACTCTAAAGGAAAGACTAGCTTTAGAGGTATCCAAATCAACCAGCAACTTCCAATTTTTAATCAACAAAGGAGTTTGATAACTCAAGCGTCTCCAATTGCTCAATTCAAGCTAAGAATGTAAAAAGCTAAATTAAAATCATAAATCTGAAATACCTCAAATTGCATTAAATATAAAATCATATCTAACATGGAGTTCATAAACCAAATTGGAAAAGAAGAGAACCAACAAGAAGAATAGATAAACCAAAGTACTAAAACAAATAAAAGTAGAAGAGAAACTAAATTAAAGGAACGTTGAACCTGGACTTGAGAAGAAATAAACCTAAGACGAAGAGAAATCTTAAAACCTAGAGGGAGGAGAGAGCCTCTATCTCTCTAGAAACTACATCTAAAACCTAAATTGTGAATAATGAGAAGTGAATGTTGCGTGTTGAGTCTCTGCTTGTCCCCTGGCTTTAGTCTACATTTTTAGGCCGAAAACTGGGTTAAAAACAGCTCAAAAATTGCCCCCAGCAATTTTTGATACGTCCACCACGTGGCTCTGTCACGCGTACGCGTCATCCACACGTACGCGTGGATTGAACTTTCGCCAGGTCACGTGTACGAGTGATCCACGCGAGCGCATCGCCTAACAGCATGGCAACTATAGTAAATTATATATCATTTCGAAGCTCCAGATGTTAGCTTTCCAACACAACTGAAACCGCCTCATTTGGACCTCTGTAGCTCAAGTTATGGTCAGTTAAGTGCGAAGAGGTCAGGCTAGACAGCTTAGCAATTCCTTCAACTTCTTGTATTCCTTCCACTTTTGAATGCTTCCTTTCCATCCTCTTAGCCATTTCTGCCCTATAAACTCTGAAATCACTTATCACACATATCAAGGCATCAAATGGTAATAAAAGAGGATTAAAATTAGTAATTTAAGGCCAAAGAAGCATGTTTTCAATCATAGCATAGAATTAGGAAGGAAAATGTAAAACATGCGAATTATATGAATAAGTAAGCAGAGAGTTGATAAAAGTCACTCAAATCAGCATAAGATAAACCATAAAATAGTGGTTTATCATGCCTCAACACAAAGTTTCATCCAAGATCCATACAACTCATTTCACCAACCACAAAATTCATTTCACAATTCACAAAATTCACTCCATACCCCTCAAAACAACTTCACCACAACACATCCATGTCCACAAGATTTCTCTCACCCTTCATCTCTTGAGCTAGCAGAGGATCTCCTTTAGAAGTCTAGAGAATTATGGGCAAGACAAGAACAATCCTGGAAAAAGTAAGAAATCCTCCTCAAGAAGATAGATGGGCACTTAGAGCAAATAAGGAGAAACTTAGAACTATCAAACAGTGAGGATGAAGACCAATTTATGGGTGAGGAAGTGGAAAAACAAGAAAAAGAGGTCCCTGTGTCTAGTGAAATTGAAATGATGGAAGAGGTGGTGGAAGTATATGAGCCTAGGATTCCATATCCACAGAGGCTAATTGAAGTGACAATGGAAGATGAAGATTCCCTCCCAAAAAACAAATTGGAAAATCATGAAGAAGAATTGGAGGAAGACAATCAAGGAAGTCCACACGTAAGTGAAGCAGAAAATTTCATAGAAGAAAGGATCATGGAACTACCAATTCAAGAATCTTTTGATGAAGAGAGTTATGCGTATTTTCGGAAAGCGAAAAACGAATTCCAAATACACAAAACTAACCGGCAAGTGCACCGGGTCGTATCAAGTAATAAAACTCACGTGAGTGAGGTCGATCCCACAGGGATTGATGGATCAAGCAACTTTAGTGGGTGATTAGTTTAGTCAAGCTAACATTTGAGTGAGATTGGGTGAAATTGTAGCCAACAGAAAGTAAATGACAATGAATTTAAAGTTGCAGAGTGTAAATTGGCAAGTAACTTAAGGGGCAAGAAATGTAAATTGCAAGAATCTTAAATTGCAAGAAATGTAAATTGCATGAAAAGTAAAGGGGCTGGGTTGCTGGAAATTAAATAGAGCAATATATCAGAATTCAAAACTCTTGCAGCAAACTTAAATTGCAGGAAAGTAAATTGGGAGCAATGTAAACAGAGAAGCAAAATTGCAGTGAATTAGAACTTAGAGCAATTGTAGAGGAATTTAAAATTGTGCAGGAAATGTAAATGAGATGTTGAAGATCTCAGGAAATCAATGAGACTAGAAAACAAGTCTAGATCTCAATTCATTCCTTGATCCGCTAGCAAACAAGATGCAGGAAAATTAAAGATGAAAGCGATGAAACGAACTTTGATTCAAATCACAATTCACTTGAAATTTTGCAGAAGAAGAAAACAGAGAGAATTCTCAAGGTGAGATTGAAACAGAATTTCTTCAATTCTCAACCCAAGATTCAAAACAAAAAGAAAAACTAAAGAGAGAGAGTTCTGTATTCCTAATGCTCCCTAGTGGAGCTCGCCTCTAATAAAATGAAACAGATGCCTATTTATATGCATTTTTACAAAATGAAAATGAAATTCAAAACAAATTACAATTAAAATGAAATTTCTATTCTAACTATCTCTTGTGCCTTTGAGTGGTGTCAATTGGGCCCTTGCTCTTGATGGAATTGGGTTGAGATAGCCTCTGTTGATTGCTCTTGGAGTTGGAGAGAAACCCATTTGTGAACCGGGCCATGAACCAAAAAAGCTTGAGTAAAAGTTTGAGGTCAAACTTTTACTCAAACTTTTCATATCAGCTAACATTCCTTGCTGCCATCCACGTTTGAGCCAAAGTTTGAGGTCAAACTTTGAGCCAAACGTGGATCCCTTTTTTATGCTTCTTGGGGGCTACTTTGTCCTCTTGTCACGTTGCAAATTTTATGCCCAATATAGACTATTATATATGGTTGGAAAGCTCTGAATGTCAGCTTTCTAACCCATATGGAATCACCTCAATTGGACATCTACAACTCAAGTTATGCCCCTTTGAAGAGGACAAGGTCGCTGGCTTTGGTGTGCAGCGTTTGAGGTGACGTTTGACCTCAAACGTGGACGAAAACGCCAGGTTCTGGAGGCTCAAATGCATTGTCCACCCAATACTATTATACATTTTTGGAAAGCCCTGAATGTCTACTTTCCAATGCCGTTGGAAGCGCATCATTTGGAGTTTCACAGCTCGAGTTATACTCCGTCGAAGGTGCAGAGGTCAGTTGGCCTCACTGCAAGTTGCCACCATGTTCGTTTATGCACATTTCGGGGCAGTTTTCTCCCTCAATTTTAGTGTCCACCATGCAATGCCATATATGCTTGGAAAGCTCTCGATTCCTACTTTCCATTGCTTTTTGAATCACCTCATTTGGAGCTCTGTAGCTCAAGTTATTCTTGTTGGAAGTATGCCCCTTCAGGCTGTTGTGGTGTGTGGCGCCAACGTTTGAGCAAAAGTTTGACCTCAAACGTTGGCGCAAGCTTTTTGCTCCTCCAGGGTGTGTTTGTTGTGGCACCAACGTTTGAGCAAAAGTTTGACCTCAAACGTTGGCGCAAGCTTTTTTCTCCCAAAAGTTTGAGCTAAAGTTTGAGGTCAAACTTTGGCTCAAACTTTTTGTTCTCTCTTGCTCCTAGCCATTCCTTCTTCCTTCAACCTTCTTCAAAACTCTTTTCACCTATCATCAATCAACCAAACACATCAAAGCTATGCTCAAAATCATGAGTTTGTTGTTCTTTCATAATATATGACAATTATAGCATAAAATCTCATGAAATTGCATTAATTCATACATGGTTGATTGAATCAAAGGAAACATGGAAATCTACCCAATTGGCTTGCTTATGGCTCAAGAAAGTACATAAAACCTATTGAAAACAAATGAAAAAGCATAGAAAAATATGACATGTTGGCATGTCATCAGAGAGCACTCCAACAATCACACAACCACCAAATCTTGAAATCAAAGAAGTGAAGGCAACTGATAAAAGCACCGAAGAGAGGATTGTGACCAAGATACCAAGGACAACATTCAAGAAAAAGTCAACTGCAAACAATGATACCCCTGATTCAGCAAGCAAGTTCAATCCAGCAAATAACAAAAGGAAGCTTGCTGAGGAAAGACCAAGACAAGGGACAATAGCTGAATCTTCTCCCCCCTTGAGGTCATTCCTCTTAACAAACTGGAAGAAGAGGAAGAAAGCGAAGAACAACATGTCAAGCTAATGACACTAAAAGAGCGCTTTTTGGGAGGCAACCCAACCTTTGGTAACATTTCATTTCTCTACTTTGTTTCTCTACTTTGTTTAATTTCAATAAATTGGGATATGATTACATTCTAGGTTTGGTGTTGCCCTTCAACAATTTGTTTTCAATCTTTTTGGATGATTATATCAAATCTAAAATGAAAGAATCACACTAAGATTTTAAGTTTTGTGTGCCACTTCTTTTTCTATGCGATT
Source organism: Arachis ipaensis (assembly GCF_000816755.2). Taxonomy (NCBI): domain Eukaryota; kingdom Viridiplantae; phylum Streptophyta; class Magnoliopsida; order Fabales; family Fabaceae; genus Arachis; species Arachis ipaensis. The sequence continues at coordinate 21,330,711 of NC_029793.2, forward strand.
TATTCAGCAACACCACTTGTCTCCATAATCATAATGCCTTTGCAAAGTTATCCTTCTTTTGGTTTGACAATTTTATCTTTGTTTTAGTCATTTCTTTGTTTTAATGCTTTCTTTTATTTTGCTCCTTAACTATTTTTGTTAATACCTCACCAAGAAATTCTTATTCGTGATAGATTCTTCACTTTGTGATTGTATTTAAGACATAACAATTTCATTTGCTTAGTTTCATTTCAAATAAATTGACATGTGATTGCATTCTAAGTTTGGTGTTGCTATGCAACAAAAATTTATTCCCAATCTCTACTGGATACTTGCATCAATTCAAAGTGAAAGTGTCACACTAAGTTTAATGTGCCACTTATCTTTTGTGCAATGTATCATGCACACCCTCTTATTTTTACAATCACAATGTCTCTGGTTCCTGTGCCTTCATTGATTAATTTTTTTATTTTGCTTGCTTAAACACATATACTGCTGACATTTTCTTGTGTAAGACACTCATGATCCATCATAGACCCATCACCATGGTTCTAATTGTTGCTTGAGGATGAGCAAACACTCTAAGTTGGTATGGAAAGGGGAAGAATGGGAGGAAAAGGACAACAACAGTAAAGAAGAACTATAAGGTGGTAACGTTCCTTTTTCCTCCTACTTATTTATAGCACTGTAACTTGCATGATTGTCTTTATCTTCTATGTATACATGTGTGTATGAATAAGCATAGCTTGATTTATAAATTGTAACATGTTGCTGTGACATTATGACTACTATCTTGAATTTTGTATGTTCAAAGCAATAAACTATCATGATCATAAACAAACAAGGCATTAAAGAAGAACTGAGCTTATGAGTTTTGGAAGGCTAGTATGATTAATTGTTGCTTAATTGCATTAGATTTTATTTAATCGAAGTTTTCATCTATGACATTTTATGAAATTTTTGAAATCATGAAAACTTTGAAGAAGCAATGATGCCAGGGTATTTTGGCCAGTTTCACTGACCTTTTCTTTACTGTTTTTAGGGTAGTTTCATGCATTTCCTTAGGAAATAAGCTAGTTTTGGGTAGATATTCACTTACATCATGATTCGAGCATACATTGTGCACCTTACATGATTTCATGAGGATTTTGCATGAATTGAATGACAAATTGGATGTTGCATTTCCCATGACTTGGATTAGAACTTTGATGCACTTTATTGATTGATTTCAGGACAAAGGAAGCAAAGAAGAACCACATTAGTGGCTACGTTAGTTACACTAACGTTAACACAAACGTGGAATGGGAGTAACTTGCAAAGTTAATGAGAAAAGTAATTGCCAATAACGCTCTCGAAGCCATCATTGCCCACGTTAAGAGTCACGTTAACTAAGTTAACGTGAACTCTAACGTGGAAGAAAGGAAATGGAGCCAACGTTAGTGACACTTAACATTATCATTAATGTTGGACCAAGCTCATAAGTGGCCACAGGCCTCTAACGTTAAGAAGTAAAGGGGAAGCCAACGTTAGTGACATTCAACTTTATCACTAACATTGGCCAAGTCACAATAAGCCACGTTAACTCCCACGTTAACCTAGTTAACGTGGAAGCTAACATGAAGAAGGGAGGTGATCGCCAACGTTAGTGACACCCAACATTGTCACTAACGTTGAAAAAAAACAAGCCCCCAATGAGCCACGTTGACTCCGGTATTGACCTCCCCACACTTAAAGATTGCACCGTCTTCGGTGCATGCTGAGATATGAAAGTGGACGGGTTGCTATACTGATGCTTTTTTCCATAGACTGTTGATGACAAGTCATCTTAGCCTATTTTAACTAGCCTTTTTCTTTTGTTTTCAATTGAATTATGCACTTTCTTGAGCCATAAGCAAGCCAATTGGGTAGATTTTCATGTTTCCTTTGATTTAATCAACCATGTATGAATTCGTGTGGATGGAACTTGTCTGTCGTCCCATTGAGAAGCTTTTCCTTTCTCTTCTCGGTGGCCATCCAGAAAGAAGAGGAAAAAGAAGAAAAGTAACCCAGAAACAAAGATAGAAAATAAATAAAATATGGTTGGGTTAATGCAAAATAATGAGGGTCTGAATTACATGGTAGCTACAAGATGCAAGGGAGAAAGCAGTAGAAGCAAATGGCATATCAATTAAATTCATGTCGATGCAAAAAGAGTACAACTATCAGAAAAGATTAGCATTGACTTAAATAATATTACCCAATCGGAACAGAACAAGTCTTGAAGCACCAGAATAATTCAAGAAAAGATGTAACAGTTGAATAAGAAAATTTAACACCAACAGAAAAATAAAAACATGCACACAATTGAAATGCAATGAATGAAAGTATACAAAAAATTTAAGTAAAACAGAATGGAAACGAATAGGGATGAGAAGTTAAAGATATGAAGAAGAAGTAAGTAAGAATGGAGGAAGAAAGAAGGAGAAAAGAGAGAAGAAAGAACCAAGAATTAAAAAACGGAGCGCCATGCGCACGTGTGCATCACGCGTATGCGTGACATCTGAGTTGGCCATCTGACGCGTAAGCTTCACTCACGCATACGCGTGGGTGGTCTGAAAGCGAAATGACGCGCACGCGTCAGGGACGCGTACGCGTGATTGAATTTGTGCCTCTAGCACAGTTCCAGTGCGAGGGCAGCATAACTCTCGGGTCAATCACCCATTTATGCCGATTTCCATATCCACGCGTGCGCGTGCTTGACGCGTACACGTGGATTTCCCAAGTTGCAAGTGACGCGCACGCGTGATGCACGCGTACGCGTGGGTCGAATTGTGCACAGAGCACACCAGCCACACGATTCCATCAAAACTTTCTGTTCATTGGATGGGCTAGCAAAACTTGGAATCGACCCCCACGCATGGCCTACGCGCACGTGTGGGTTACCCCCCTCCCCCTTTTTTTTATGTAGAATGCAGAATGCAGCATGCAGATGAATATGCAAAAATTATTAATGAACACTAATAAAAATAAAAGAGAATAAAACGAAGAATAAAAATGAAAGATCATACCATGGTGGGTTGTCTCCCACATAACACTTTTAGTTAAAGTCCTTAAGTTGGACAATTGGTGAATCCCTTGTTATGGTGGCTTGTGCTTGAACTCATCCAGGAATCCCCACCAATATTTGCAATTCCAATAGCCTCCGGGATCCCACACTAGTTGCATAAAGCCTTCAAGCAAGTTAAAGCATGTGACAAGGCCCCAAGAGTGTTGATTGCTAGAATGAATTCCGGGGTCCCAAACCTTGCTTTTGCACCTGTCTTCTTGTTGATCATCATTTTTCCACTTGGGTGGTGAGCAATCGGAATTCTCAGTGAGACATCCAAACAACTGCCTAGACCCATTCAATTGAGACTTATACCAACCATTACACTTAGATCTTGAACATCCAACCATAACGAACCTAGGATGGCGTTGCCAACCATTAACCATCTCCCTTTTGCTCTTAAAGCCACAAAGAGCTCTAAGTTGTCCATCTGTCTCAAGCAAAGAATATTCAAGTGGGCCTCTAACGTTAAGAAGTAAAGGGGAAGCCAATGTTAGTGACATTCAACTTTATCACTAACGTTGGCCAAGTCACAATAAGCCACGTTAACTTCCACGTTAACCTAGTTAACGTGGAAGCTAACGTGAAGAAACAAGGTGGTCGACAACGTTAGTGACACCAAACATTGTCACTAACATTGGAAGGAACCCACACAAGCCCCAATAAGCCACGTTAACTCCCACGTTAACTTAGTTAACGTGGAAGTTAACGTGAAGAAAGGAGGAGATCACCAACGTTAGTGACACCCAACATTGTCACTAACATTGGAATGAGCCCACACAAGCCACTATGAGCCACGTTAACTCCCACGTTAACTTAGTTAACGTGGAAGCTAACGTGGATAAGGGAATGATGAGCCAACGTTAGTGACACTCAACTTTGTCACTAACGTTGGAGATGGCTAGCATGGCCACGTTAACCTAGTTAACGTAGACTCTAACGTGAGAAATAGGAGCACATTGGAACGTTAGTGACAATGGTAAGTGTCACTAACGTTCTCAAAGGTTGGTAACGTGGACTCTAACGTAAGGAAGGGGGAGACTTCTCAACGTTACTGGGAAAGGTAAGTCCCAGTAACGTGTGCGAAGGGCATAGAGGCAACGTTAGTGGCAACGTTTGTGCCACTAACGTTGAAGTTAACGTGGCTCTTACTTTGGTGAGGAACGTTAGTGAAAAAGGTGATTATCACTAACGTTCTTGAACCCATATTTTCACTGAACGTTAACACTACTAACGTCCTGAGCTAAAGTCTCTGCCCACTTTACACTTTCTCTTTGCAAGTAAAGCCAGGCCCAATGAAGAAGAGAAGTGCTTCAAACTCAAGATCCAAAGGCCCATACCCAAGACTTGAAGAGCCAACTAGAAGAACAGAAGAGTAGTATATATAGGAGTAGCTTTGAATTAAATTGAGGGTTGGAAATTTTAGGGAGCCTCTTGGCATAGAACTACTCTCTGTATTTTACTTTCTCTGTACTTCTAGTTTCATGATGTATTCTCCATCTTTGTTTTCATTTTCCAGAGCTATGAACAACTAAACCCCTTTCATTGTGTTAGGGAGCTCTGTTGTAATTTGATGGATCAATACTAGTTTTCATTATTCTTCATCTATCTTTCCTCTTGATTTTACTTGAAAGCTTTCGATCTTCATCCAATTGGGTAGTTATCTTGGAAAAGAAGCTATTCATACTTGGATCTCTTCTGAACCTTGAATGAGGAATGAAGAGATCATGCTAGAAATGCTTTCTCATGCTGCACCAAATTAGGTTTGGATGGATTTGTGACTATAATCCTCTCAACACTTGATTTGGGAAATGCATGTGGTATAATCAGTGACCATACTTCATCTCTTCTCATGAGCAATTGACCAAGGAATTGGCTATTGATCAAGATTTGAGAGATTGAATTACAAGAAATTGTAATTCGATCACTTAAGATTTCCAAGGAGATCAATGAGTGCATTGAGTGAGGAAGAGATGAAAATGAAATTGATCCGGAGAATGCAACATCTCCTAAGCCCAATGAACTCCCCATTTATGATCTTACCCATTCTCTTTAATTTCTGTCATTTACTTTTATGAGCAATTTCCCCATTCCCATTTAAGATTCTGCAATTTACTTTCCGTCATCTACATTCAGCTCTTATTTCTAGCATTTACTTTTCTGTTATTTATTTTCCCGCCATTTAATTTTCTGCAATTCTTAACTCAAATTCTGATTCGCTCAACTAGAACATTCCTCTAATTAAAGTTGCTTGATCAATCAATCCCTGTGGGATTCGACCTCACTCTATTGTGAGTTTTTACTTGACGACAAATTTGGTACACTTGCCGAAGGAAATTTGTTATGAGACAAGTTTTCCATGCATCAAGCAATTGCAAATTAAGGCAAGAAAAGAAAAAGGGAAAGAATGAGAAAGTTGAAGGCTCTGAGTACCAGTGACAATTCATTTGTTAAGTACTTGTGGCGTTTATGTATCAGGCAAAAAGCTTGAAAACAAAACACTTAGAGTCAAGGCTAGGCTCAAGTGCAAATGCACTCCCTCAAAGCTCAAGGCTCTGAGCATCAATGATTAGAGAGTAAAGAAAAGAAACAAATGAGCTTAAAGAAGTCCTCTAATTAAATGCTTGTGGTGCTTATGTATCAAGTGGTAATACTTGAAAACAAAGCATTTAGAGTCGTAGCTTTGTTATCAAATCATGTGGCAAAACACCCAAAAGGAGAAGCTAATAAGAAAATAAAAAGCTTGTTTCAAAGGAGAAATATAAGGAAAAGATTTCATAAAATGAGCTAGATAAAAGCATTAATCATCTACATTTCTTGTGATTGTAGCATGCATAGAAAACTAGCCTACCATGAACATTAACTTGCTATCCTGCTCACCTTGGTTTGTCAAAACTTACTGCATGATTCTTTTCTTACTTGGGGACAAACAATGTTTAAGTTTGGTGTTGTGATGACATGTCATCATGTGCATGTTTTCTATGCTTTCTCATACAAGAAATTGATGATTAATGCTTAATTATTGAGTATTTTTGTGCTTAAATAGTATATTGCTTTGAACTTTTGATTTTATAAACTTTGTAGGAAATTAGTGGAAAAGGAAGCAAAAAATCACAAAATAAGCTAAAAAGGAGAAAAGAGGAATTTTGGGGCACATTTTTTAGCTTGGGCACACTTTGGAGCCTTAGGCCACGCTTTTAAAAGCGTGGCCCATGATTTAAATAAGGAAAAAACTCTTGGCGCGAAAACGCCACGATGCACACGCGTACAGGATGCTTACGCGTCAGGCAACAAATTTTGAAGACCCACGCGTACGCGTGAATGACGCATACGTGTGGAAGTGATTGCCGCTAGTTTTCAAAGAGAACGCTACGTTCATTAAGCGAGCATTTTCGGGAACGTTCAAATCCGGAGTTGAAGCTTTTGCAATCGACGCGCACGCGTACACGACG
>NC_029793.2:21337309-21395416 GCF_000816755.2 Arachis ipaensis
AAGAAGCACCGCAAGCGTGGATGGAGCAATAGCGTGGAATTGGCATTGTGCAATCCACGCGTACGCGTACATGATGTGTACGCGTGGTGGAGTGCTCAATTGAAGAACGCTATGCTCGTTTGGTGAACGCTGTAAGGGACGCGCACGCGTAGATGACGCGCACGCATCGACGCACCAGATTGCCAATGCACGCGTAAGCGTAAGGGACGCGTACGCGTGGTAGCCCAAAATAAAAAAGGACGTGCATGCGCAGAGGACGCGTATGCGTGGGTGTAAAAGCGTTCCGCTCACTTAATGAACGCTACGCCCTCCTGGAAGTGCAATTTTTGGCTCTTTAATATGATTCAAAGCCTATTGAGGCTCCAAAGCAAGCAAAGCCCATTGACATCACTCAAAGCCACAAGACATAGTTAGAATAGGAATTTCATTTACTTGTAATTTGTTTACAATTTCATTTTCATTTTATAAAGCCTCTATAAAGGCATTAGTTGCATTTCAAAGAGCACACACGGACAGTAGGCTACAGTAGTAGTAGACAACAGTAGGAGTAGGAGTAGGAGTAGAATAGAAGGCTCTCTTTCATACACTTTTATTTTTCTGCACTTCAGTATTGAATTCAGTTTTATTTCAATGAAATTCTCAACTTTTGTAATTCTCTTCTGCAATTTTACTTTCTACAACTTTACATTTGAGTTTGCTGTGATCTGAATTTACTTTTCATGCAATTTAATTCTTCTGCGATTGTTCTAAGTTCTGATATACTGCTTTCATTTAATTTCCCAGCACCCAATTTCCTTTACATTTGCTGCAATTTACATTTCTTGCTCTTTAAGTTTCTGCTGATTTACATTCTGCACTTTAAATTCATTGCAATTTACTTTCTGCTAGTTCAATTTGACCCAATTCACTACTGTCTGCTTGATTAGACTGATCACTCACTAAAGTTGCTTGATCCATCAATCCTTGTGGGATCGACCTCACTTTTTATGAGTTTTACTACTTGATGCGACCTGGTACACTTGCTGGTGAGTTTGTGTGGAATCATTTTTCCCTCATCAATGCTGTCAGATTCTGATCTCCGTGCATTCAAACGAGCATATCTAGAGTTACAGTGGTCTAAATGCAGCATTCTCAACGGCGTTGGAAAGCTAACTTCCAGAGATTTTCAGCCATATATAATAGTCATGCTTTTCTATGGAAATGATGGTTCAAAATGGGCATTGAATGCCCATCTTACTCCCCCTGTCTGGAGTTTAACACCCAAAAGGGAGCAAGCCTGGAGTTGGACACACAAATGGGAGTAAGGCTGGCGTCCAACTCCCCAAGGGGAGTCTCAACACGTGGATTCACTGAAAGCTCAGCCCAAACACTCACCAAGCGGGCCCAAGAAGTGGATTTTCACACCAAGAGTCTAGTCTGTCTTATTTCTGTAATCTCTTGTTACTACATTAGTATATATAGAACAAGGATCACCCTTGTTTAGGACTTTTTGCCATATTTTCGAATTCACCGGTGTTTCTTTGTAAATCATGAGCAACTAAACCTCCTAGGTTAAGGTTAGGAGTTCTACTGATTCTGATAGATTAATAATATTACTGTTTCTATTTTAATCTGTGTTTGATTCCATTCTAAGATGTATCTTCGTTCTTCAATCTAATGAAACCATGTGGAAGGAGTGTATGACCCATTTTCTACATGGGTTCTTGCGAGTCCTTAGCAGGATAGTATTGAACCACAAGCTTGATTATACATCTCTTAGACGGCTAATCCACGACTTCGTTGGGGACATGGGAACATCTGTTCAGCCGAGGTATGGGGCGATTAGGGCCTTTGTGGTATAAGCTAGGATCATAAAGCTTTATTCTCTGATCCAGAAGATCCGACCTTGTCTGTGGTGTTTCGAGTAGGATCTTCAAGGGACTGAATTACTAGAGCTTCACCTTCGTTCAGATTGGATGACCATTAGCACCAGCGTTTGATCTGAAGTAGAGGAGATTAATGACCTCTAGCCCCGGCGTTAATCACTTACAGTACGCCATGGAATGAATAATCCATTGTTGAAGTAGATAGTGAGAAAAGTTGATCCAGAAAGAGAAAGCATCTCCGAAGCCTCAACCGCTCTCTTATCATTGATTTAACACCAATCCGGTAACTCTTTTCTCATTATGTTTTATGCGTTTTTCAACCAAACAACCATCTTTTCTAATCGCTGACTGAGATCCGCAAGATAGCCATTGCTTGCTAAATCCGACAATCTCTGTGGGATTCGACCCTCACTCACCTGAGGTATTACTTGGAAGACCCGGTGCACTTGCCGGTTCATCTGTGCAAAAGTTTGTGGAGTCAATTTCGCGCACCAAGTTTTTGGCGCCATTGCCGGGGATTGTTCTAAGATTGACAAACTACCGGACTATCTTGCTGCTTATATTAGGTACTTTTGAGGTTTAATTGTTCTTTCAATTGTGTTTCTGGTTTTTTTTTTCAAAAATTTTTCAAAAAATTTTGTTCTCTTTAGTAATCTTTTTTCTTTTGTTTGAGTCTTGTGTCAGTCCTTAAGTTTGGAACCTTTTCTTGGTTTTCTATTGGTCTGTCTTTTCTTGAGTTTTTGGAAAATTGTTCTTGTTTTTCTTCTTGGTATTCGAATTGTTCTTGGTGTTTTTCTTTGTTTGATCTTAAAAATTTTAAGTTTGGTGTCTCTTAGTTGTTTATCTTCTTAATTTTCAAAAAATTAGTGTCTTTGATCTTAAAATTTTCAAGTTTGGTGTTCTTAGTTGTTTTTCTTTAAAAATTTGAAAATCCAAAAAAATATTTATCTTATCTTTCTTCAAATTTTCAAAAATCTTGCTACCTTTTCTTATCTTGATTTAAAAATTTTAAGTTTGGTGTTTTCTTGTTGGTAAAGTTTTAATTTTTAATTTTAATTTTAAGATCTAATCTTTTCAAATCTTTATTATATCTTTCCTTTAAAAAATTTTTCAAATCTTTATCATACCTTATCTTTTCAAATCTTTTTCAAATATTTATCTTATCTTAAATCAATTTAAAATTTCAAAATCAAATTTTTTTGAAAATTCAAATTCAAAAATTTTCAAAATCAAATATTTTCAAATCTTTTCAATTCTTGTCTTATCTTGTTTGACTTATTCTTTCAAATTTTAATTTTCAAAATCTTTCTTTAACTTTCTTTTTCAAAATTTCAAAATCAAATCTTTTACTTTATTTTCAAATATTATTGATTAGTTGGTTACTTATTTTATCTTATTCTCTTCTCTACTCTTCTTTCACTTTCCTCTTTTTCAAAACTTCCTAACTAATTTCTCTCTTATTTTCAAAAATCATCTACTTATTTCTCTCTCTTTTTTTTCGAAAATTACAATTTAATTTTCAAATCTCTTTTTTTAGTTAATTGATTGTCATATCTTTTCTTAATCTTTCCTTTTCTTATTTTTTTCAATTTTTTTAATTAAATTTTTTATTTTATTTTTTGAATTAGTTCTTATTTTATTTATTTATTTTCGATATTTGAAAAAAATTATTTCTTGTTTCTTTTTGGGTATCTCACTGGGAGCTCTCTATACTTTGACATAGAGACTCTCACTTTTCTTTGTCTCTTACTTGTGCAGGAATACCAAAAATCACTATGGATCCAAATGAGGATGCATAACCTAGAAGAACTTTGGGGTCTTATACAACTCTCACTCCTGACTTCTATGGAAGGAGCATTAGTACACCTCCTATTGAAGTAGACAATTTTGAGCTCAACCCACAGTTGATCATCGTGGTGCAACAAACTTGCTAGTTTCATGGGCTTCCGCAGGAAGACCCTAACAAGTTTATATCAGATTTCTTGCAGATATGTGACACTGTAAAGACTCATGGAGTGGATCCTGAAGTCTAAAGGATGATGCTCTTCCCATTTACTTCGAGAGATCAAGCAAAAGATTGGTTGGATGTCCAACCCAAGAAGAGCTTGAACACTTGGAGTGAGGTAGTCAACAAATTTCTAAACAAGTACTTTCCGCCAAGGAAGCTAACTAAGCTACGGAGGAATATTCAGACTTTTAAGTCGGAAGAGAGTGAGTCTCTCTATGACGCCTGGGAAAGGTACAAGTTGAGGCTCAGAAAATTTCCCATTAAAATGTTCACAGAGTGGGTCAAGCTGGATATCTACTATGACGGACTCTCTGAAAGAGCCAAGGTATCCCTGGATAATTCTGCAGGTGCCTCTTTACACAAGAAGAAAACTCTGGAGGAGGCCAACGAACTCATTGAGATGGTGGCTAACAACCAATACCTATACTCATCAGAGAAGACCCAAATGAAAAGGGAAGACAACGGAGTGGAAATCGAATCCGCTATTCATGAACAAAATGAATCTTTAGTCCAACAGCTGAACTTTCTCACACAAAAAGTGTTGAACCTGCAAAGTTCAGTTAACAACCCTCCTCCTCAACCTCCACAGCCTCAAAGCACTCTTGACCTGGCACCTGCAGTAGCAGAACTTGTAAAGAGCCAGCAAGGCTTTATGCAGCAGACCAAAGCCACTATAAGGAATATAGAATCATAGTTGGACCAGGCAGAGCAACACTTTTCTGCACAGATAAAAGAAGAGTACCAAGCCATCCAATTAAAGAGTGGAAGGACACTAAATAACAAACCCCAGAGCCATAAGAGGCAAGAAGAGAATGAGCTGACAGAAGGTGAGCAAACTACAGTCCAGGGCACCTCTAAGGGCGTTGAACGCCCAGAGAGGCATGCTACTGGCATCCAACGCCTGGAAGGGAGCAATGCTTCTGGCATTGAACGCCAGGAAGGGGGCAGCAAGGGCGTTGAACGCCCAAGTAGGGGTGATCAGACACATGCAACTGCTGATAACACCCTCCCTATGTAAGCCAATAACCCCCATTCCAGTACTATAGGCACTCAACCTACATCAACTAAGGTTGATGAGTACAGGACCAAGATGCCATTTCTCCAGAAGCTCTGTCAAGCAGAAAAAGATAAGCAGTTTTCCCGCTTAGCAGACTATCTCAAGACACTAGAGATCAATCCTTTTTGCAGATGCTCTTGAACAGATACCATCTTATGCTAAGTTCATGAAAGACATATTAAGTCACATGAAGGATTGGAGAGAGGTAGAAATAGTCCCCCTCACTGAAGAATGCAATGCAGTAATCCAGAAGAGCTTACCAGAGAAGCTTTAGGATCCTAGGAGTTTCATAATACCATGCACCCTAGGGGATGCCTGCACAAGGACAACCCTATGTGATCTGGGAGCAAGAATTAACCTGATGCCTGCATCATTGATAAAGAAGCTCTGCTTGAGTCGAGAAGTCAAGCCAACCCGCATATGCCTTCAGTTAGCTGATGGCTCTGTCAAGTTTCCTCTAGGTATGGTGGAAGACATGATTGTTAGGGTTGGATCCTTTGCTTTACCCATAGACATTGTGGTGCTGAAAATAGATGAGCACAAGAGTGTATCCCTCATTTTAGGAAGACCCTTCCTAGTTACAAGTCGAACCCTCATTGACGTTCAAAAAGGGGAAGTAACTCTGAGAGTTAATGAGGATGAATTCGTGATGAATGCTGTCAAAGCTATGCAGCACCTAGACACCCTAGAGGAATGCATGAGCATTGATATCATTGATTCCCTGGTGTAAGAAGTGAACATAGTTGAGAGACTCGAAGAAGAGCTGAATGACATCTTTTATGATGGCAAGCCTGATTTGGAGGAACCAGAAGAAATGAAGGAGAATTTAAAAGCTCCTAAAGAGGAGGATAGACCTCTCAAATTCAAGCTCAAACCGTTCCCACCATCCTTGAAATATGCATTTCTAGGAGATGGGGACACTTACCCTGTGATTATGAGCTTTACTCTAGAGCCACAAGAAGAAGAAGCACTAATCCAAGTGCTGAAGACAACAAGACAGCTCTTGGGTAGACCATAAATGACCTTAAGGGCATTAGTCCAACCCGATGCATGCACAAGATCCGGCTAGAGGATGACGCCAAACTTATGGTGCAACCACAAAGGCGACTAAATCCAGCCATGAAGGAAGTAGTGCAAAAAGAAGTCACAACTCTGGAAGGCTTGGATTATGTATCCTATTTCAGACAGCCCCTAGGTGAGCCTTATTCAAGTTGTACCCAAGAAGGGAGGAATGACAGTGGTTCACAATTGGATGAAGAACGAAAGATTTCTAGTAAAATCAAGAGAAAAGAAAGAGGAAGGAGAATGAAAACTAGTATTGATCCATTGAATTTACACATAGCTCCCTAAACCAATGAAAGGGGTTTAGTTGTTCATAGCTCTCAAAATAAAAATGAAAATGGAAATGAAAGATACATTGCAGAATTCAAAGAATTGCAAAAAAAGTAAAATGAACCGAGAAGTAAAAGTGTAGTAAAGTAAAACAAAAATTGGGAAAAGGTCCTTCCTAACTTAAATTCTAAGATATTTATACACTTTCTTCCCTTGATCTTCAATCTATGAATTGGGCTTTTGGCCTTGATGGGATTGGGTTGAAAATGGCTCCAATTGGTTTTCCTTGCTGTTGAGAATAGATCTGTTTGAATTGCAAAGTTCTGGTGCTCAAGTTGGAGTCAACGTTTGATGGCCAACGTTGACTCAAACACCATCCTTAAAAACAAGATAATTCTGTTGTCATTAGCATTTGACTCAATGTTGGAGGGCCAACATTCTGCTTACCCACGCGTATGCATGCCTTGCGTATTTGCACCCATGGGTTCAGAAAGCTCATCCACGCGTGCGCGTGCTGCACGCGTGCGCGTGGATGCAAAAATCCCAGCTCCAATTTTCAAAACATGTAGAGGAGCATTGGCCTCAGCGTTGGACTGGCAACGTTGCCTCCAACGTTGGTCACTCCATGTGTGCGCGTACACTACGCTTACTGGTGCACGAAATTGTGATCTCAATGGTTCCAACAACTTGGTACGCACAATTGTAATATCACTCTTCTTCACAACTTTGCACAACTAACCAGCAAGTGCACTGGGTCGTCCAAGTAATAAACCTTACGTGAGTAAGGGTCGATCCCATGGATATTGTCGGCTTGAAGCAAGCTATGGTCATCTTTGTAAATCTCAGTCAGGCGGATTCAAATGGTTATAGAGTTTTAATAATTAAAAGATAAATAAAATGTAAAATAAAGATAGGGATACTTATGTAATTCATTGGTGAGAATTTCAGATAAGCGTATGGAGATGCGTTGTTCCTTCTAAATCTCTACTTTCCTACTGCCTTCATCCAATCTTTCATACTCCTTTCTATGGCATATGAATTCGAAAATAGGGAAAAGACCCCTAGTACAATAGTAAAAAGTTCTATTTGTACTAAACTAGTTACTAGGGTTACAGAATTAAGTAAATGATACAGAAATCTACTTCCGGGCCCACTTGATGTGTGCTTGGGCTGAGCATTGAAGCTTTCATTAGTAGAGGTCTCCGTTGGAGTTAAACGCCAGTTTGTAACTTGTTTCTGGCGTTTGACTCTACTTTGCAACTTGTTTTTAGCGTTTAACGCCAGAATAGGGCAGAAAGCTGGCGTTAAACGCCAGTTTGCGTCATCTAAATTCGGGCAAAGCATAAACTATTATATATTGATGGAAAGCCCTAGATGTCTACTTTCCAATGCAGTTGAAAGCGCACCATTTGGACTCGTGTAGCTCCGAAAATTCTATTTTGAGTGCAGGGAGGTCAGAATCCAACAGCATCAGCAGTCCTTTGTCAGCCTCTGAATCAGATTTTTGCTCAGGTCTCTCAATTTCAGCTAGAAAATACCTGTAATCACAGAAAAAACACACAAACTCATAGTAAAGTCCAGAAATGTGAACTTTGCTTAAAAACTAATAAAAATATACTAAAAACTAACTAAATCATACTAAAAACAATCTAAAAACAATGCCAAAAAGCGTATAAATTATCCGCTCATCACAACACCAAACTTAAATTGTTGCTTGTCCCCAAGCAACTGAAAAAAAATAGGATAAAAAGAAGAGAATATACAATGAATCTCACAATATCAATGAAACTTAGTCCTAATTAGATGAGCAGAGCTAGTAGCTTTTTGCTTCTGAACAGTTTTGGCATCTCCCTTTATCCTTTGAAATTCAGAATGATTGGCATCTATAGGAACTTAGAATTTTAGATAGTGTTATTGATTCTCCTAGTTTAGTATATTGATTCTTGAACACAGCTACTTTATGAGTCTTGGCCGTGGCCCTAAGCACTTTGTTTTCCAGTATTACCACCAGATACATAAATGCCACAGACACATAACTGGGTGAACCTTTTCAGATTATGACTTAGCTTTGCTAAAGTCCCCAATTAGAGGCGTCCAGAGTTCTTAAGCACACTCTTTTGCTTTGGATCACAACTTTAACCACTCAGTCTCAAGCTTTTCACTTGGACCTTCATGACACAAGCACATGGTTAGGGACAGCTTGATTTAGCCGCTTAGGCCTGGATTTTATTCCTTGGGCCCTCATATCCATTAATGCTCAAAGCCTTGGATCCTTTTTACCCTTGCCTTTTGGTTTAAAGGGCTATTGGCTTTTCCTGCTTGCTTTTTCTTTTCCTTTCTTTCTTTCTTTTTTTTTTTTTTTGCTTTTTCTTGCTTCAAGAATCAATTTCATGATTTTTCAGATTATCAATAACATTTCTCTTTGTTCATTATTCTTTCAAGAGCCAACAATTTTAACATTCATAAACTTCACTATAAAAAA
The DNA here is from genome assembly GCF_000816755.2 of Arachis ipaensis. Classification (NCBI taxonomy): domain Eukaryota; kingdom Viridiplantae; phylum Streptophyta; class Magnoliopsida; order Fabales; family Fabaceae; genus Arachis; species Arachis ipaensis. The sequence goes on from NC_029793.2 coordinate 21,346,054, forward strand.
TATGCACTGTTCAAGCATTCATTCAGAAAACAAAAAGTATTGCCACCACATCAAAATAATTAAACTAATTTCAAGATAAAATTTGAAATCCAAGTACTTCTTGTTCTTTTGTAATTAAGCACATTTTTCATTTAAGAGAGGTAAAGGGTTCATAGAATTATTCATACCTTTAAGACATAAACACTAGACACTAATGATCATGTAATGAAGACACAAACATAGACAAACATGAAGCTCAAAAACTGAAAACAGAAAAATAAATAGACAAAGAGATTAAGGAATGAGTCCACCTTAGTGAGGGTGGCGTCTTCCTCTTGAAGAACCAATGGTGCTTTTGAGCTCCTCTATGTCTCTTCCTTGCTTTTGTTGCTTCATCCCTAGTGATTTTGGTGCTCAAATCCTTAGTTTCTCCCAATAGTTGTGTGGAGGAAAATGTATCTCTTGAGGCATCTCAGGGATTTCTTGGTGAGGGAATTCCTCATGCTCTTGTTGAGGTCCATGAGTGGGCTCTCTTGTTGTGCAGTCAAATGCTCTACTACTGAGCTTTGGACCCTTGAAATGAATCTCTCCATCTCCCGTGACTCGGAGGTGGAAGCTTTTGTCTTCCCTTTCCTCTTTCTAGAGGTTTCTCTGGCCTTAGGTGCCATAAATGGTTATGGAAAAACAAAAAGCAATGCTTTTACCACATCAAACTTAAAAGGATTGCTTGTCCTCGAGCCAAAGAAGAAAGAAAGAAGGGGAAGAAGAAGAAAATGGAGGAAATAGAGGGGGAAAGAGAGAGGTGGGGTAGGTGGAGATCCTGTGGGGTCCACAGATCCTGAGGGGTCAAGGATGTATCATCCCTAGTCCTATTAGGTGTGTAAACGCCCTTGCAGTGCAATCCTGGCGTTTAACGCCAGATTGCTGCTTGTTTCTAGCGTTAAACGCCAGCTTTTAATCCTTTCATGGCGTTAAACGCCAGGCTGCAACATGTTTATGGCGTTTAACGGCAGATTGTTGCTTCTTCTGGCGTTTAATGCCAGTCTGGGGCTTCTTTCTGGTGTTTAACGCCTAGAAAGGTGCCAGACTGGGCGTTAAATGCCCATTCTGCTACCCTTACTGGCGTTTAACCGCCAGTAAGTTGCTCCTCTAGGGTGTGCTGTTTTTAATGCTGTTTTTCATTTTTCTTTGTTTTCTTGCAATTGTTTTTGTGACTCCACATGATCATCAACCTAAAAAAAAAGAAAATAACATAGATAAATAGAATTGGGTTGCCTCCCAATAAGCGCTTCTTTAATGTCAATAGCTTGACAGTGAGCTCTTATGGAGCCTGACAGATGTTCAGAGCATTGTTGGGACCTCCCAACACCAAACTTAGAGTTTGAATGTGGGGGTTCAACACCAAACTTAGAGTTTGGTTGTGGCCTCCCAACACCAAACTTAGAGTTTGACTGTGGAGGCTTTGGTTGACTCTGTATTGAGAGAAGCTTTTCTTGCTTCCTCTCCATGGTTACAGAGGGAGATCCTTGAGTTTTAAACACAAGGTAGTCCTCATTCAATTGAAGGACCAACTCTCCTCTATCCACATCAATCACAGCTTTTGCTATGGCTAGGAAGGTTCTTCCAAGGATGATGGAATCATCCTCATCCTTCCTAGTGTCTAGGATTATGAAATCAGTAAGGATGTAAAGGCCTTTGACCTATACTAGCACGTCCTCTACCTGTCCATAAGCCTTTTTCATGGATTTGTCTACCATCTCTAATGAGAATTTGGCAGCCTCTACCTCAAAGATTCCCAGTTTCTCCATTACAAAGAGTGGCATTAAGTTTATGCCTGACTCTAGGTCACACAGAGCCTTCTCAAAGGTCATGGTGCCTATGTTACAGGGAATTAGGAATTTACTAGGATCCTATTTCTTTTGAGGTAATGTCTGCCTAACCAAGTCATTCAGTTCATTAATGAGCAATGGAGGTTCATCCCCCCAAGTCTTATTACCAAATAACTTGGCATTTAGCTTCATGATTGCTCCAAGGTATTTAGCAACTTGCTCTTCAGTAATATCTTCAGCCTCTTCAGAGGAGGAATACTCATCAGAGCTCATGAATGGCAGAAGTAGGTTCATTGGAATCTCTATGGTCTCTAGATGAGCCTCAGATTCCTTTGGTTCCTCAAAGGGAAACTCCTTATTGGTCAGTGAACATCCCAGGAGGTCTTCCTCAATAGGATTCACATCCTCCTCCTCCTCTCTAGGTTCGGCCACACCAAGTAAGGTTATGGCCTTGCACTCTCTTTTTGGATTCTCTTATGTATTGCTTGGGAGAGTACTAGGAGGAGTTTCAGTGACTCTTTTACTCAGCTGGCCCACTTGTGCCTCCAAATTGCTAATGGAGGACCTTGTTTCATTCATGAAACTTAGAGTGGCCTTAGATAGATCAGAGACTATATTTGCTAAGCTAGATGGATTCTGCTCAGAATTCTCTGTCTGTTGCTGAGAGGATAATGGAAAAGGCTTGCTATTGCTCAACCTGTTTCTTCCACCATTATTAAAGCCTTGTTGAGGCTTTTGTTGATCCTTCCATGAGAAATTTGGATGATTTCTCCCTGAGGGATTATAGGTGTTTCCATATGTTTCACCCATGTAATTCACTTATGCCATTGCAGGGTTCTCAGGATCATAAGCTTCTTCTTCAGAAGATGCTTCTTTAGTACTGTTGGATGCATTTTGCAATCCATTCAGACTCTGAAAAATCATGTTGACCTGTTGAGTCAACATTTTGTTCTGAGCCAATATGGCATTCAGAGCATCAATTTCAAGAACTCCCTTCCTCTGAGGCGTCCCATTACTCACAGGATTCCTTTCAGAGGTGTACATGAACTGGTTATTTTCAACCATGTCAATGAGTTCCTGAGCTTCTACAGGCGTTTTCTTCAGGTGAATAGATCCATCTGCAGAATGGTCCAATAACATCTTAGACAATTCAGACAGACCATCATAGAATATATCCAGGATGGTCCATTCTAAAAGCATGTCAGAAGGACACTTTTTGGTCAGTTGCTTGTATCTCTCCCAAGCTTCATAGAGGGATTCACCTTCTTTCTGTCTGAAGGTTTGAACATCCACTCTAAGCTTATTCAGCTTTTGATGAGGAAATAACTTGGCTAAGAAAGCCGTGACCAGCTTATCCCAAGAGTTTAGGCTATCTTTAGGTTGAGAGTCCAACCATACTCTAGCTCTGTCTCTTACAGCAAACGGGAAAAGCATAAGCCTGTAGACCTCGGGATCAACCCCATTGGTCTTAACAGTATCACAGATTTCAAGAATTCAGTTAAGAACTGAAAAGGATCTTCTAATGGAAGTCCATGAAACTTGCAATTCTGTTGCATCAGAGAAACTAATTGAGGCTTTAGCTCAAAATTGTTTGCTCCAATGGCAGGGATTGAGATGCTTCTTCCGTTGAAGTTGGAGTTTGGTGCAGTAAAGTCACCAAGCATCTTCCTTGCACCTCCACCATTGTTATTGGTTTCGGCCATCTCTACTTCTTTTTCAAAAATTTCAGTAAAGTTTTCTTCAGAGTGTTGTGTTTTAGCTTCTCTCAGCTTCCTCTTTAGAGTCCTTTCAGGTTTCAAATCAGCTTCAACAAGAATGTTCTTATCCTTTCTCCTGCTCATGTGAAAAAGAAGAGAATAGAAAAGAAGAGGAATCCTCTATGTCACTGATGAGCGGATAATTTATACGCTTTTTGGCATTATTTTTATATAGTTTTTAGTATGATTTAGTTAGTTTTTAGTATATTTTTATTAGTTTTTAAATAAAAATCACATTTCTGGACTTTACTATGAGTTTGTGTATTTTTCTGTGATTTCAGGTAATTTTTGGCTGAAATTGAGGGACTTGAGCAAAAATCAGATTCAGAGGTTGAAGAAGGATTGCAGATGTTATTGGATTCTGGCATCCCTGCACTCAAAGTAAATTTTTTGGAGCTATAGGAGTCTAAATGGCAGACTCTCAATTGCTTTGGAAGGTAGACATCCAGGGCTTTCTAGAAATATATAATAGTCCATACTTTGCTTGAGTTTAGATGACGCAAACTGGGGTTCAACGCCAGCCTTCTGCCCTATTCTGGAGTTAAACGCCAGAAACAGGTTGCAAAGCAGAGTTAAATGCCAGAGACAGGTTACAAACTAGCATTTAACTCCAAGGAAGACCTCTACATGTGAAAGCTTCATTGCTCATCCCAAGCACACACCAAGTGGGCCTGGAAGTGGATTTCTACATCATTTACTTATCTCTGTAAACCATAGTAACTAGTTTAGTATAAATAGAACTTTTTACTATCATGTTAGGCGTCTGATCTTTTGATCAATTTTAGATCTCTAGACCTCCATGGGAGGCTGGCCACTCGACCATGTCTACCCTATTATCACTTATGTATTTTCAACGGTAGAGTTTCTACACACCATATATTAAGGTGTGGAGCTCTGCTATTCCTCATGAATTAATGCAAAGTACTATTGTTTTTCTATTCAATTCGAGCCTATTTCTTCTCTAAGATAATCATTTGCACACAAGAACATGATGAATGTGATGATTATGTGACGCTCATCATCATTCTCACTTATGAACGCGTGCCTGACAAACACTTCCGTTCTACATGTAAACAACCTTGAATGTGTATCTCTTAGCCTTCTGATCGTGAGATCAGAGTCTTCGTGGTATAGGCTAGATTTATTGGCGGCCATTCTTGAGATCCGGAAAGTCTAAACCTTGTCTGTGGTATTCCGAGTAGGATCTGGGAAGGAATGGCTGTGATGAGCTTCAAACTCGCGAGTGCTGGGCGTAGTGACAGACGCAAGAGGATTACTGAATCCTATTCCAGTATGATCGAGAACCGACAGATGATTAGCCGTGCGGTGACAGCGCATGATAAACCCATATTTCATGAGTTCTTTTGTGCTTAATTAGAGTGATTTATTTCACCTTCCTTATTATGTCATATTGTGAAAAACATGTTTCCTAAGCTTTAAAAAAATTAATTATTTTAATTACCTTTATTTCCATTCGATGCCGTGATTAGTGTGTTGAGTAGCTTCAGGTTTCCTAAGGCTGAATGACTTAAAGGATGAAAAAAGGAAACATACAAAAATGGAAGGAGAAGGCAAAACGGAGCTTTAAGGAAACTGGTATCCACGCGATCGCATGCACGACGCGATCGCCTGCCAGAAGCAAAGAAGCAGTGACGCGGCCGCATGACTGACGCGACCGCGTGCCTTGAGTAGAACACCCACGACACGACCGCGTGGAAAGGAAAAGCTCCAGATGACGCGACCGCGTGACAGAGGCCACGTATCAGAATTTACAGAATACGCCCCCAGCAATTTCTGAAGCCCTTTTTGGCCCAGATCCAAGTACAGAAAGCATAGATTAGAGGTTATAAAGTGGAGGAATGCATCCATTCAAAAGAGAGCTCGCCAATTTCTAGTTTTCATGATTTAGATTTAGTTTAGAAAGAGATTCTCTCTCTCTCTTAGGATTTAGGACTTCTTCTTGTTTTGGGAGTAACTCTGGATCCAGGTTTTAATGTTCTTTTATTTCAATTTTACTTTTATTAATTTGATTCCAATATTTGAATTGATTATTATAATTTAAATTATGAATTATTCCATGTTACATATTTCTATTTGAATTAATGATATTTAAGGTATTTTTCAGTTTATGATTGTTCTCTTTGATTTAAGTTGCCATTGCTTCCCATCTAAGGACACTTTTATTATTTCAGCAATTTACTTTTTCCCCTTTTGGTCTTGGTTAAGAAATCAGTGACTCAACATTATCGAACTCAGCATAATTGATAATCGTTATCTTGCTAATTGATCTGAACTTCAATAATCCCAACTTTTTCCTAGGAAATAAATAGGATTCGAAGGTCAAACTAATTAGTCCCTTGACTTACCTTTGCTTCATAGGTTAACTAAGTGGAATTAAGATACAACTTTCATCATTGTTGAGAGGGATAACTAAGTTGGACTTCTAATTTCCCTTATCTTGCAAAAAGTTGTTTTACAGTTATTATTTATTTTTAATTGCCATTTAATTCACTCGTCATTTAAATTACTAGCTTCTCACCTTCTAAACCCCGATTACAACCTTTATAACCAATAATAAGAACATACTTCCTCGCAGTTCCTTGAGAAGACGACCCGAGGTTTGAATACTCGGTTAACAATTTTTAAGGGGTTTGTTACTTGTGACACCCAAAACGTTTGTACGAAAGGGATTTTTGTCGGTTTAGAGACTATATCTACAACGCAACTCTTTTTATGACATTCTTTACTGGCAGAAATCACGATCGTCAGCGCATCTTGGACCATTTTCACTGAGAGGACGGGAAGTAGCCATTGACAACGGTGATGCCCTACATAAAGCTTGCCATGGAAAGGAGTATGAAGGATTGGATGAAAGCAGTAGGAAAGCGGAGATTCAGAAGGAACTAAGCATCTCTGTACGCTTATCTGAAATTCTCACCAATGAATTAAATAAGTATCTCTATCCTATTTTATATTTTAATTATATTTTAATTATCAAAATTCTATAACCATTTGAATTTGCCTGACTGAGATTTACAAGGTGACCATAGCTTGCTTCAAGCCGACAATCTCCGTGGGATCGACCCTTACTCACGTAAGGTTTATTACTTGGACGACCCAGTGCACTTACTGGTTAGTTGTGCAAAGTTGTGACAAAGAACTAAGATTATGAACGTGCGTATAAAGTTTTCAGCACCGTTACCAAGGAATGAACAAACACGATTTCCCACACCAAGTTTTTGGCGCCGTTGCCGGGGATTGTTCGAGTTTGGACAACTGACGGTTCATCTTGTTGCTCAGATTAGGTAATTTTATTTTAATTTTAAGCTTTTTGTTTTTATTATTTTTATTTTTGAAAAAAAATATTTTAAAAAAATAAATTGTTCTATGGTTTCAGAATTTTTAAGAATGAATTCTAGGGTTTCATGATGATTTGTTGAAGTCTGGCTGGTTGTGAAGCCATGTCTAATTATTTTGGACCGAGGTTTCAACTTTTCATCACAAAGAGTCCTTGGACTTCCATCGTATCAGCTGTTGTATGCCTGATTTGTATGCTAAAGCTTGGCTGGCCATTAGCCGTGTCTAGTGTTTTGGACCGGAGCTTTCACTGAAAGCTTGGCTGGCTAGTAAGCCATGTCTAATTCCTGGACCGGAGTTTTAGACTAACATTGCAAGATTCCTGGAATTCCTATTAAAAATTTTGAAATCCTTATTTTCCTTTTCAAAAGAAATTTCGAAAAATCCAAAAAAAAATTAATAAAATCATAAAATCAAAAATAATTTGATGTTTCTTGTTTGAGTCTAGTGTCTAATTGTAAGTTTGGTGTCAATTGCATGCTTTTAACTTTTCTTAAATTTTTGAATAACACATGCATTGAGTTTCTTTCTTGTTCTTCATAATCTTCAAGTTGTTCTTGATGAATTGCTTTGTTTGATCTTTGCATTTTTATGTTTTGTGTCTTTTCTTGTTTTTCATATGCATTTTAGAATCATAAGTGTCTATAGAGTAAAAATTTCTAAGTTTGGTGTCTTGCATGTTTTTCTTTTCTTAAAAATTTTTAAAAATAAGTTCTTGGTGTTCATCTTGACATTCAAAGTGTTCTTGGTGTTCATCTTGACATTCAAAGTGTTCTTGCATGCATCATGTGTTTTGATTCATAATTTTCATGTTTTGAGTATTTTGGTTGTTTTTCTCTTTCTTCATTAAAAATTCAAAAATAAAAAAATATCTTTCCCTTATTTTCTCATAAATTTTCGAAAATTTGACTTGACTTTTTCAAAACTTTTTAAAATTTAATTGTTTCTTATGAGTCAAATCAAATTTTCAATTTAAAAATTCTATCTTTTTCAAATCTTTTTCAAAAATCAAATCTTTTTCATTTTTTTCTTTCATAATTTCGAAATTTTCAAAAAATTATTTTCAAAATCTTTTTCTTAATTCTATTTCATATTTTCAAAATTAATGCTAACAATTAATGTGATTGATTCAAAAATTTTAAGTTTGTTACTTGCCTAATAAGAAAGGTTCAATCTTTAAATTTTAAAATCATATCTTTTTGTTTCTTGTTAGTCAAGTAACTAACTTTAATTTTCATAATCAAACCTTTTTAAATTTCTTTTTCAAATCTTTTTCAAAATAAATGTCAATCACATCTTTTTCAAAATCAATTTCAAAATCTTTTCTAACCTCTTATCTTTTCAAATTGATTTTCAAATCTTTTTCAATTAACTACTTGACTTTTTGTTAGATTTTAAAAAGTTTACTATTTCAATCATATCTTTTTCAAAACTACCTAACTGCTTCTCTCTCTCTCTAATTTTTGAAAATCACTAACCTCTTTTTCAAAATTTTTTTTAATTAACTAATTATTTTAAATTTTAATTTAATTTAATTTCATTTTTAGTTTATTTTCGAATTTTAACTTTAATTTTAAATTAAAAACAAGAATATTTCTCTTTTTTTTTCAATTATTTTCGAAAATTCTTCTCTCTCACCTACTCCTAATTATTTATTTATCTACTAACACTTCTCATGTTAAAAATTCGAACCCTCTCCCTTTTTCTGTGTTCGAATTTCTTTTCTTCTTCTACTCACATAAAGGAATCTCTATACTGTGACATAGAGGATTCCATATTTTCTTTTTTGTTCTCTTCTTTTTCATATGAGCAGGAACAAGGATAAGAACATTCTTGTTGAAGCCGATCCTGAACCTGAAAGGACTCTGAAGAGGAAGCTAAGGGAAGCTAAAGCACAACTCTCTGGAGAAAATCTGACAGAAATTTTCGAAAAAGAAGGAGACATGGCCGAAAATAATAACAATGCAAGGAAGATGCTTGGTGACTTTACTGCACCAAATTCCAATTTACATGGAAGAAGCATCTCAATCCCTGCCATTGGAGCAAATAATTTTGAGCTAAAGCCTCAATTAGTTTCTCTGATGCAACAGAATTGCAAGTTTCATGGACTTCCATCAGAAGATCTTTTTCAATTCTTAACTGAATTCTTGCAAATCTGTGATACTGTTAAGATCAATGGGGTTGATCCCGAGGTCTACAAGCTTATGCTTTTCCCGTTTGCTGTAAGAGACAGAGCTAGAATATGGTTGGACTCTCAACCTAAAGATAGCCTGAACTCTTGGGATAAGCTGGTCACGGCTTTCTTAGCCAAGTGCTTTCCTCCTAAAAAGCTTAGCAAGCTTAGAGTGGATGTTAAAACCTTCAAACAGAAAGAAGGTGAATCCCTCTATGAAGCTTGGGAGAGATACAAGCAACTGACCAAAATGTGTCCTTCTGACATGCTTTCAGAATGGACCATCCTAGATATATTCTATGATGGTCTGTCTGAATTATCTAAGATGTCATTAGACCATTCTGCAGGCATTCACCTAAAGAAAATGCCTGCAGAAGCTCAAGAACTCATTGACATGGTTGCAAATAACCAGTTCATGTACACTTCTGAAAGGAATCCTGTGAGTAATGGGACGCCTCAGAGGAAGGGAGTTCTTAAAATTAATACTCTGAATGCCATATTGGCTCAGAATAAAATATTGACTCGGCAAGTCAATATGATTTCTCAGAGTCTTAATGGATTGCAAGCTGCATCCAACAGTACTCAAGAGGTATCTTCTGAAGAAGAAGCTTATGATCCTGAGAACCCTGCAATAGTAGAGGTGAATTACATGGGGGAACCCTATGGAAATACCTATAATCCCTCATGGAGAAATCATCCAAATTATTCACATAAGGATCAACAAAAGCCTCAACAAGGCTTTAATAATGGTGGAAGAAACAGGTTTAGCAATAGCAAGCCTTTTCCATCATCCACTCAGCAACAGACAGAGAATTCTGAGCAAAATCCATCTAGCTTAGCAAATATAGTCTCTGATCTATCTAAGGCCACTTTAAGTTTCACGAATAAAACAAGGTCCTCCATTAGAAATTTGGAGGCACAAGTGGGCCAGCTGAGTAAAAGAGTCACTGAAACTCCTCCTAGTACTCTCCCAAGCAATACAGAAGAGAATTTAAAAAGAGAGTGCAAGGCCATTAGCTTACTTGGTGTGGCCAAACCCAGAGAGGAGGAGGAGGACGTGAATCCTAGTGAGGAAGACCTCCTGGAACGCTCAGTGACCAATAAGGAGTTTCCCTTTGAGGAACCAAAGGAATCTGAGGCTCATCTAGAGACCATAGAGATTCCATTGAACCTCCTTTTGCCCTTCATGAGCTCTGATGACTATTCTTCCTCTGAAGAGGATAAAAAAATTACTGAAGAGCAAGTTGCTAAATACCTTGGTACAATCATGAAGCTGAATGCCAAATTATTTGGTAATGAGACCTGAGAAGATGAACCTCCCTTGCTCACCAATGAACTGAATGCATTGGATAGGCATAAATTACATCAAAAGAAATAGGATCCTGGTAAATTCCTAATTCCCTGTAACATAGGCACCACGACCTTTGAGAAGGCTCTGTGTGACCTGGGGTCAAGAATAAACTTAATGCCACTCTCTGTAATGGAGAAACTTGGGATCTTTGAGGTGCAAGCTACCAGAATCTCATTAGAGATGGCAGACAACTCAAGAAAATAGGCTTATGGACTAGTAGAGGACGTGTTAGTAAAGGTTGAAGGCCTTTACATCCCTACTGATTTCATAATCCTAGACACTGGGAAGGATGAGGATGAATCCATCATCCTTGGAAGAGCTTTCCTAGCCACAGCAAGAGCTGTGATTGATGTGGACAGAGGAGAATTGGTCCTTCAACTGAATGAGGACAACCTTGTGTTTAAAACTCAAGGATCTCCTTCTGTAACCATGGAGAGTAAGCATGAAAATCTTCTCTCACTGCAGAGTCAACCAAAGCCCCCCCAGTCAAACTCTAAGTTTGGTGTTGGGAGGCCACAACCAAACTCTAAGTTTGGTGTTGAACCCCCACATTCAAACTCTAAGTTTGGTGTTGGGAGGTCCCAACAATGCTCTGAACATCTGTGAGGCTCCATGAGAGCTCACTGTCAAGCTATTGACATTAAAGAAGTGCTTGTTGGGAGGCAACCCAATGTTATTTAATTATATCTATTTATTTTCCATTGTTATTTTATATTTTCTTTAGGTTGATGATCATGTAATGTCACAAAAACTACTGAAAAATTAAAAACAGAATGAAAAATAGCAGAAGAAATAGCTCACCCTGGAGGAAGAACTTACTGGCGTTTAAACGCCAGTAAAAAGCATCAAACTGGCGTTTAACGCTAGAAAGAAGCATCAAGCTAGCGTTAAACGCCAGAAACAAGCACCAGACTGGCGTTTAACGCCTGAACAGAGCATGGAAGTGGCGTTAAACGCCAGAAACAAGCAGCAAGCTGGCGTTTAACACCGGACATGCATACTAAGGGCGTTTTACACGCCTAAATGGTGCAGGGATGAGAAATCCTTGACACCTCAGGATCTGTGAACCCCGTAGGATCCCCACCTACCCCACCTCTTCTTCTCTCCTCTTCACACCTTTCCATAGCACTCTTCCCCAAAATAACCTCCATCAATCACCTCCATTACTCCTCCATTTTCTTCTTCTCCTACTCACTTCTTTTTTCTTTTGCTCGAGGACGAGCAAACCTTCTAAGTTTGGTGTGGTAAAAGCATTGCTTTTTGTTTTTCCACAACCATTTATGGCACCTAAGGCCAGAGAAACCTCTAGAAAGAAGAAAGGGAAGACAAAAGCTTCCACCTCCGAGTCATGGGAGATGGAGAGATACATCTCAAGGGTCCATAGCTCGGTAGTAGAGCATTTGACTGCAAAATAAGAGATCATGGACCTCAACAAGAGCATGAGAAATTCCCTCACCAAGAAATCCCTGAGATGCCTCAAGGGATACATTTTCCTCCACACAACTATTGGGAGCAACTAAGGATAGGAGCACCAAAATCACTAGGGATGAAGCAACAAAGGCAAGGAAGAGACATAGAGGAGCTCAAGAGCACCATTGGTTCTTCAAGAAGAGGAAGACGCCACTCTCACTAAGGTGGACCCATTCCTTAATCTCCTTGTTCTTATTTTTCTGTTTTTCATTTACTATGCTTTATATTTTATTTATGTTTGTGTCTTATTACATGATCATTAGTATTTAAGGTTCTATGCCTTAAAGTTATGAATGTCCTATGAATCCATCACCTTTCTTAAATGAAAAATGTTTTAATTACAAAAGAACAAGAAGTACATGAATTTTGAATTCATCCTTGAAATTAGTTTAATTATTTTGATGTGGTGACAATACTTTTTGTTTTCTGCATGAATGCTTGAACAGTGTATATGTCTTTTGAATTTGTTGTTTATGAATGTTAAAATTGTTGGCTCTTGAAGAATAAGGAAAAAGGAGAAATGTTATTTGATGATCTGAAAAATCATAAAATTGATTCTTGAAGCAAGAAAAAGCAGTGAATACAAAAGCTTGCGAAAAAAAAGAAAAGAAAAATGGCGAAAAAAAAGAAAAACAAAAAGCAAGCAGAAAAAGCCAAAAGCTCTTTAAACCAAAAGGCAAGAGCAAAAAGCCAATAGCCCTTAAAACCAAAAGGCAAGTGTTATAAAAAGGATCCAAGGCTTTGAGCATCAGTGGATAGGAGGGCCTAAAGGAATAAAATCCTGGCCTAAGCGGCTAAACCAAGCTGTCCCTAACCATGTGCTTGTGGCGTGAAGGTGTCAAGTGAAAACTTGAGATTGAGTGGTTAAAGTCAAGGTCCAAAGAAAAAAAAGAGTGTGCTTAAGAACCTTGGACACCTCTAATTGGGGACTCTAGAAAAGCTGAGTCACAATCTGAAAAGGTTCACCCAATTATGTGTCTGTGGCATTTATGTATTCGGTGGTAATACTGGAAAACAGAGTGCTTAGGGCCACGGCCAAGACTCATAAAGTAGCTGTGTTCAAAAATCAACATACTGAACTAGGAGAATCAATAACTCTATCTAAAATCTAAAGTTCCTATAGATGCCAATCATTCTGAACTTCAATGGATAAAGTGAGATGCCAAAACTATTCAAGAGGCAAAAAGCTACTAGTCCCGCTCATCTGGTTGGAGCTAAGTTTCATTGTTATTTTGTAATTTATAGTATATTCTCTTCTTTTTATCCTATTTAATTTTTAGTTGCTTGGGGACAAGCAACAATTAAAGTTTGGTGTTGTGATGAGCGGATAATTTATACGCTTTTTGGCATTATTTTTATATAGTTTTTAGTATGATTTAGTTAGTTTTTAGTATATTTTTATTAGTTTTTAAATAAAAATCACATTTCTGGACTTTACTATGAGTTTGTGTATTTTGTTTGAGATTTCAGGTAATTTCTGGCTGAAATTGAGGGACTTGAGCAAAAATCAAATTCAGAGGTTGAAGAAGGACTACAGATGCTATTGGATTCTGACCTCCCTGTACTCAAAGTAAAATTTCTAGAGCTACAGGAGTCCAAATGATGCGCTCTCAATTGTGTTGGAAAGTAGAAATCTAGGGCTTTCCAGCAATATATAATAGTCCATACTTTGCCCGAGTTTAGATGACGCAAATTGGCGTTCAAAACCAGCCTTCTGCCCTATTCTGGAGTTAAACACCAGAAACAGATTGTAAAGCAGTGTTAAACGCCAGAAACAGGTTACAAACTGGCGTTTAACTCCAAGGAAGACCTCTACACGTGAAAACTTCATTGCTCAGCCCAAGCACACTCCAAGTGGGCCCGGAAGTGGATTTTTACATCATTTACTTATCTTTGTAAACCCTAGTAACTAGTTTAGTATAAATAGAACTTTTTACTATCATGTTAGGCGTCTGATCTTTTGATCAATTTTAGATCTCTAGACCTCCATGGGAGGCTGGCCACTCGGCCATGTCTACCCTATTATCACTTATGTATTTTCAACGGTAGAGTTTCTACACACCATACATTAAGGTGTGGAGCTCTGCTGTTCCTCATGAATTAATGCAAAGTACTATTGTTTTTCTATTCAATTCGAGCCTATTTATTCTCTAAGATAGTCATTCTCACACAAGAACATGATGAATGTGATGATTATGTGACGCTCATCATCATTCTCACTTATGAACACGTGCCTGACAAACACTTCCGTTCTACATGTGAACGCGTTCCTGACAAACACTTCTGTTCACTAAAGAAGCTTCCTCTGAAGGAGAAGCTTATGACCCTAAGAATCCTGAAATAGAAGGGGTGAATTACATGGGAGAATCCTATGGAAACACCTATAATCCTTCATGGAGGAATCATCCTAATCTCTCATGGAAGGATCAACAGAAGCCTAATCAAGGCTTCAATAATAATGGTGGGAGAAATAGGTTTGACAATAGCAAGCCTTTTCCATCATCTTCTGAGCAACAGACAGAGAATTCTAAGCAGAGCCACTCTGACTTAGCAACCATAGTCTCTGATCTATCTAAGACCACTCTCAGTTTTATGACTAAAACAAGGTCCTCCATTAGAAATTTGGAGGCACAAGTGGGTCAATTGAGTAAAAGAGTTATTGAAATTCCTCCTAGTACTCTCCCAAGCAATACAGAAGAGAATCTAAAGAGAGAGTGCAAGGCCATAAATATAACCAACATGGCCAAACCTAGGGAGGAAGAAAAGGCAGTGATTTCCAGTGAGGAAGACCTCAATGGACGTCCATTGGCCACTAAGGAGTTCCCTAATGAGGAACCAAGGGAATCTGAGGCTCACATAGAGACCATAGAGATTCCACTGAACTTACTGTTGCCATTCATGAGCTCTGATGAGTATTCTTCCTCTGAAGAGGATGAATATATTGTTGAAGAGCAAGTTGCTTAATATCTAGGAGCAATCATGAAGCTGAATGCCAAGTTATTTGGTAATGAGACTTGGGAGGATGAACCTCCATTGCTCATCAACGAACTGAATGCTTTGGGGCAACTAAAGTTACCTCAGAAGAAACGAGATCCCAGAAAGTTCTTAATACCCTGTACCATAGGCACCATGACCTTTAAGAAGGCTCTGTGTGACCTGGGGTCAGGTATAAACCTCATGCCACTCTCTGTAATGGAGAAACTATGGATCTTTTAGGTACAAGCTGCTGAATTCTCACTAGAATTGGCAGATAAATCAAAGAAACAAGCTTATGGAGTTGTAGAGGATGTCTTAGTGAAGGTTGAAGGCTTTTACATCCCTGCTGATTTCATAATCCTAGACACTGGGAAGGAAGAGGATGAATCCATCATCCTTGGAAGACCCTTCCTAGACACAACAAGGGTTGTGATTGATGTGCACAGAGGAGAGTTAGTCCTTCAATTGAATGAGGACTACCTTGTGTTTTAGGCTCAAGGATCTTCTTCTATAACCATGGAGAGGAAGCATGAAAAGCTTCTCTCAATACAGAGTCAAACAGAGCCCCCACACTCAACTTCTAAGTTTGGTGTTGGAGGGCCACCATTAAGCTCTGAGTCTCTGTGAAGCTCTCTAAGAGCTCACTGTCAAGCTATTGACATTAAAGAAGCACTTATTGGGAGGCAACCCAATGTTATTTAATTATATTTATTTATTTTCCATTGTTATTTTATATTTTCTTTAGGTTGATGATCATGTGAAGTCATAAAAACAACTGCAAAATTAAAGCGGAATAAAAAACAGCATCAAAAATAGCACACCCTGGAGGACAGGCTTACTTGCGTTTAAATGCCAGTAAGGATAGCAGAATGGGCGTTTAACGCCCAGCCTGGCAGCATTCTGGGTGTTAAAAGCCAGAAATGGAAGACAGACTGGCGTTTAATGCCAGAACAGAAAAGGGTGTCTGGCTGGCGTTAAACGCCATAAAGGGGCAGCAGACTGGCGTTTAACACCAGGAAAGGTAGCAGAGTTGGCGTTTAACGCCAGAATTGGCACACAAAGGGCGTTTGAACGCCAGAATGGTGCAAGGAGCAGAATTCATTGACACCTCAGGATCTGTGGACCCCATAGGATCCTCACCTACCCCACCTCTTCTTCTCTCCTCTTCACACCTTTCCATAACACTCTTCCCCAAATACCCTTGACCAATCCCATTAATAACTCTTCCCCAAATACCCTTCACCTATTAAATCTTACCCTCTTCTCCATAATCTCTTCATCACTCACATCCTTCCATCATAAAACCCCACTTACCTCACCATTTAAATTCAAACCATTTCCCTCCCAAACCCACCCCCTCATGACCGAATTCCCTCTCTCCCCTACCCTATAAATACCCCCTCCTCACTACCTTCACTTTCACACATCACAAACAATTTTTCCCCCCTTGGCTGAAACCAACACTGCCCTCCATCTCCTCTATTTCTTCTTCTTCTACTCCTTTCTTTCTTCTTTTGCTCGAGGACGAGCAAACCTTTTAAGTTTGGTGTAGAAAAAGCTCTGCTTTTCTATTTTTCCATAACTACTAATGGGACCTAAGATCAGAGAAACCTCTAGAAAGAGGAAAGGGAAGACAATTTCTTCCACCTCCGAGTCATGGGAGATGGAGAGATTCATCTCAAAGGTCCATCAAGACCACTTCTATGAAGTTGCGGCCAAGAAAAAGGTGATCCCCGAGGTCCCCTTCATGCTCAAAAAGAGTGAATATCCAGAGATTCGACATGAGATTCAAAGAAGAGGTTGGAAAGCTCTCACCAACCCCATTCAACAAGTCAGAATCTTAATGGTTCAAGAGTTCTATGCTAATGTATAGATCACTAAGAACCATGATCAAAGTATTAACCCGAACCCGAAGAATTGGCTCACAATGGTTCAGGGGAATTACTTGGATTTCAGTCCGGAAAATGTGAGATTGGCATTCAACTTGCCAACAATGCAAGGAGATCCTCATCCTTTCACTATAAGGGTCAACTTTGATCAAATGTTGGACCAAGTCCTTAGGGACATTTGTGTGGAAGGAGCTCAATGGAAGAGAGACTCAAGAGGCAAGCCGGTTCAACTAAGAAGGCTTGACCTCAAACCCGTGGCTAGGGGATGGTTGGAGTTCATCCAACGCTCTGTTATTTCTACTAGTAATCGGTCTGAAGTTACAATAGACCGGGCTATCATGATCCATAGTATCATGAATGGAGAGGAAGTGGAAGTTCATGAGATCATATCCCTAGAACTCTACAAGGTGGCAGACAAGCCCTCTACTTTGGCAAGGTTAGCCTTCCCTCATCTCATCTGTACCCTATGCAATTCAGCTGGACTTGTAGCTTTTTGCCTCTTGAATAGTTTTGGCATCTCACTTTATCCATTGAAGTTCAGAATGATTGGCATCTATAGGAACTCAGAGTTCAGATAGTGTTATTGATTCTCCTAGTTCAGTATGATGATATTTTTTTCTTTTTTTTTTCTGCAAGCTTTGTTCTTTGCTGCTTTTTCTTGCTTCAAGAATCATTTTTATGATATTTCAGATTATCAAATAACATGTCTCCTTATCATCATTCTTTCAAGAGCCAACATATTTAACATCCTTAAACAACAACTTCAAAAGACATATGCACTGTTCAAGCATTCATTCAGAAAACAAAAAGCATTGTCACCACATCAATATAATTAAACTAAGTTCAAGGATAAATTTGAAACTCATGTACTTCTTGTTCTTTTGAATTAAAACAGTTTTCATTTAAGAGAGGTGATGGATTCATAGGACATTCATAACTTTAAGACAAAGTTACTAAATACTAATGATCATGTAATGAAGACACAAACATGGATAAGCACTTAACATAGAGAAAACGAAAAACAGAGAATGTAAGAACAAGGAATGAGTCCACCTTAGTGATGGTGGCGTTTCCTTCTTGAGGAACCAATGATGTCCTTGAGCTCTTCTATGTCTCTTCCTTGTCTTTGTTGCTCCTCCCTCATTGCTTTTTGATATTCTCTTATTTCATGAAGGATGATGGAGTGCTCTTGATGTTCCACCCTTAATTTTCCCATGTTGGAACTTAATTCTCCTAGGGAGGTGTTGATTTCCTCCAAATAGTTTTGTGGAGGAAAATGCATTTGAGGCATCTCTGGGATCTCATGGTGATGAGCTTCATGCGTCTCTTGAGATCCATGAGTAACATTTGAGCTTGATGCATTTGAGGCATCTCTAGCATTTGAGTGCTCTCTTGCTTGCTCCATCCTTTTCTTAGTGATGGGCATCTCTTCCTCAATGGGAATGTCTCCTTTTATGAAAGCTCCAGCTGAGTAACATAGATGGCAAATAAGATGAGGAAAAGCTAGCCTTGCCCCAAGAGAGGGCTTTTTGGCTATTTTGTAGAGTTCAAGGGAGATGACGTCATGAACTTCTACTTCTTCTCCAATCATGATGCTATGGATCATGATGGCCTGATCCACAGTAACTTCAGATCGGTTGCTAGTGGGGATGATGGAGCGTTGGATGAACTCCAACCATCCTCTAGCCACAGGCTTGAGGTCCGGTCTTCTTAATTGAACCGGCTTGCCTTTGGAGTTAATCTTCCATTGAGCTCCTTCTACACATATGTCCATGAGGACTTGGTCCAACCTTTGATTAAAGTTGACCCTTCTAGTGTAGGGGCGTGCATCTCCTTGCTGATGGGATATTTTCGCGGAGAAACGAATTCCTCCAAAACACCCAAATCTAACCGGCAAGTGCACCGGGTCGCATCAAGTAATAATAACTCACGGGAGTGAGGTCGATCCCACAGGGATTGAAGGATTGAGCAATTTTAGTTTAGTGGTTGATTTAGTCAAGCGAATCAAGATTTGGTTGAGTGATTTGTAATTTGCAGAATTTAAATTGCATGGAAAGTAAAGGGAATGGGTAATTGACATGAAATTAAAGAGAACAGGAATTTAAATGCTGAATCTTAAAGAACATGAAATTAAATGGCAGAAACTTAGAATGCAAGAAATGTAAATTGCAGAATCTTAAAGTGCAAGAAATGTAAATAGCTTGAATTGTAAAGGGAATTGGGAGTTGGATTTGCAGAAATTAAACGAGGGAAAGTAAATTGCAACCAACAGAGAAGTAAAAGAACACTTGGATTGAACCGAATCTAAAAACAGAATTGTAAATAAGCATGAGAACAGTAAACAGGGAATGGGAAATGGGGAATTCGGATCTCAGGACCCAAGAGACTAGATAACCAAGTCTAGATCTCAATGCCTTCCTAGATCCAACAAGAACAATTACAAAGGAATTGTAAATTGCAAAGAAAGTAGATGAAGAACAATTAACACTTCTCATGCCAACGTTAGCCACAAAGTTAGGGGCTAACGTTGGCGCAAACTTTTGGTGCCCAGGGAGTAACTTTCATGTGCCAACGTTAGCCCAAAAGTTAGGGGCTAACGTTGGGGCTAACTTTTCACCCAAAAGTTTGTGCAAAAGTTTGAGGCTAACTTTTGGTCCAACTTTTTACTTCCTGGTTCATTTTCACTTATTCCATTGTCCTCTCTTTACTCCTAGCCATTCCTTCTTGCATCAACCTTTCTCCAAGCTTTCTTCACCTATCATTAATCAACCAAACACATCAAAGCTATGCTTAAAATCATGAGATATTCATTTTATCATAATATGTGACAATTATAGCCTAAAACCTCATGAAAAAGCATGAATTCATACATGGTTGATTCAATCAAAGGAAGCATGAAAATCTACCCAAATTAGCTTACTTGTAGCTCAAGAAAGTGCACAATTCAAGTGAAAACAAAAGAAAAAGACTAGTGAAACTAGGCTAAGATGACTTGTCATCACTTGCATCATAGGCAAGTTAAACGCCAACCTCACATTTTCCGGACTAAAATCTAAGTATTTCCCCCGAACCATTGTAATATAATTCTTTGGGTTTGGGTTCTTACTTTGCTCATGGTTCCTAGTGATCCATGCATTGGCATAGAACTCTTGAACCATTAGGATGCCGACCTGTTTGGATGGGGTTTGTTAGAACTTCCCAACCTCTTCTTTGGATTTCATGTCGGATCTCCGGATACTCATTCTTCTTGAGCATGAAAGGGACCTCGGGGATCACCTTCTTCTTGACCACAACATCATAGAAGTGGTCTTGATGAGCTTTGGAGATGAATCTTTCCATCTCCCATGACTCGGAGGTGGAAGCTTTTGTCTTCCCTTTCCCTTTTCTAGAGGATTCTCCGGTCTTGGGTGCCATCAATGGTAATGGAAAAACAAAAAGCTTATGTTTTTACCACACCAAATTTAGAATATTGCTCGCCCTCGAGCAAGAGAAGAAAGAATAGATGAAAAAGAAGAAGAAAATATGGAGGAGAGGGGGGAGGGGTGTATTCGGCCAAAAAGGGGAAGAGAGGGTTGTGTTGTGTGAAAATGAAGAAGAATGGAGGGCTTTATATAGGGAAGGGAGGGGGGGTAAGGTTCGGCCATAAGGGTGGGTTTTGGGTGGGAAATTGATTTTGAATTTTGAAGGTAGGTGGGGTTTATGAGGTAGGTTTATGGGGAAGAGTGGATGGATGTGAGTGGTGAAGTGGTTATAGGGAAGAGAGATTGAGGTGATTGGTTAAGAGTTTTGGGGAAGAGTATTTATGGGATTGTGTGAAAGAGGGGTGAGAAGAAGTGAGTGGAGGTAGGTGGGGATCCTGTGGGTCCACAGATCCTGAGGTGTTCCTGTGGGGTCCACAGATCCTGAGGTGTTCAAGGATTTACAACCTTGCACCAAATTAGGCATGCAAAATGCCCTTGCACACAACTCTGGGCGTTCAACGCCAGATTGGTGCTTGTTTTGGGCGTTGAACGCCCATTTGTTGCCCATTTCTGGCGTTGAACGCCAGAACTATGCTTGTTCTGGGCGTTCAGCGCCAGCTCTTCTCCAAGGTGCAATTCTGGCATTCAAACGCCCAGATGCTGCCCATTTTGGGCGTTTAGCGCCAGAACCATGCTCTGTTCTGGCGTTGAACGCCAGCCAGATGCTTCTTACTGGCGTTTAAACGCCAGTAAGGTCTTCCTCCAGGGTGTGATTTTTCTTCTGCTGTTTTTGATTCTGTTTTCAATTTTTATATTTATTTTGTGACTCCACATGATCATGAACCTAATAAAACATGAAAGAACAAGAAAAATAAAATTAGATAAATAAAAATTGGGTTGCCTCCCAACAAGCGCTTCTTTAATGTCAATAGCTTGACAGTGGACTCTCATGGAGCCTCACAGATGTTCAGAGCTTTGTTGAGACTTCCAAACACCAAACTTAGAGTTTGGTTGTGGCCTCCCAACACCAAACTTAGAGTTTGACTGTGGGGGCTCTGGTTGACTCTATTTTGAGAGAAGCTTACTGTGCCTCTTTTCCATATTTACAGAAGGGTAACCTTGAGTTGTAAACACAAGGGAGTCCTCATTCAATTGAGATGATGGAAAAGGTTTATTATTGTTAAACCTATTTCTTCCACCATTATTAAAGCCTTGTTGAGGCTTTTGTTGATCCTTCCATGAGAGATTTGGATGATTTCTCCATGAGGGGTTATAGGTGTTTCCATAGAGGGATTCACCTTCTTTCTGTCTGGAGGTCTGAACATCCACTCTAAGCTTACTCAGCTTTTAAGGAGGAAAGAACTTGGCTAAGAAAGCCTTGACCAGCTTATCCCAAGAGTTCAGGCTATCCTTAGGTTGAGAGTCCAACCATACTCTAACCCTGTCTCTTACAGCAAAAGGGAAAAGCATGAGCCTGTAGACTTCAGGATCTACTCCATTAGTCTTAACAGTATCACATATCTGCAAGAATTCAGTTAAGAACTGAAAAGGATCTTCAGATGGAAGTCCATGAAACTTGCAGTTCTGCTGCATCAGAGAAACTAATTGAGGTTTAAGCTCAAAATTGTTTGCTCCAATGGCAGGAACGGAGATGCTTCTTCCATGTAAATTGGAATTAGGTGCAGTAAAGTCACCAAGCATCCTCCTTGCATTATTATTATTTTTGGCTGCCATCTCCTCTTCTTGTTCGAAAATTTCTGAAAGGTGCTTGCTGGATTGTTGTAATTTAGCTTCTCTTAGTTTCCTCTTCAGAGTCCTTTTAGGTTTTGGATCTGCTTCAACAAGAATGTTCTTGTCCTTGCTCCTGCTCATATGAAAAAGAGGGACAGAAAAATAATAATAATAGGGGTACTTTTTACCCCAGTATAGAGGTCCCTATGTGAGTAGAAGAAAAGAAGAAGAAAAAATTCGAACACAGATGGAAGAGGGGGTTCGAATTTGGGTGAGATGAAGTCTTAGTAGATGAATAAATAAATAGAAGGAGATAAGAGAGAGAGAGAGTTTTCGAAAATAATTTTTGAAAAAGAGTTAGTGATTTTCGAAAATAGTTTTTGAAAAAGGTTAGTAATTTTCGAGAATTAAAATCAAAAATTAAAATAATTAGTTAATTAAAAAGAAATTTTGAAAAATAGGGAAGATATTTTCGAAAATTAGAGAGAGAGGGAGTTAGTTAGGTAGTTTTGAAAAAGATAAGAAACAAACAAAAAGTTAGTTAGTTAGTTGAAACAAATTTGAAAATCAATTTTGAAAAGATAAGAAGATAAGAAGTTAGGAAAGATATTTTAAAATCAAATTTTTGATAAAGATATGATTTTGAAAAAGATAAGATAGAAAGATATTTTTGAAAAGATATGATTGAAATTAGTTTTGAAAAAGATTTGATTTTTAAAATCACAATTAATGACTTGATTCACAAGAAATCACAAAATATGATTCTAGAACTTAAAGTTTGAATCTTTCTTAACAAGTAAGTTACAAACTTGAAAATTTTGAATCAAAACATTAATTGATGATGTTATTTTCAAAAATTAGGAGATAAAGATAAGAAAAAGATTTTTGAAAAATATTTTAAAAATTTTCGAAAATAAATAAGAAAAGTGAAAAAGATTTGATTTTTGAAAAAGATTTTGAAAAAGATAAAATTTTTAAATTGAAAATTTGATTTGACTCATAAAAACAACTAGATTTTAAAAAGTTTTGAAAAAGTCAACTCAAATTTTCGAAATTTATGAGTGAAAAAGGGAAAGATATTTTTTTGATTTTTTAATTTTTTATGATGAGAGGGAAGAACATGAAAAAGACTCAATGCATGAAAATTTTGGATCAAAACAATGAATGCATGCAAGAATTCTATGAATGTCAAGATGAACACCAAGAACACTTTGAATGTCAAGATGAACATCAAGAACTTATTTTTGAAAAGGTTTTAATGCAAAGAAAACATGCAAGACACCATACTTAAAAAATTTTTCATGTATAGACACTATGAATGCAAGAATGCATATGAAAAACAAGAAAAGACACAAAACATGAAAACATCAAGATCAAACAAGAAGACTTACCAAGAACAACTTGAAGATCATGAAGAACACTATGAATGCATGAATTTTTCGAAAAATGCAAGATGAACATTCCAATTAACTTGCCTCTATGTTGATGGTTGGAAGCCCCTAACCAAAAGAATTAGACATGGCTTTACAGCTAGCCAGGCTTCAACATGCTTCATGAAACTCTAGAATTCATTCTTAAAAATTCTGAAGAAAAATATATTTTTGAAAAGATTTATTTATTTTTTTTTCGAAAACAGATGAGAAATTTTTTAAAGGTTTTTGAAAAATTTTTGAAAATAAAACAAAAAGAAAATTACCTAATCTGAGCAACAAGATGAACCGTCAGTTGTTCAAACTCGAACAATCCCCGACAACGGCGCCAAAAACTTGGTGCACGAAATTGTGATCTCAGGCAACGGCGCCAGAAACTCTGTACGCACGTCTTAATAAATCGTTTTTCATTCACAACTTCGATACAACTAACCAACAAGTGCACTGGGTCGTCCATGTAATAAACCTTACGTGAGTAAGGGTCGATCCCACGGAGATTGTCGGCTTGAAGCAAGCTATGGTCACCTTGTAAATCTCAGTCAGGCGGATATTAGATAGTTATGGAGTGTTCAAATATTAATAATAAATAGAAAATAAGGATAGAAATACTTATGTAATTCATTGGTTAGAATTTCAGATAAGCGTATAGAGATGCATTCGTTCCTCTGAACCTCTGCTTTCCTGCTGTCTTTATCCAATCAATCTTACTCCTTTCCATGGCTGGCTTTATGTAAGGACATCACCGTTGTCAATGGCTACTTTTTATCCTTTCTAGAAAATGGTCTGATGCGCTGTCACTGCATGGCTAATCGTCTGGAGGCATCACCCTTGTCAATGGCTACATCCCATCCTCTTGTGAAAATGGTCCAAATGCTCTGTCACAGCACGGCTAATCATCTGAGGTTCTCGATCATACTGGAATAGGATTCACCCTCCTTTTGCGTCTGTCACTACGCCCAGCACTTGCGAGTTTAAAGTTCGTCACAGTCATTCAATCCCAGAGTCCTACTCGGAATACCACAGACAAGGTTTAGACTTTCCGGACTCTCATGAATGCCTCCATCAATCTAGCTTATACCACGAAGATTCTGATTAAGAGATCCAAGAGATACTCATTCAATCTAAGGTGGAACGGAAGTGGTTGTCAGACACGAGTTCGTGGGGGAATGATGATGATTGTCACGTTCATCACATTCAGGTTGAAGTGCGAATGAATATCTTAGAAGCGGAATAAGTTGAATTGAATAGAAAAACAGTAATACTTTGCATTAATCTTTGAGGAACAGCAGAGCTCCACACCTTAATCTATAGAGTGCAGAAACTCTACCGTATGAAAATACATAAGTGATAATGGTCCAGGCATGGCCGAATGGCCAGCCCCCATGAAAGTCTAAGATAGCATAAAACTGATCAAAGATGTCTAATACAATAGTAAAAAGTCCTATTTATAATAAACTAGTTACTAGGGTTTACAGAAGTAAGTAATTGATGCATAAATCCACTTCCGGGGCCCACTTGGTGTGTGCTTGGGCTGAGCTTGAATGTTAAACGTGTAGAGGTCAATCTTGGAGTTGAACGCCAGTTTGTAACGTATTTCTGGCGTTCAACTCTGGCGTGTGACGTGTTTCTGGCGTTTAACTCCAGACAGCAGCGTAGAACTGGCGTTCAACGCCCTTTTACGTCGTCTAAACGCGGCCAAAGTATGGACTATTATATATTGCTGGAAAGCCCTGAATGTCTACTTTCCAACGCAATTAGAAGCGCACCATTTTGAGTTCTGTAGCGCCAGAAAATCCACTTTGAGTGCAGTGAGATCAGAATCCAACAGCATCAGCAGTCCTTCTTCAACCTCTGAATCTGATATTTGCTCAAGTCCCTCAATTTCAGCCAGAAAATACCTAAAATCATAGAAAAACACACAAACTCATAGTAAAGTCCAGAAATGTGAATTTAACATAAAAACTAATGAAAACATCCCTAAAAGTAACCAGATTCTACTAAAAACATACTAAAAACAATGCCAAAAAGCGTATAAATTATCTGCTCATCAGTCACCATACCAATTGGTATATGGGAAAGCATATTATTTACCAGTGGAACTGGAACATAGGGCCTACTGGGCAACCAGATTTCTCAACTATGATGCTAAAGCAGCAGGAGAAAAAAGGTTTCTCCAGCTGAATGAGTTGGATGAATTTTGGCTTGCTGCATTCGAGAATACAAAAATCTATAAGGAAAGAGCCAAAAAGTGGCATGACAGGAAGATATCTTCCAGAGTCTTTGAACCTGGCTAGAAAGTTTTACTCTTCAATTCTAGACACAAGTTCTTCCCTGGGAAGCTCAAGTGACGTTGGACAGATTAGCAGTTAATGGCCAGAGAGTGAAACACAACTTGGGTGGTGAGTGATGACAAGTCATCTTATGCTAGTTTTACAAGCATTTTTTACCTATTTTATTAGGTTTTATGCACTTTCTTGCACAATAAGTAAGTGATTAGAGTGGATTTTTATAATTAATTTGAATCAATCAAACATCATTTATTTTACACAAAATCATAAGGTTTATGCTAGAATTAATTGATTTTATGAATGATGCAAAGACCATATAATTTTGGTGAGACTTTGATTGCTTGTTTGGATGCTTGTAGGTGAAGAAATGAAGAAATGAAGAAAGGAGGGATCAGGGAAGCGTTACGTGCAATTAGAGAACGCCACGCTCAAAGAGCAAATGGCTAGCGTTCATAAAGTGAGCACCACGCTCACTTTTCTACCTTTTTTGTGGGTTTTGAGATTGGAGGGAAGGCTTGTGCTGTCCGTACGCACTAAGCAGCGCTTGAACAAGCAACGGAGTGCTCAATAGGAGAGCGCTAGGCAATGAAGGTAGCGCTCAGCAAAGGGTAGCACTCAATAAATGAGCATAGCGCTCATTAAGGGAGCACTAAGAGAGGAAAATTGCGCACCAAAGAGGCCACGCACGTATGGTGTAGCGCTCAAAAAGTGAGCATAGCGCTCAAAAAGAGAGCGCTAAGGGAGCCAACCTGCGCACCAATTGACGCACCAAAAAGAGTGAGCGCAGCGCTCAATTAGTGAACTGAGCGCTTCCCTGGGAGCCAACACCATCCGGATCCATTTTCATTCAAGGCAAAATCAAAAAGCCCACTCCAAGTTTTGATGATTGAAAATAGAATGTGTATAAATAGGAGCAATTTTGATTTGAGAAGGACCTTTTTACTTTACACTTTTCTTTTACCTTTTTGCTCTCTTTTAAATTTTCTTTTTAGAATTGGAGAATTTGGAGAATTGGAGATCAGATCTAAGTTTTCTTTCTGTGTTCATTTTCTTTTCTTCTGCAACTTCCATTTTCTGTTTTGGGTTTCGGAACTCAGATCGAAGAACTCCACTGCAATTCTTCATCTGAGAATCATCTTTTGCTTTTCCTTTTTATAGTTCTAAGAATTGGAAATTGGATCTGAATTTTCTTTTCTGTTTTCATTTTACTTCTTCTGCAAGTTCTTCTTTACTTTTTGGTCAAGAGACTAATTGAGATCTAGATTTGCTTTTTGTTTTTGTTACTTCACTGAATTCGTCAATTTTTCTTTAGGATTTCAAAGTTGATCTAGGTTTTCTTGCTATTTTGATTCTTCTACAATTTTCCATTTCTGTTTTGCTACTGAGATCCTGATCTGAATCTCTTCATCTCATAATTCTCTGATTTACTTCACTCTACATTTTCCAGCTAAATTTTGAATCCCAGTACCTAAATCCCTTTATTCTTGATGAAATTTAAGTTTCCTGTCAATTTAGATTCAACAATTTAAATTTCTTGCACTTTAAGTTTCAGTTATTTACCTTTCTTACAATTTAAGTTTCAGCGCTTTTACTTTCTTGCACTTTAAGTTTCTGCAATTTACTTCTTCTGCACTTTAAAATTTTGTCAATTTACCTTCTCCCTTTTATTTTCTTGCAATTTTACTTCTGTTAATCAAGTTTCACTCAAATCATCAAATATTCGCTTAACTAAATTCATCACCTAACTAAAGTTGCTCAATCCATCAATCCCTGTGGGATCGACCTCACTCCAGTGAGTTATTACTACTTGATGTGACCCGGTACACTTGCCGGTGAGTTTATGTGGAATCATTTTTCCCTCATCAAGTTTTTGGCACCGTTGCCGGGGATTGATATAGATTGACAATGATTAAGTAGGGTGATGATCTAGATTAAGCATTTTTCTTTATTTTTGTCAAGCACACTAACTGTTTGAGATTTTGTTTCGACTAACCTTAACCATACTCTATCAGTAGAGTGTTTTGTTTAAGTTTTCTGGTTTTATTTGTGTTGTATGCCAGGAGAAAGAAGATGTGCATCCACCTCTTTTGATTCTGAGCCAGAGAGGACACTCCTGAGAGTGAGAAGAGAAGCAAGAGGAAAGGGAGTTATAGGAGAAACAAAATCAGAAGAAGAGGATCAAGAGATGGAGAGTAACATCCCAGATCTACCTGAGGATATGGCTAACAACAATGGCCAACCTCAGAGAAGAGTTTTAGCCTCTTACACTATCTCTAGCCCAAGGAATTGTGGGAGCAGTATCTTAACCCCGAATGTCCATGCCAATAACTTCGAACTCAAACCTCAATTGATTACCCTGGTTTAAAATAATTGTTAGTATGGAGGAAGTGCTGCTGAAGATCCAAACCAACACCTCTCTGTGTTTTTGGGAGTTTGTGACACTGTCAAAACCAATGGAGTCCACCCTGACATCTACAAACTCTTGTTATTCCCATTTTCACTGAGAGACAAAGCCACACATTAGTTAGAAACCTTCCCTAAAGAGAGCATCACCAGTTGGGATGGTTTGGTTAGCAAATTTCTAGCCAAATTCTATCCACCCCAAAGATTCATTAAGCTAAAAACTGATCTGCAAACCTTCAGATAGCAAGAAGGAGAATCATTGTATGAAGCTTGGGAGAGGTATAAAGCTCTGATCAGAAGGTATCCAGAAGGAATGTTTAGAGAATAGGTGGAGTTGTAGAATTTCTATGAAGGCTTGTCCTTACCCTCTAGGAATGCTTTGGATTATTCATCAGGAAGATCTTTGCAAATGATGAAAACTGCTCAAGAGGCACATGATCTTATAGACATGGTGGCCAACAATGAGTACTTCTATTCTTATAAAAGGCAAGCAGCTCCAAAGAAAGGTGTGTTTGAACTTGAAGGAGTTGATACCATATTAGCTCAGAACAAATTCATGCACCAGCAGCTCCAACAGCAAATTGAATCAATGACAAAGAGGATGAATGGATTACAACTTGCAGCAGTGAGCACGACTAACTAACCACCAGTAGTGTGGGGGCAAAATGAGGAAAGCTATGAAAAACAGCAGCAAGAACAAGTGCAGTACATGCACAATCAAGGTTTTGGACTAAATAATTTCCATGGAAACACTTACAACTCATCTTGGAGAAACTACCCCAATCTAAAATGGGGAGAGAATCAGAACCAGCAGCCTTGGCAGAGAAACTCAAACCAGAACAATTCCAGAAACACAAACCATCAAAACCATCAAAACACTAACCAAAACCAAAACAGAAAACCACAAAATAATCAACCCCAATCCAACTTCTATCCACCCAATAACCCATCAACTAACCAAAATAACTATCATCTACCCTCAACATCCCACAATCAACCACAACCACCCCAGGAATCTCAAAGGATCTCCAACTTGGAGATAATGATGGAAAAGATGATCAAGCATCAAGAATTGGCCAATAAGAACCATGAAGCTTCACTACGGAATCTAGAAAGGCAAATTGGCCAATTGTCCAAGCAAACAGTGGCTGAAAGAGCACCCAATGCATTACCAAGTGACACCATTCCTAATCCCAAAGAAGAATGCAAAGGAATCCATTTAAGGAGTGGAAGAACTTTGGTAAATGACAAAGAAACTAACAAGAGACCAGCTGAGAATGATGAGGCTAGCAGCAAGGAAGAAGTGACACTTAAAGACAAGCAAGACCAAGAGAAGCTCAAGAAGAAAGAGGAATAGCCACAAGCTTCAAAGAAGGGTAAGCAAAGTATAGAGGAGCATCCAGAAGAACAGAGGAAGGAAGTGAAGCTTTACACTCCTCCTCTGCCATACCCTCAAGGATTTCAGAAGGAGATTAAGGATCAGCAATTTCCCAAGTTTCTAGAAGTTTTCAAGAAGTTGAAAATTAATATTCCTCTTGCTGAAGCATTGGAGCAAATGCCCTTGTATGCAAAATTCCTAAAGGATCTTATCAACAAGAAGAGGAGCTGGAATAAAAAAGAGACGGTAATTTTGACCCAAGAATGCAGTTCTATCATCCAAAGAGGTCTTCCATCAAAGCTCAAAGATCCAGGAAGCTTCATCCTATCTTGCACTATAGGCAACAGAACATTGGACAAAGCCCTCTGTGATCTAGGAGCCAGCATCAACTTGATGCCTCTCTCACTAATGAAGCAGCTTGTAATAAAAGAACTCAGGCCAACCAGAATGTCACTTCAAATGGCTAACAGATCGCTCAAAATACCTAATGGAGTTATGGAGAATTTGTTAGTGAAAGTAGGAGAATTCATATTTTCTGCTGACTTTGTCATTTTAGACATGGAGGAAGAAGGACACAACTCAATCATCTTGGGGAGGCCCTTTCTAGCCACAGCAAGGGCTATAATTGATGTAGAGAAAGGTGAAATGACACTCAGAGTGCATGATGAAAAGATGATCATCAATGTCTTTAAAGTCATGCAATACCCCACTGAGAAAGAAAAGCATATGAGAGTGGAAATGGTGGAAGAAGTAGAGAGGGGGTTACTTGAGGCCAACAACCAGGAGGAACAAGAAGTGGAAACAGAAGTGGAACAAGATTTCATAGAAGAGGAAGTGGTAGAAATCTCCTCTGAAGGCAAGACAGAGGAGAAGCCAATACAAGAGTTAAAGCCTCTCCCCCCTCATCTCAAGTATGTATTTCTTGGAGAAGTAGAGGCCCTGCCAGTGATCATAAATTCCTCCTTGAACATAGAAGAAGAAATAAAGTTGATTGAAGTTTTGAAAGCTTACAAAACAGCATTGGATTGGATGATTGATGATATCAAGGGCATAAGTCCTGCCATCTTTATGCACAAAATTCTGTTGGAAGAAGATTTAAGGCCTGTAGTTCAACCCCAAAGAAGGCTGACGAACGGAATTTCTGCTGGTAAAGAAATTCACAAATAAATTCTCCTTGTAAGTATAGTTTCTAAACCAACAAAGAATCCTTTCGTACAAAAGTTTTGGTTGTCACTAAAGCAAACCTAATAAAATTGATAACCGAAGTATTTAAACCTCGGGTCGTCTCTCAAGGAATTCCAGGGAAGTATGATTTATTATTGGTTATGGAAAAATATCTTTTTGGGTTTTTGAAATAGGGAACAAGGAAATAAATTGGCAAAAAAGTAAATTAATAATCATGAAAACCCTTGCAAGGTATGAGAACTGGAAATCCCATCCTAGTTATCCTTATCAATTGTGATGAGAATTGTTTATTGCTCCCACTTAGTTATCCCTTACTAAATAAAGGAAAGTCAAGTGGACTAATCAATGGGATTTCTCAAGCCCTAGTCAATTCCTACAAAAAGACTAGGTTTAAAGGGATCCAAATCAACCAGCAACTTCCAATTCTCAATCAACAAAAGAGTTTGATAACTCAAGTGTCACCAATTACTCAACCAAAGCCAAAAGGAGAGAAATCTAAATATTGAAAGCATTAATCATATAAATTGAAGAGAGCAATCATAAATCTGAAATACCTCAAATTGCATTAAATTGAAAATCAAATTAAACATGAGAATTCATAAACCAAATTGGGAAAATAAGTAATTAACAAGTGAAATAGATAAACCAAAGTACTAGAATAAATAAAAGTAGAAGAGAAAACTAAATTAAAGGACCATTGAACCTGGAATTGGAGAAGAAGTAAACCTAACCTAAGAGAAATCCTAAATCCTAAAACCTAGAGAGAGGAGAGAACCTCTCTCTCTACTCTCTAGAAACTACATCTAAAACCTAAAATTATGAATGATGAATGTTGTGTGAATGAATGAATGGATTCCCCTACTTTATAGCCTCTAATCTGTGTTTTTTGGGCCAAAAACTGGGTCAGAAACAGCCCAGAAATTGCTGGGGGCGAATTCAAAAACGTACAGGTCACTGGATTTGTGCAGATCCACGTGTGCGCGTGGATTCACGCGTGTGTGTCACTTATCTTCGGGGTAACTATAGAAAATTATATATCATTTCGAAGCCCCGGATGTTAGCTTTCCAACGCAACTAGAACCGCCTCATTTGGACCTTTGTAGCTGAAGTTATGATCAGTTAAGTACGAAGAGGTTAGGCTGGATAGCTTAGCAATTTCTTCAACTTCTTGTATTCCTTCCACTTTTGCATGCTTCCTTTCCATCCTCTAAGCCATTCCTGCCCTATAAATCCTGAAATCACTTAACAGACATATCAAGGCATTGAATGGTAATATGAGAGGATTAAAATTAGCAATTTAAAGGCCAAAGAAGCATGTTTTCAATCATAGCACAAAATTTGGAAGGAAAATGTAAAACCATGCAATTAGTATGAATAAGTGAGTAAAGAATCGATAAAAACCACTCAATTGAGCATAAGATAAACCATAAAATAGTGGTTTATCAAAGGCTTAACCCAACCATGAAGGAGGTGGTTCAAAAAGAGGCGATGAAGCTATGGAATGTTGGAATCATATACCCAATTTCTGACAGCTCTTAGGTGAGTCTAGTACAAGTAGTGCCAAAGAAAGGTGGCATGACTGTCATCTTCAATGACAAGAATGAACTCATTCCCACAAGGACCATGACTGGGTGGAGAATGTGCATCGATTATAGAAGACTAAATGATGCTACAAGGAAAGATCACTTTCCTCTCCCATTCATCGACCAGATGCTGGAAAGATTGGCAGGCCATGCATACTATTGATTCTTGGACGGGTACTCTGGATACAATCAAATAGTGGTGGATCCCAAGGATCAAGAAAAGACTTCCTTCACCTGTCCATTTGGAGTCTTTACTTACAGAAGGATGCCCTTTGGGCTATGCAATGCCCCTGCAACTTTTCAAAGGTGTATGCTTTCTATATTTTCTGACATGGTGAAAAAATTTTTAGAAGTCATCATGGATGATTTTTCTGTCTTTGGCAATTCATTTGGCATCTGCTTGCATCATTTAACTCTTGTTTTGAAAAGATGCCAAGAAACTAATTTGGTATTGAATTGGGAGAAATGCCATTTCATTGTTCCTGAAGGGATAGTTCTTGGGCATAAGGTCTCTAGCAGAGGTATAGAAGTTGACAAAGCAAAAATAGAAATCATTGAAAAGCTTCCTATACCTGTTAATGTAAAAGCAGGAAGAAGCATTCTTAGACATGCTGCTTTTTACAGGAGATTCATCAAAGACTTTCCAAAAATAGCAAAACCACTAAGTAATTTGCTAGTGATTGATAATCCTTTCATCTTTGATGGCAATTGCAAGCATGCCTTTGAAACTTTAAAAAGAAAACTCACTACAGCACCAATCATCACACCCCCAGATTGGGAATTGCCTTTTGAACTTATGTGTGATGCAAGTGACATTGCAATTGGTGCTGTATTAGGGCAAAAGAAAGACAAGCTGCATCATGTTATATACTATGCTAGCAAGGTATTGAATGAAGCATAGAAAAATTATACTACCACCAAGAAAGAGCTCTTGGCAATTGTATATGCATTTGATAAATTTAGACAATACTTGATTGGTTCAAAGGTTATAGTATATACTGATCATGCTGCTCTCAAGTATCTCATGTCTAAACAGGATTCAAAGCCAAGGCTTGTTAGGTAGGTGTCACTGCTACAAGAATTTGATATTGAAGTGAGAGATAGGAAAGAGAATGAGAATCAAGTGGCAGACCACTTGTTAAGACTATCACAAGAAGCTAACCAAGATACACCACAACCAGTGAATGATAAATTCCCAGATGAACACCTTCTTCAAATCCAGCAGGCACCTTGGTTTGCTGACATTGCAAACTACAAAGTTGAAAGGAAGATTCCCCAAGAATTCACCAAGCAACAAGTAAAGAAGTTGCTCAATGAGGAAAAGAAATTCTTATGGGATGAACCATTCTTATTCAAGAGGTGTCCAGATGGAATGATTAGGAAATGTGTTCCTGAGAGTGAAATGAGAGACATATTATGGCATTGTCATGGGTCAGCTTATGGTGGACATTTTGGGCCAGAAAGAAAAACGGCCAAAGTACTTCAAAGCGGATTTTATTGGCCAACCATCTTCAAGAATGCTAGAGAGTTTGTTCATCAATGCAATGAGTGCCAAAGAGTTGGAGGATTAACAAGAAGGAATGAGATGCCTCAGAACTACATCTTGAAGGTAGAACTCTTTGATCTTTGGGGCATAGATTTTATGGGCCCTTTTTCACCTTCATATTCTTTCAAATACATACTTGTGGCAGTAGAGTATGTCTCAAAGTGGGTGGAAGCCATGGCAGCAACTACATGTGATGCACAAATTGTCCTTCAATTCCTTAAGAAGCATATTTTTACTAGATATGGAATGCATAAGGGTTTTTTCAGTGATGGTGGTAGTCATTTTTTGCAACAAACTAATAGAGAAACTACTTCACAAATACAGGGTGATGTATAAAGTAGCTACACCATATCACCCACAGACCAATGGCCAAGCAGAGCTTGCAAATAGGGAGTTGAAGAGGATTTTGGAGAAAATAGTGGGGAACACAAGAAAGGATTGGGCCAGAAAATTAGAAGATGCTCTCTGAGCATATAGAACAGCATTCAGAACTCCTATTGAAAAGTCTCCTTTTCAGTTATTATATGGCAAGTCTTGTCACTTCCCTGTAAAGCTTGAGCATAAAGCCTTTTGGGCCACTAAACTCCTCAACCTTGATTCTCAAGCAGTAGGAGAGAAGAGGCTATTGCAATTAAATAAGTTGGATGAGTTTAGACTGGAAGCCTATGAAAATGCTAAGATATACAAGGAAAAAGCTAAGAGATAGCATGACAAAAGGATCTCAAAGAAGGAGTTCAAACCAGGACAGCAAGTACTCTTGTATAACTCCAGGCTCAAAGTTTTCCCTGGCAAACTCAAGTCTAAATGGACTAGCCCCTACTTGGTGACAAAGGTTCTTCCTTATGGAAGCCTTGAACTGCTAGATGAAGCAACAAAGAACAATTTCACAACAAACGGTCACAGGACAAAGCATTACTTGGGAGGTCATTGGGACAAAGAAGAGAGCATTCATGAGCTAGGATAAACAAGGATGAAGAACGTCAAGATAATGACAATAAAGAAGCGATTGTTGGGAGGCAACCCAACCAGAGGTAGATTTTTTTTCTTAACTATTTCAATAAAAGGGTTAAGTAGATTTATCTGTATTGCAAGGAGCTAAGTTTGGTGTTGCACACCCAAACAATTTAAGGGTGAATGAAGGATGCTAAGTTTGGTGTTCCACTAAAAAACTCATTTAAAAACACATTTCAACCCTCTGCATAAATGGTTACTAGCTCCAAGCAATCAGGGAAACCACTAAACCATTGTCTGTTTTCTAGTTTTTAGTGTTATTACTTTTAGCAAAAGCACAAGGTTTCATGTAACTTATGCATCATAGACAGTAGCAAGGGACTAGGTTTGGTGTTCCCTCACCAAAGTAAGTTCAAGAACCTACAATAATTCATGCATGCTAACCATCTGCCTAAGTGCTTGGAAAAACAAGCAACTTCCAATAATTGTGCAGAAAAAAAAACACTCAGCCTCTTAAAAGAATCATCACCAAGGGAAGCACAAAAGTAAAAGATGATGATGACAAAAGGAAAGTTGGAAGACACTCCTGTGAGGTTGTATTGTCACAGAATTCACTCTACTTTGAAATATTCTGAATGAGAAGCTGTTGTTTACCTTGATACTTAGTGCAAATAGTGCAAATTTTGATGTCTGTTAAATGCACTAGTTGAAATACTTGTTTTCATCTTCATCTGCATTAAATTCTGTCTTGTTTCCCTTTTGAATCAATAAGAGAAAATGTTTGAAATAGAAAGTAATTGTCCAATGTGGTAGGAATTAGAATGAAATTCAGTGGTGGTAATTGCTTGATTGGATGATAAGCTCAATAATAAAAGCTGCAGAATAGAATATCTCTTGTAGTGTGAACTTAGTAGCTGATATAAAACCTTCAATTAATTAACATCCCTGGAAAGTAAAGAAAAGTAAGAAAGAAAAAGAAAAGAAAAGCCAAGGATTGGCAACAAGAATGAAAGAAACAAATAATAAGGCTAGACATCAATAGCTTGGACCTTAGGACATATGCCTGTGGTGCTTCTTGTACTAGGATATGCTTGGACAATTAGGTTCTGAGGAGTCTTTTAAAACTTAGTAAATTGGATTAACTAATCCGGGATTACCAACTGAAAGTCCATTATCAAGAGAAACCTAGTTACAAATCATTTAGTGACCCAAAGAGGTGCTAGGCATCAATGTTCCTAAGAAGAATTGTGAGACAAGTGTCTATAGTGAAGAGGTGTTGAGAGAAATTAAGCTAAAAGGCTGCTGCAACACTTGACACTGAGCTATCATTGAAAAATAAGTTTCTAAGAAAAAGAAAGAAGGAAAAAGCTAATAGGGATCAATAAAAGAACAAGGCATTATAGCAGCAACTCTAGTGAATCCTCAAAAAGACATTTCATATCTGTCAGCTAAGAATAATAGAGCTGCATCTTGTTTGCAAAAAACCCCATGGTCCTAATTCAATTACCTGCTAAATAAGGACATATATACTTCTCTGTTTTGTTTCATTTCTTCTCATGTTTAGTGCTTGCTTGGGGACAATCAAGGTTTAAGTTTGGTGTTGTGATGACAAGTCATCTTATGCTAGTTTTACAAGCATTTTTCACCTGTTTCATTAGGTTTTATGCACTTTCTTGCACAATAAGTAAGTGATTAGAGTGAATTTTTATGATTATTTTGAATCAATCAAACATCATTTATTTTACACAAAATCATAAAGTTTATGCTAGAATTAATTGATCTTATGAATGATGCAAAGACCTTATAATTTTTGTGAGACTTTGATTGCTTGTTTGGTTGCTTGTAGATGAAGAAATGAAGAAATGAAGAAAGGAGGAATCAGGGAAGCATTGCGTGCAATTAGAGAATGCCACTCTCAAAGAGCAAATGGCTAGTGTTCATAAAGTGAGCGCCACGCTCACTTTTCTACCTTTTTCGTGGGTTTTGAGATGGGAGGCAAGGCTTGTGCTGTCCGTACGCACTAAGCAGCGCTTGAACAAGCAACGGAGCGCTCAATAGGAGAGCGCTAGGCATTGAAGGCAGCACTCAGTGAACTGAGTGCTTCCCTGGGAGACAACACCATCCGGATCCATTTTCATTCAAGGCCAAATCAAAAAGCCCACTCCAAGTTTTGATGACTGAAAATAGAAAGTGTATAAATAGGAGCAATTTTGATTTGAGAAGGACCTTTTTACTTTACACTTTTCTTTTACCTTTTTGCTCTCTTTTAAATTTTCTTTTTAGAATTGGAGAATTTGGGGAATTGGGGATCAGATCTAAGTTTTCTTTCTGTGTTCATTTTCTTTTCTTCTGCAACTTCCATTTTCTGTTTTGGGTTTTGGAACTCAGATCAAAGAACTCCACTTCAATTTTTTATCTAGGAATCATCTTTTGCTTTTCCTTTTTATAGTTCTAAGAATTAGAAATTGGATCTGAACTTTCTTTTCTATTTTCATTTTACTTCTTCTGCAAGTTCTTCTTTACTTTTTGGTCAAGAGAGTAATTGAGATCTAAATTTGCTTTCTGTTTTTGTTACTTCACTGAATTCGTCAATTTCTCTTTAGGATTTCAGAGTTGATCTAAGTTTTCTTGCTGTTTTGATTCTTCTGCAATTTTCCATTTCTGTTTTGCTACTGATATCCTGATCTGAATCTCTTCATCTCATAATTCTATGATTTACTTCACTCTACATTTTCCAGCTAAATTTTGAATCCCAGTACCCAAATCCCTTTATTCTTGATGCAATTTAAGTTTTCTGTCAATTTTGGATTCAGCAATTTAAATTTCTTGCACTTTAAGTTTCAGTTATTTACCTTTTTTGCAATTGAAGTTTCAGCTCTTTTACTTTCTTGCACTTTAAGTTTCTGCAATTTACTTCTTCTGCACTTTAAGATTTTGTCAATTTACCTTCTTCCTTTTATTTTCTTGCAATTATACTTCTGTTAATCAAGTTTCACTCAAATCATCAAGTATTCGCTTAACTAAATTCATCACCTAACTAAAGTTGCTCAATCCATCAATCCCTGTGGGATCGACCTCACTCTGGTGAGTTATTACTACTTGAGGCGACCTGGTACACTTGCCGGTGAGTTTGCGTGGAATCGTTTTTCCCTCATTAGTGAGGTTGAGTAAGAGAGATCTACCCTGGTGCTGACATGAGTATAGTAAGGTCCAGCTAATGACATTAAAGAAGTATTGGTGCGCGACAGAAGTTAGGCCAATTAAGAGATTATAATATAATAGA
Source organism: Arachis ipaensis (assembly GCF_000816755.2). Classification (NCBI taxonomy): domain Eukaryota; kingdom Viridiplantae; phylum Streptophyta; class Magnoliopsida; order Fabales; family Fabaceae; genus Arachis; species Arachis ipaensis. The sequence continues at coordinate 21,384,074 of NC_029793.2, forward strand.
ACAGCGTTGCAAGTATAGCTCCTAACCAGCTAAAATTCGCCTCACCAATTTAGAAGAGTGTCACAAAAATTTAGAATAGAAAAATACTGGGAGTATGAGTCCCAGGTCGTCTCCCAACGAGTTGCAAGGAAGGGTGCTATTTTATTAATTAGGAGTTTCTAAGAGTTTTAAGAGTTGAATAATGAGCAATTTAAATAATTGTAAATTAAAGCAATAAAAACTAAGAACAATTATTAATATTCTAAATAAAAAGCCTTGACTGGGGGAATGATTAATTGGAAGTTCTATCCTTGTTGGGATCTCTTAAGTGTAGTATTAAAAAGGTTGTTGTTTTCACTTAGTTAACCCTTAATAAATAAAGGAAAGTCAAGTGATTGAGCTAACTCTTATTCGCAAATCCTAGTCCTCTCCCTTGGGAAGGTCTAGCGTTAGTAAATACAGAACTAGCCAACAATTTCCAGTTTAAACAGCACTTAATCCTTCCAACTCAAGTGTCTCCTTTTAATCAACCACTATGTCAAGTATGGAGTCTACTCCATTGACATGAATGTAACGCTCATAGAAATAATAGAAGAAGACATGATAAATTAAATAAAATAGGGATTCAAAATTAATTATAAATAAAAGTAATCCTTTGCACTAATAATTCATGAAAATAATCCAATTACTACTCTGAACAGGAATTAAGAATATGGAATAAATAAAAGAGTAAGTAAGGAAACAAACTAGAATAGTATCTTCAACGGAGGTAATGACTCTTCAATATCCAAAAGCAAAAGCAATAAACTGGGAATGTAAAGAGATCCTAGAGGAAGAGTAATTCACTCTGGATTTTCAATCTAAAAACCTAAAAGCTATCCTAATGAGAATGTGTGAATGTATCTAGAATTAGGTAAAGAGGTGTAAAGTTATGTGTTGAGTCTCTGCATGTTCCCTGGCTTTATTCTGTGTTTCTGAGCCGAAAACTGGGTTAAAACGCGGCCCGAAATCACCCCCAGAGTTTTCTGTTAATTCTGTAGATCGCGCAGGTCACGCGTACGAGTCGTCCACGCGTTTGCGTCATTCAGCGATTTTCCTTGTCACAAGTACGCGTTGTCTATGCGTTTGCGTCATTCGTGCAAACTCCAATCCACGCGCTCGCGTGAGCTTTGCACGCGCGTCGGTGTTCGCTGGTCATCTACTTAGTTTCTTGTGTTCCTTCTATTTTTGCAAGCTTCCTCTCCATTCTCTAAGCCATTCCTGCCCTATAAGGCCTGAAACACTTAACACATGGATCACGGCATCGAATGGTATAAAGGAGAATTAAAATATACAAACTAAAGATCTCTAGGAAGCAAGTTTTCAACCATAGAATAAAACTAGGAAGGATAATGTAAAATCATGCAATTAGTATGAATAAGTGAGTGATGACTTGATGAAACCACTCAATAAAACACAAGATAAACCATAAAATAGTGATTTATCAACCTCCCCACACTTAAACATTAGCATGTCCTCATGCTTAGCTTAAGGAGATAAATCAAATGAGTAGGGAAAAGTAAGACTCATGCAATGCAATGCAACCTATGTGTATGAATGCAACTATATGATAAAATGATTTTGTCTACTTAGTTAAAAATAAATAAGTTCTTTTAACACAAAAATAAATCAAATTCCACTAATTCAAATTGTACAGTAAAAACAAGTAAACTCGTAGGAAGACTGATAAACCATTAATTCATGGTTTATCTTATGCTCAATTGAGTGGTTTTTATCAACTCTTTACCCACTTATTCATACTATTTGCATGGTTTTATATTTTCCTTCCTGATTTTGTGCTATGACTGAAAACATGTTTCTTTGGTCTTAATTTTCTAATATTAATCTTCTCTTATCACCATTAGATGCCTTGATATGTGCGTTAAGTGATTTCAGAGATTACAGGACAAGAATGGCTTGGAGGATTGAAAGGAAGCATGCAGAAGTGGAAGGAATACAAGAAGTTGAAGGAACTGCAAAGCTGTCAGCCTGACCCTCTCAAACTAAAACGGTCATAACTTGAGCTACAGAGGTCCAAACGACGCGGTTTCAGTTGTGTTGGAAAGCTAACGTCCGGGGCTTCGATTTGATATATAATATCTTATAGTTGCACTGATGCTAGGTGACGGGAACGCGTGCTCCACGCGGACGCATCGCAGTGACGAAAATCAACGTGGCAGATTTCTTCTCCAGCGATTTTTGGGCTATTTTCGACCCATTTTGCGGCCTAGAAAACACAGATTAGAGGCTTTAAAGTGGGGGAATCCATTCATTCACAAGAATCAGCTCATAATTCATAATTTTAGGATTAGATGTAGTTTTTAGAGGGAGAGGTTCTCTCCTCTCTCTTAGGTTTTAGGATTAGGATTTCTTATTATTTCAATTTAGTATTTCAACTCTTTATCAGGTTCAATATTCCTTTTACTTTATATTTCTCTTTTACTTTCAGATACTTTAATGCTCTCGTTTAATTACTTATATTGCCAAATTGGCTTATGAACTCTTCATGTTTAGATTGATTTTCTCTTATTAATGCAATTGAGGTATTTCAGATTTATAATTCTTAATTAGCTTTTCATATCCTTGGCTTTAATTGATTAATTGGAAATTCTTGAGTTGTTAAACTTATCATGATTGATTGTTATGTTTGTTAATTGAATTGAATTCCACTAACTCTAGTCTTTCCTTAGGAGTTGGCTAGGACTTGGGAAATCTAACTAATTAGTTCACTTGACTTTCTCCTGCTTTCGTAAGGGTTAACTAAGTGGGATTAACTTCAATTCTCATAAAAACAACTAGGATAGGACTTCTGAATTTTCATGCCTTGCCAAGAGATTTTATTATTGTTAATTTATTTTACTTGTCATTTAAGTTACCCGTTCCTCACTTTCAAAACCCCCAATTTACAAAACTCATAACCAATAATAAGAACATACCTTCCTGCAGTTCCTTGAGAAGACAACCCGAGGTTAAATACTTCGTTTATCAATTTTTAAGGGGTTTGTTACTTGTGACAACCAAAACATTTGTAAGAAAGGACTTTTGTTGGTTTAGAAGCTATACTTGCAACGGGAATTTATTCTGAATTCTAGACCACACAGAAGTTCGTCTCTTCAAAGACAGCTCATGAAAGCAGGGAACATAGAATTAAGCTTTGAACCCTCACTGATGATGTATGTGCACTCTAGTCACTCTAATGTATAGGGTAATCACTCTATTCTTCTCCAATCATGCTTTCTAAAGCTTGTTCTTCACCTAACCAATCAACAAGTATTTAATGCACCAATGCAAATACCATGAGGTCTTTTCAAGGTTGTAATGGGGCCAAGGTAAAGGTGAGGGTATATATATGGCTAAGTGAGCTATAAATTGAATCCTTGATTATCTTAAGCTATCAACTAACATACATACTCTATTTTCTTCTTAAATCATCCTTAGCTACCCAAAATTTTCCCACTTTTGTTTTACATACTCATGCATCACAAAAGGCTCGAATTAGCTAACAAAGGTAAATGGAAGGGTAGGCTATTTAGGGTAAGTGAGTTAATAAAATAATGGCCTCAATCATATGCATGCATATAACACATTAAACATTGGACATATAGGATGGAACAAAATATAGATTACAATCATAAAGAAGCAAACACACAAGAATAAAATATTTATGGTTAAATTTTGTAACCATTTCATTAAGCTCAAGTCTCACAGGTTGTGTGTTCTAGCTTTTAACTATGTTCCAATTACAACTTCCAATCAAGTTTAACACAAGAGTTTTGATTTAATTTAGAGAATTTTTTCAAAAAATAGGGTCTTAGAAAAAAACTTATTATTTTTCAACCAATTAGAACATGCATGCAAATAACCTATTACTATGCGATTTTATCCTATCCTAACAAAAGAAAAATTAAATAAATATCATATTCTATTGGTGCTAAGAAAGAGAAATTACCTCCGGAAGTCAGGTACTGACCGACCTCCCCACACTTAAAGCTTGGCACCGTCCTTGGTGCCATCTGTCAGGAACAACGGGGGGCTGGTAGCAGCATCTCCACAATCGGGACCGTCATGGCTCCCTATGCTGGTAAATAAAGTGGAGTCCGGGGTGTCTGGGTCTTTTTTAGGTGGGTGGTTACCAACAAGTAGCTCCTTGAGGTATGTAAATCGGCGCTTGTTACGGCGCTCCTTTTGCTTTCCTTTTCGGTCAAGCCGGTCTAGCCTCTCAAGTATCTGATGGAGCAGTTGGTTTGTTGAAGGTGCTTGTGATGTGGAAGGAGAAGGAATGTCTTCGGCTGGGTCTGCAGGTCGGCTAGTAGTGACTGCTGGAGGTCTGATATATTTCCTGTTAGGGATGTACTGATCATCCTGTGGAATCATGGCCTTGGTGTCCCCAGCTCTGTAGGAGACTCTGACTGCTGAGACTAGATCTGAAATCAAGGCGGGAAAAGGTAGGTTGCCCACAATCTGTATGTGTCCCATAGCATGCCGAATGTGTCTTGGTAAATTGAGGTGCTGGTCTGTAAGGATACACCAGAGTAGAACAGCCATGTCTGCAGTAAAGGATGACTCGTGAGTGCTCAGAAAGACGTAATGGGACATAATTTGTGCCCAAACTCGAGCCTCCAAGGCGAGTGCTGAAGCCAATATGCTCTTAGGTCGAGATCGATGTTGTCCATAGATCTATCTGCTACCAGGCTGTGCTATAACTCTGAGAACGGCGTTCCAGTCAAATTGGTATGTCTGGCATTTGAATGAGGCTTCTTGGAATGTGTCCAATCCTTCTGGAGCAGGGGAAGATCTAAAGCTCGTTGAATGGCCTCTTCTGTTATGGGAACTTACTTCTGACGGACATAGACAGACTGCATGGTTGGCATGTGAAAATTGGAGTAGAATTCAACTATTCATGAAAGGTTAACCTGCCGTGACTATCTCCGTAGGAATCCCCATTGTCTTCGTTCAATTCGCGGCTCAATAATTTCAACAATGTTGGTCAGGAGGATGAGAAGGTGCTCGTTGTTATAGTTTCTCTCAGCCAGGATGGGGAACATCTGCTCACAGTAGCGGTTAGTGAACCGCGCAGTGTCCTTTGCTGGAAAAGCTTTCTCTTTTTCATCTACCTTGATGATCCTCTTGATTCGTTTTGTTGAGGGCTTTACTGCTGTTGAAGATGGCTCTGCCACTAGTGCTCTTTTTGTTCCTTTCCTTGCTGGTGGTTTGGGAGTAGCTTTCTCTTTACCCTTGTTGGTGGCCATCCTGAAAAGGGAAAAAGAAAGTAATAAGTAAAGCTAAGGGTTCGAGCAAGGGAGAGGATAGTATAGGTGATAATCAATGCACGGTAAAGAAGGATGTCGTTAACACATGGTCATGACTAAATGTGAAAAGTTCATCAATGGAAATATAGCAAGTGCATGTGATGGAAATTAAATGCAAGATGTTTATTGGCATGCTGGCAAAGGCATGAGTAGCATAGATCAAGCATTAAATGTCCAAGTTAGATTATCAACTCCTTCAAACTAACAATCTATTTGTATTGACAATTATATTTAATCAAAAAAATATAAAAGGGGTTTTGTGAAAAACAGGCATTAAAGTAGTAGAATAGAGTAATAATGCACAATGCCATACAGGCTTTTTCACAAACACATAGCATGCATGGTGAATATGTTATTGAAAATATTAAATTGAACATGCAAGCAACCCTTTAAGAAGTAATATTAATTGTCAAACAATTCCACAATAACTCACAAGCAAAATATAGAAGTAAATAATCACCTAGTTAAATTTCTAACACCAATTAAAGGAATAAAAAGAAAAGAAAAGAAAGAAAAGGAAAATACAGATAATGAAAGTGAAAAGAAAAAGAAGAAGAAAACATTAATAAAAATAATAAAGGAAAAGTAAAAAGTAAGGAAAGAAAGAAAGAACCTTGATAATAGATGTGAAAAATAAGGGAGGAGGAAGTAAAAAGTGAGAAAGAATAAAGAGGGAATAAGAGAAAAGAAAGAAATAAGCAGGGAAAAGAAAAGATTTAGATTTGGGAAAGAAAAAATATAATATCTGGGGCTTATCTGGATAAGCTGTGCGTCGCATGTGATGCGGACGCGTTGGTCACGCGATCGCGTGGTGGGTGATAAGGTCAGGTGACGCGGATGCGTGGATCACGCGATCGTGTGGCCTGATTTGTGCTATTGGCACGAGTGCAGCCTCGCGTACGCACAACTTTCTGTTTTAAATGCATTTTGCCAAAAATCTGCAATCGCGTGAATGGCCATATTTTGTAAAATGACTCGGCCGCGTGGGGCACGCGTTCGCGTAGTAAGGCTTGTGCTTCCAGCATGATGCCAGCCCGACTCCATCATAACTTACTGCCATATACCCATTTACGTCGAATTCACAGGGTCATATGATGCGGGCAGAAATTGGTGAATTAAAAATTATTAGAATATATACGTTGCAAGTATAGTTCTTAACTCGCCAGAAATCCAGCGCTCAATTTAGAAAGGTGTCACAGAAAATTGAAATTTAAAATACTGGGAGTATGAATCCCAGGTCGTCTCCCAACGAGTTACAGGAAAGGGTGCTATCTTATTAATCAGATGTTTTCGAAAAGGTTTGAGTTAAGTAAACAGGGAATTAAATTGATGAAATTGAATAATGTAAATAAAAGCCTTGACTGGGAGTTGATTACATGGAAGCCCTATTCTTGATGGAACACTCTTAAGATTAATTGACAATTGAGAGTTATTTCGTTTAGTTATCCTTTACTAAGTAAGGGAAGGTAAAACAAGTTGGAATACTGTTCTATCCACAAGTCCCAATCCACTCTTGGGAGGATTGGTGTCAGGAATTAGAAAGCAAACCAACAATAACCCAATTACAATCTTTCTCTTGAATCTTCCAACTCAAGGGTTCCTTTCAATCAACTCCCCATCAAGTTAGGGAACTACTCACTCATTGTAAAGGTAAAATTCATAGAAAAGGAATTAAAGAAAGACATTGTAAATAAAAATTAAAAATAGTCAATTAAAAATAAAAGTGATCCTTGTATTAAATAATCCTAAAAATATTCCAATGGTAAAATTAAACAAAGCAAAGAACATAGAAGAGTAAGCCAAGTAAATATCCCAATGCAAAAAGCTAGAGAAAATAAAATCCTAAGAACTATCAATGTCTAGAGAGGAAAACCTAGGGGAGGAGTAAAACTAGATCTAAAAAACTAAAACTGTGTAGAATGAATTGTTATCCCTGGTTTCTGCATGTTCTCTGGCTCTAGTTTGCTGTTCTGGGCTGAACACTAGGTCAAAATAGGGTCCAAAATCGCCCCCAGCGAATCTTGCAGATTATGCAGATCGCGCATGTCACGCGATCGCGTCATCCATGCAGATGCGTCATTCGCGCTTTTTCTCGCCACGCGTTCGCGTCGTCCACGCCTCCGCGTCGCTCGTGCTTTTCCAGTCCGCGCGGTCGCGTGAGCCACGCTGCCACGTCACTGCAATATCTCCTCTTTCGCGTGGTCGCATGAGCTATGCGGCTGCGTCACTTCTCGCTAGTTATCTCCTCAATTTCTTGTGTTCCTTCCATTTTTGCTAGCTCCCTTTCCAATCTCCAACTCATTCATGCCCTATAAAACCTGAAACGCTTAACAAACAGATCACGACATCGAATGGAATAAAGGAGAATTAAAATGCATAATTAAAAGTCTCTAGGAAGCAGTTTTCAATCATGTAATAATTTCAGGAAGAAAATATAAATGCATGCTAAATTAATGAATAAGTGGGTAAGGATCATGATAAAACCACACAATTAAACACAATATAAACCATAAAATAGTGGTTTATCAACCTCCCCACACTTAAACATTAGCATGTTCTCATGCTTAATTGAAGGAGATAAAGTAAATAAGTACGAACATGCAGAAACTCATGCAATGCAATGCAATCCTATATATATGAATGCAACTATATGATTCCTGTCCACTTGATGATAATCACGGAAACTTGTCTCTCAACAATTTTCCTTCGGCAAGTGTACCGAATTTGTCGTCAAGTAAAAACTCACAATAGAGTGAGGTCGAATCCCACAGATATTGAATGATCAAGCAAATTTAATTAGAGGAATGTTCTAGTTGAGCGAACCAGAAATTGATTTGAGATTTGCAGAAAATTAAATGGCGGGAAAGTAAATAGCAGAAAAAGTAAATGCTAGAAATAAAGAGCTGAATGTAAATGGCGGAAAGTAAATTGTAGAATCTTAAATGGGAATGGGGTAATGGCTCATAAAAGTAAATGGCAGAAATTAAAGAGAATGGGTAAGATCAGAAATGGGAGTTCATTGGGCTCAGAGATGTTGCATTCTCTGGATCAAGTTCATTTTCATCTCTTCCTCAATCAATGCATTCATTGATCTCCTTGGCAATCTTAAGTGATCGAATTCCAATTTATTGGTAATTCAATCTCTCAAATCTTGATCAATAGCCAATTCCTTGGTCAATTGCTCATGAGAAGAGATGAAGTATGGTCACTGATTATACCACATGCATTTTCCAAATCAGGTGTTGGTGGGATTATAGTCACATATCCATCCAAACCCAATTTGGTCCAGCATGAGAAAGCATTTCTAGCATGATCTCTTCATTCCTCTTTCAAGGTTCAGAAGAGATCCAAGTATGAATAGCTTCTTTTCCAAGATAACTACCCAATTGGATGAAGATCGAAAGCTTTCAAGTAAAATCAAGAGAAAAGATAGAAGAAGGAGAATGAAAACTAATATTGATTCATCAAATTACAACAGAGCTCCCTAACCCAATGAAAGGGGTTTAGTTGTTCATAGCTCTTGAAGAAGAAAACAAAGATGGAGAATACATGATGAAAGTAAAACTAGAAGTGCAGAGAAAGTAAAATACAGAGAGTAGTTCTATGCCAAAGGCTCCCTAAAGTTTCCAACTCCCCAAACTAATTCAAAGCTACTCCTATATATACTACTCTTAAGATCTTCTAGTTGGCTCTTCAACTCTTGGGTATGGGCCCCTAAATCTTGAGTTTGAAGCAGTTATCCTTTTCATTGGGCTTAGCTTTGCTTGCAGAGAGAAAAGGTGAAGTAGGCAGGGACTTTGACTCAGTACGTTAGTGGTGTCAACGTTAAGTGAAAGTGTGGGTTGGAGAACGTTAGTGCAATCACCTTTTTCACTAACGTTCCTAACCCAAATATGATCACGTTGACTTCAACGTTAGTGGCACTAACGTGACCACTAACTTTGCCTCTTGGTCCTTCGCACACGTTATTGGGACTTACCTTTCCCAATAACGTGGAGAGTCCTCCCTTGTCCCTACATTAGCGTCCACGTTAACTAGGTTAACGTGGCTTCTAACATAGTAATGGCACGTTAGTGACACTTACCTTTGTCACTAACGTTCCAATGTGCCCCTATTTCCCACGTTAGAGTCCACGTTAACTAAGTTAACGTGGCTTCTAACGTAGTCATGCTAGCCATCTCCAATGTTAGTGACAAAGGTGAGTGTCACTAACGTTGGCTCATCATCTCTTTATCCACGTTAGCTTCCACGTAAACTAAGTTAACGTGAGAGTTAACGTTGCTCATGGTGGCTCTTGGTGGTAAACCCCAACGTTAGTGACAAAGGTAAGTGTCACTAACGTTGGCTATCAATCGCTCTCTCCACGTTAGCTTCCACGTTAACTAAGTTAACGTGGGAGTTAACGTGGCTTATGGAGGCTTGGCCAACGTTAGTGACAAAGGTAAGTGTCACTAACGTTGGCTATCAATCGCTCTCTCCACGTTAGCTTCCACGTTAACTAAGTTAACGTGGGAGTTAACGTGGCTTATGGAGGCTTGGCCAACGTTAGTGACAAAGGTGAATGTCACTAACGTTGGCTTCTCTTTTGCTTCTTAACGTTAGAGTCCAGGTTAACTAAGTTAACGTGGCTCTTAACATGGCCACTTATGAGCTTGGTCCAACGTTAGTGATAAAGGTAAGTGTCACTAACGTTGGCTCCATTTTCTTTCTTCCACGTTAGAGTTCACGTTAACTTAGTTAACGTGACTCTTAACGTGGGTTATGATGGCTTCGAGGGCGTTCTTGGCGATTACTTTTCTCATTAACGTTGCAAGCTAGCTCCCATTCCACGTTAGTGGTCACGTTAGTTAGACTAACGTGGCTGCTAACGTGGTTCTTCCTTGCTTCCTTTGTCCTGAAATCAAGCAATAAAGTGCATCAAAGTCTAATCCAAATCATGAGACATGCATCCTCTAATTTGTCATATAATTCATGCAAAATTCTCATGAAATCATGTAAAGTGCACAATGTATGCTTGAATCAAGATGTAAGTGAATATCTACCCAAAACTAGCTTATTTTCTAAGAAAATGCATGAAACTACCTTAAAAACAGTAAAGAAAAGGTCAGTAAAACTGGCCAAAATGCCCTGGCATTACAACACCAAACTTAAAGCTTGCTTGTCCCTAAGCAAGTACTGGAACAAGAGAATGATGAATGGAATGCCAAGAGAAAATGAGTCATTCTTGTGGAAGTCATGTCCCTGGTTTTATGTTGGTTTCATGCATAGCAACTTAGGTTCATTCCTTCACTGGCTTTCAGACCTTTATCATGTCCTAGAATACTCACTTTGCTTGCATCCCATGAGACTTTTATTCATTGATCCCTTTTGTTTGTTGTCAATTCAGGGCTTATTTGTGTTCTTAGGCTAAGTGCTCTATAAGGGGGCGACTCTTTAAGATAAGCTTTCAGCCAGCACTCCCGACCCAGTTGGTTCAAGGTGCTAGGTGTTGAGACACCCCTAAGGACTTACTTCCTCAAGTCTCTCCCCCATACATACACACCATAGGCACATGGTTTGTTTATTTTCTTTCCTTGAGGTCTTGGTGTCCAGCACCTCTTTGGGCTACTAAATGTTCTGTAGCAAAGATTGCTCTTGATAGTGGACTTTCAGCTGATAATCTCGGGTTAGTTAACCCATGTTACCAGGTGATTGGTAGCACAAATTGCGAATCACACTTTTCACAACGCGTACTACTGACCAGCAAGTGCACTGGGTCGTCCAAGTAATACCTTACGTGAGTAAGGGTCGAATCGCACGGAGATTGTTGGTTTGAAGCAATCTATGGTTATCTTGTAAATCTTAGTGTGGGAAACAGAAATACTTGCATTAATTCATTGAGACACAGCAGAGCTCCTCACCCTCAACAATGGGGTTTAGAGACTCATGCCGTGAAAGGATACAAAGTTTAGATCTGAAATGTCATGAGATACAAAATAAGTCTCTAAAAGTTGTTTAAATACTAAACTAGTAGCCT
>NC_029793.2:21395436-21395647 GCF_000816755.2 Arachis ipaensis
AAATAGTTTTGGCATCTCACTTTATCCATTGAAGGTCAGAGTGATTGGCATCTATAGGAACTCAGAATTCAGATAGTGTTATTGATTCTCTTAGTTCAGTGTGATGATTCTTGAACACAGCTTCTTTATGAGTCTTGGCCTTGGCCCTAAGCACTTTGTTTTCCAGTATTACTACCGGATACATAAATGCCACAGACACATAACACATAAC
>NC_029793.2:21395795-21396368 GCF_000816755.2 Arachis ipaensis
AGTGCCCCCATCACTGATTAACACTCTAGGGACACCAAACCTGCTAAAGATATGTTTCTGGAGGAACTTCAGCACTGTTTTAATATCATTGGTGGGTGTGGCAATAGCCTCAACCCATTTTGATACATAGTCAACTGCCACCAGAATATAAGTGTTTGAGTATGACGGTGGGAAAGGTCCCATGAAGTCAATTCCCCATACATCAAACAACTCTATTTCCAAGATTCCTTGTTGAGGCATGGCGTAACCATGAGGCAGATTACCAGCTCTTTGGCAACTGTCACAATTACGTACAAATTCTCGGGAATCTTTATAGAGTGTGGGCCAATAGAAGCCACATTGGAGAACCTTGGTGGCTGTTCGCTCACCTCCGAAATGGCCTCCATATTGAGATCCATGGCAATGCCATAGGATTCTCTGTGCTTCCTCTCTGGGAACACACCTACAGATAATTCCGTCTGCACATCTCTTAAAGAGATAGGGCTCATCCCACAAGTAGTACTTTGCATCAGTAATTAGTTTCTTTTTTTGTATTCTATTGTACTCCTTGGGTATGAACCGTGCAGCTTTATA
>NC_029793.2:21396871-21398256 GCF_000816755.2 Arachis ipaensis
TGCAAAGCGAGCAAATTGCTTATCCTGCTCCTCTTTCCGGAGTTTTTGAGGATAAGGTATCTTGGTTTTATATTCCTCAACCTTAGTGGTTGAAGAAGCCTTTTTAGAGGGGTTGTTATCAGCACTTGTGTGTGTCTGATCCCTCACTGGCAATTGAGTACCAGAGTCAGAAGCTGGAGCGACGTTAGACGCCAACTCACTGTCTGTTCCTGGCGCCTGAACGCCAGCATTGTACCCATTTTGGGCGTTCAATGCCAGATTCTTGCCCATTTCTGGCGTTGAACGCCAATCCTGCCTTGTTTCTGGCGCTGAACGCCAGTTTTGGGCATGGTCTGGGCGTTCAGCGCCAGCCTTCCACCCATTTTCTGGTGTTTTAGTGCCAGAATTATTTTTCCCTGGGCTCTTACTGTCCTCAGGGGAATCTTTGGTGGGTCGCTCATTTCTTGAATTTTTGATGCCTTGAGGTGGGGTATTTAATGTTTTCCCACTTCTTAATTGAACTGCTTGGCATTCTTCTGCTATTTGCTTTGATAGCTGCTGCTTTGTTTGCTTAAACTGTTCTTCCATATGTATATTAGCTATCCTTGTCTCCTGTAACCTATTTTTGAATTCAGCTAGCTGCTTTGTTAGAAAATCTAATTGCTGATTGAATTCAGCAGCTTGTTTTACAGTACTGAATTCAGCAGTTACTGTTTTAACCTCTTCATTCATGGAAGGGTTGCTGCTTAGATACAGATGCTGATTCCTGGCAACTGTATCAGTGAGCTCCTGAGCTTCTTCAATTGTCTTTCTCATATGGATAGATCCACCAGCTGAGTAATCTAAAGACATCTGAGCTCCTTCTGCAAGCCCATAGTAGAAGATGTCTAACTGAACCCACTCTGAAAACATTTCAGAGGGGCATTTTCGTAGCATCTCTCTGTATCTCTCCCAGGCATCATAAAGAGATTCATTATCCCCTTGTTTAAAGCTTTGGATGTCCAGCCTTAGCTGTGTCATCCTTTTTGGAGGGAAATATTGATTCAGGAATTTTTCTGTCAGCTGTTTCCATGTTCTTATGCTGGCCTTAGGTTGGTTATTTAACCACCTCTTAGCTTGATCTTTTNCTTAGGTTGGCCACCTCTTAGCTTGATCTTTTACAGCAAATGGAAACAGTAATAGTCTGTAGACATCCTGATCTATTTCCTTATCATGTAATCATGTACTAATTTGTAAAAATTGTGCCAGAAACTCTGTAGGTTCTTCCTGTGAAAGACCGGAATACTGGCAACTTTGCAGCACCATGATAATGAGCTGAGGATTCAACTAAAAGCTACTGACTCCAATGGAGGGTATGCAGATGCTACTCCCATATGAAGCAGTAGAGGGGTTAGAATATGACCCCA
>NC_029793.2:21405897-21406614 GCF_000816755.2 Arachis ipaensis
TATGATAGCCAATTATCATGAACATAAACACCACGCTCTAACTAACTGAGTTATAAATTTAAAGTGTTTTAACAAAGGATAAATAATAAAAGACTCTAAACCCAAAAAGAAAGATTTTTTTCTAATCTAAGCAACAAAATAATCCGTCAGTTGTTCAAACACGAACAATCCCCGGCAACGGCGCCAAAAACTTGGTAGCACAAATTGCGAATCACACTTTTCACAACGCGTACTACTGACCAGCAAGTGCACTGGGTCGCTAATAGAAAAATTATTTTTGAAAAAGGTTTTAAAAAAATATGATAGCCAATTATCATGAACATAAACACCACGCTCTAACTAACTGAGTTATAAATTTAAAGTGTTTTAACAAAGGATAAATAATAAAAGACTCTAAACCCAAAAAGAAAGATTTTTTTCTAATCTAAGCAACAAAATAATCCGTCAGTTGTTCAAACACGAACAATCCCCGGCAACGGCGCCAAAAACTTGGTAGCACAAATTGCGAATCACACTTTTCACAACGCGTACTACTGACCAGCAAGTGCACTGGGTCGTCCAAGTAATACCTTACGTGAGTAAGGGTCGAATCCCACGGAGATTGTTGGTTTGAAGCAATCTATGGTTATCTTGTAAATCTTAGTCAGGAAGTCAAGTATGTTTATCAGTTGAATTGTGAATAACCAGTAGAGCATAAATTAAAAGTTACTTGTTGTG
>NC_029793.2:21406881-21418829 GCF_000816755.2 Arachis ipaensis
AGAGATACTCATTCAATCGGATATAGAACGGAGGTGGTTGTCAGGCACACGTTCATGGTTTGAGAAAGGTGATGAATGTCACGGGTCATCACCTTCATCACAGTTAAGCGCGAATGAACATCTTAGATAGGAACAAGCGTGTTTGAGTGGGAAACAAAAATACTTGCATTAATTCATTGAGACACAGCAGAGCTCCTCACCCCCAACAATGGGGTTTAGAGACTCATGCCGTCAGAGGATACAAAGTTTAGATCTGAAATGTCATGAGATACAAAATAAGTCTCTAAAAGTTGTTTAAATACTAAACTAGTAGCCTAGGGTTACAAAATATGAGTGGACTATGATGGATGACGCAGAGACCCACTTCTGGGGCCCACTTGGTGTGCTGGGGCCCACTTGGTGTGTGCTGGGGCTGAGATTTCGTGCAGAGGCCATTGGTGGAGTTGAACGCCAGTTTACGTCGTCTCTCCTTGTGCAAAGTATGGACTATCATATATTGCTGGAAAGCCCTGGATGTCTACTTTCCAACGCAATTGGAAGCATGCCATTTCGAGTTCTGTAGCTCCAGAAAATCCACTTTGAGTGCAGGGAGGTCAGAATCCAACAGCATCAGCAGTCCTTTTTCAGCCTGAATCAGATTTTTGCTCAGCTCCTTCAATTTCAGCCAGAAAAATACCTGAAATTACAGAAAAACACACAACTCATAGTAAAGTCCAGAAATATGAATTTTTCCTAAAAACTACTAGAAATAGACTAAAAACTAACTAAAACACACTCTAAACTATATGAAATTATCCCCAAAAAGCATATAAAATATCCGCTCATCAGTGATAAAGCACCCCTGAGAGCTTAGTAATCCAAGCAGATCCTTGGTACAGGAACACCACAGACACATCCCTCAAAACTCAAACCCCTTGGTGCCCAGCCTCTTTTCTTGCTATTTTTCTTTTATTCTTCACTTTAATTGTTTCTTTCCCTTTTTCTTATTAGGATCTTGTTATTTAGCTAGTCTCATGGGGTGTGTTCAAAGCATATGATTTAGGACAGATAGTTGTCTTCCCACCTTGTTGGTGAACCAACTTAGCTAACTTATGACTACACCACAAACTTAGGAACTTACTCCGTAGTATGAACTCCCCTCTGGTCTTTGATAACACACATTCTCTTTTTATTAAAAAGGAGACAAGCATACAAGTAAGCAAAGTAAGGATGTAGTGACATTTAGACTAGCAAGCATAGACCTAAACAATTAAAATTTAAAGGCAGAATTAAAACCTTAAACTACTATGGAACATGTTCTATTTCATACATGATTTTCCTTATTTAATGCTTGAAAAAGATGGAACAAAGAGGGAATTCCACCACCTTTTACTCATGAGGTTGCCCATGCTCTCCCTCTTGCTCGTCCTCTTTGTGTTTACTTGTTGCGCTTGAGCTCCCACCTCCTTTTGTGGTGTCCGAACCTTCCTCATTTAATTGTCCAATCAATCCCCTTCAATGCTCTTTTCCTTTTTCCTATAAAAATAAAATAAGAAAAATTAATATCATTGAGAAATTAAACTTTATGGCTAGAATAATAAAGAAAAAGAGCTAGATTGTTTATTCATGAACACCAACTAACTAACTAACTGTGTATCCTTATATGCAAATTGGTGGCACCTTGGGTGACACCAAACTTAGTTTGTAGCACTGTGATGAAAAAGTTTTGTTCAAGGCTCCAAGACTAGCATGCTCTGAATTGCATTCATGCTTTCTTGGCATGCTTTGAACACCACTTATTCTTCACTATATATTGCATAATAAGGATTTCACCAAGTGTTTGTCAAGTTTGGGTTAGAATTCATGAATATTGACTTATTCACTATTTTCTAAAAGCATATAAAACATGGGTTGCCTCCCATGAAGCGCTTCTTTAGCGTCACTAGCTTGACGTTTCTCCCTCATCAGGGAGGTTGATAATGCTTCAAGTCCTCCCCTCTTGCTGTGGACCTATATCCATTGGTTGTATCAATGATCTCTACATGTTCCAAGGAAAGAACTCTGTTGATAGCGAAGACCTTAGGTAGCTGAGATGGTACAGTGGGGAGATCAGGAGGGATATCTGGGAAGTAAGCTGAGATCACTTTATCCCCTGGAGAGAAGTCCTCGGTAGGGATCTGCTTGTTCCTCCACCTCCTTGGTACCTTCTTCTTTGTTCCTTGTGATGTTGTCTTACTCTTTGTGACCTCCTCCTCTAAGGAAATGTGGTTACTGGTCTCATATGATTCTGGTGGTTTAGGTTCCTCCTGATTTTCTTTGAGCCGTGGCAGTTGCTGTTTGCCTTGTTCATCAATCAAGGGAGTTCCCAGATGTGCTGGTTATGCTTCAGTGCTTATTTCTTCCTTCAGTATCTCACTGTGATCCTTCCTTGGTTCCTTGTTCTCTTGATCTATTTCTTGTGAGTGTTTGAAAACAGTGAAGGTGAGCTGTTCATCATGGATCCTCAAAATTAGCTCTCCTCGCTCCACATCTATGAGTGCTCTAGCTGTAGCTAGGAATGGTCTTCCCAATATGATTGGGTGAGTGTGACTCTCTTCCATGTCCAATATGACAAAGTCTGTGGGAAGAAAGTATTTCCCAACCTTTATCAACACGTTTTCCACCACTCCTATTGCTTGTTTTTGAGTTTTGTCAGCCATCCTGATGACTACATCTGTGGGCATTATCTCATTGATCTGCAGCCTCTTCATAAGGGATAAGGGCATTAAGTTCATGCTTGCTCCCAAATCGTAGAGTGCTTTATCAAACATTGTTTCTCATATTGCACAGGGGATGTGAAAGCTTTCTGGGTCCTTTCTTTTTGTAGGCAACTCTGGTTGAATGAGGGCGCTGCACTCCTTGTTCATCACTATAGTTTGGCCTCCCTTGAGTGAGCTTTTCTTGGGAAGCAGTTCCTTCATATACTTGATGTATACAGGCATTTATTGGATGGTCTTGATGAATGAATACCCCACTTGAGATTCTAACCTCTTGATGGTGTCTCCCTGGTTCTTAAAATTGGCTCGCACTTCCTCCTTGAACACCTTGTTGTCTTGAATCTCTTTGCATATGCCTTCAAGTAAGTTCTCAATCCTTGAGAGTCTGTCATCAGATGATGGTGGGTTGGGGTTGGATGGATGAGAAAGGTTAGTTTGACCTTGGTAGAAGTGTTGAGAGGGGTGGTTATGTGGGTGCTGATATGGTCTAAGTGTGGCATGTTGGTGAGCTAAGTTGTTGGGATTTGGACGTCTTTGATCTATGCCTTGGTCTTGTTGATTTTCCCATCCAAAGTTTGGGTGGTTCCTCCATCCAGGGTTGTAGGTTTTGGAGTATGGATCATGGTTTTGCCTAGGTGAATTCCCAATGTAGTTGGCTTGCTCCTGACTACCCTCTGCTTCTTCATTCACTTCTTCTTGGGTCGTTGATGAGGTGGTGATTGCTGCTACTTGGTTCCTCTCCATCTTCTTGGTGAGGTCAGCCAACTGCTTGGTTATGAGCTTGTTTTGGGCCAGCAGTGCATCCACATTGTTTAGCTCCATCACTCCTCTAGTGTTCCCTCTTTTGGAGGCATAGAAGTAGTCATTCTCTGCTACAGTTTCAATGACATCTATGGCCTCCTCAATGGTCTTCTTCTTGTTCAGAGATCCCCCGGATGAGTGGTCTACTACCTTCTTTGATTTATAGGAAAGGCCTTCATAGAAAATGTGTAGCTGCACCCATTCATTGAACATATCTGGTGGACACCTCCTTGTTAGGTCCTTAAACCTCTCCCATACTTCATATAGAGTCTCACCATCCTGCTGCCTGAATGTTTGCACCCCAGCTCTTAGCCTGTTAATCCGTTGAGGAGGATAGAATCTTGCCAAGAATTTATTCACCACATCTTCCCAGGTTGCTAAACTCTCCTTTGGGAAGGACTCCAGCCATTTAGATGCCTTGTCCTTGAGTGAGAAAGGAAACAGAAGTAGTCTATAGGTGTCAGGATGAAAACAATTAGACTTCATAGTATCGCATATCCTCAGAAATGTGGTTAGGTGATTATTGGGGTCTTCTTGGACACCTCCTCCGAATGAACAATTATTCTGAACAAGAGTGATGAGTTGTGGCTTTAGTTCAAAGTTGTTGGCATGTATGGTTGGCTTTTGGATGCTACTTCCACAGTTTCCTGGGTTTGGGTTGATGTAAGAACCCAGAACTCTTCTCTCTTGCCCAGCATGATTTGCTAGACCTTCTCTGCATGGTTGTGAGCCTCTTCTTCATGATGGTTCTCCATATTCTCCTCCATGTTTGGTTCAAAATACTCTTTCTCTTTCTCAGCACCAACAACTCTTTTTCCTCTTACTTCCCTCCTTAATCTAAGGAAGGTCCTCTCTGGTTCAGAATCAAAGGAAGTTGAAGCCCCGCTTCTCCTCCCTATCATACAACCAACATGGTATAAGCAAGGAAATAGATCCAGAAACTATTCTAAAAAAAATGCTATTAGTGTGAGTGATGCAATATATCAAACAGTTAGTGGGTGAGTGAAACAGAGTGTAAACAACTGAAATAAAGGGATTAAAGGGATGGGAATACAAAACAACTGAAACCGAAAGTAAATTGCTCAAAAAGAAATTTAAATCAACAGAATAAAAAATGCTCAATCTAGTGATCCTCCAACTTAATCATTGTTGATACAAAATCAATCCCCGGCAACGGCGCCATAAACTTGATAATCACGGAAACTTGTCTCTCAACAATTTTCCTTCGGCAATTGTACCGAATTTGTCGTCAAGTAAAAACTCACAATAGAGTGAGGTCGAATCCCACAGAGATTGAATGATCAAGAAACTTTAATTAGA
The DNA here is from genome assembly GCF_000816755.2 of Arachis ipaensis. Taxonomy (NCBI): domain Eukaryota; kingdom Viridiplantae; phylum Streptophyta; class Magnoliopsida; order Fabales; family Fabaceae; genus Arachis; species Arachis ipaensis. The sequence goes on from NC_029793.2 coordinate 21,411,738, forward strand.
GGAATGTTCTAGTTGAGCGAACCAGAAATTGATTTGAGATTTGTAGAAAATTAAATGGCGGGAAAGTAAATAGCAGAAAAAGTAAATGCTAGAAATAAAGAGCTGAATGTAAATGGTGGAAAGTAAATTGCAGAATCTTAAATGGGAATGGGGTAATTTCTCATAAAAGTAAATGGCAGAAATTAAAGAGAATGGGTAAGATCAGAAATGGGAGTTCATTGGGCTCAGGAGATGTTGCATTCTCCAGATCAAGTTCATTTTCATCTCTTCCTCAATCAATGCATTCATTGATCTCCTTGGCAATCTTAAGTGATCAAATTCCAATTTCTTGGTAATTCAATCTCTCAAATCTTGATCAATAGCCAATTCCTTGGCCAATTGCTCATGAGAAGAGATAAAGTATGGTCACTGATTATACCGCATGCATTTCCCAAATCAGGTGTTGGTGGGATTATAGTCACACATCCATCAAAACCCAATTTGGTCCAGCATGAGAAAGTATTTCTAGCATGATCTCTTCATTCCTCTTTCAAGGTTCAGAAGAGATCCAAGTATTAATAGCTTCTTTTCCATGATAACTACCCAATTGGATGAAGATCGAAAGCTTTCAAGTAAAATCAAGAGAAAAGATAGAAGAAGGAGAATGAAAACAAATATTGATCCATCAAATTACAACAGAGCTCCCTAACCCAATGAAAGGGGCTTAGTTGTTCATAGCTCTAGAAGATGAAAACAAAGATGGAGAATACATGATGAAAGTAAAACTAGAAGTGCAGAGAAAGTAAAATATAGAGAGTAGTTCTATGCCAAAGGCTCCCTAAAGTTTCCAACTCCCCAAACTAATTCAAAGCTACTCCTATATATACTACTCTTCTGATCTTCTAGTTGGCTCTTCAAGTCTTGGGTATGGGCCTCTGAATCTTGAGTTTGAAGCAGTTATCCTTTTCATTGGGCTTAGCTTTGCTTGCAGAGAGAAAAGGTGAAGTAGGCATTTTTTTAAAAAATGCATGAAACTACCTTAAAAACAGTAAAGAAAAGGTCAGTGAAATTGGCCAAAATGCCCTGGCATCACATGATCAAAAGTACATAAGCTCTTCAAAACAATTACAAATCAAATTTCACTAATTCTATCATTATACAGTAAGACAGATAAAAGTGTAGGAAGATAGCTCACGAAAGCAGGGAACATGGAAATTCAAGCATTGAACCCTCATTGATGATATATGTACGCTCTAATCTCTCTAGTGTATAGGGTAATCACTCTATCCTTCTTTAATCATGCTTTCTAACTTTTGTTCTTCTCCAAACCAATCAACAACAGTTAATATACCAATGCAAACATCATGAGGTCTTTTCAAGGTTGTAATGGGGCCGAGGTAGGTAGGGATACATGTATGGTCAAGTGAGCTTATAAATTGAATCTTTAATTAACCCAAGCTTCAACCCAACCTATATAACTTGCATAACCTTAGAATTCATACCTAGCTACCCAGAATTCCCTGTTTACATTCCATACTTGATGCACGGAAAACTTGTCTCATAACAAATTTCCTTCGGCAAGTGTACCGAATTTTTCGTCAAGTAAAAACTCACAATAGAGTGAGGTCAAATCCCACAAGGATTGATTGATCAAGCAACTTTAATTAGAGGAATGTTCTAGTTGAGCGAATCAGAATTTTGGGTTGAGAGTTGCAGAAAATTAAATGGAGGGAAAGTAAATAACAGAAAAGTAAATGCTAGAAATTAAGAGCTGAATGTAGATGACGGAAAGTAAATTGCAGAATCTTAAATGGGAATGGGGAAATTGCTCATAAAAGTAAATGACTGAAATTAAAGAGAATGGGTAAGATCAGAAATGGGGAGTTCATTGGGCTCAGGAGATGTTGCATTCTCCAGATCAATTTCATTTTCATCTCTTCCTCAATCAATGCACTCATTGATCTCCTTGGCAATCTTAAGTGATCGAATTACAATTTCTTGTAATTCAATCTCTGAAATCTTGATCAATAGCCAATTCCTTGGTCAATTGCTCATGAGAAGAGATGAAGTATGGTCACTGATTATACCACATGCATTTCCCAAATCAAGTGTTGAGAGGATTATAGTCACATATCCATCCAAATCTAATTTGGTCCAGCATGAGAAAGCATTTCTAGCATGATCTCTTCATTCCTCTTTCAAGGTTCAAAAGAGATCCAAGTATGAATAGCTTCTTTTCCAAGATAACTATCCAATTGGATGAAGATCGAAAGCTTTCAAGTAAAATCAAGAGAAAAGATAGAAGAAGAATATTGAAAACTAGTAATGATCCATCAAATTACAACAGAGCTCCCTAACCCAATGAAAGGGGTTTAGTTGTTCATAGCTCTGGAAAATGAAAACAAAGATGGAGAATACATGATGAAACTAGAAGTGCAGAGAAAGTAAAATACAGAGAGTAGTTCTATGCCAAGAGGCTCCCTATAATTTCCAACTCTCAATTTAATTCAAAGCTACTCCTATATATACTACTTTTCTGTTCTTCTAGTTGGCTCTTTATGTCTTAGGTATGGGCCTTTGGATCTTGAGTTTGAAGCACTTCTCTTCTTCATTGGGCTTGGCTTTACTTGCAGAGAGAAAGTATGAAGTGGGCAGAGACTTTAGCTCAGGACGTTAGTGGTGTTAACGTTCAATGAAAATATGGGTTCGAGAACATTAGTGACAATCACCTTTTTCACTAACGTTCCTCACCAAAGTAAGAGCCACATTAACTTCAACGTTAGTGGCACAAACGTTGCCACTAGCGTTGCCTCTATGCCCTTCGCACATGTTACTGGGACTTACCTTTCCCAATAACGTTGAGATGTCTCCCCCTTCCTTACGTTAGAGTCCACGTTAACTTAGTTAACGTGGCTCTTTTAAGGCTTGCCAACCTTCGAGAACGTTAGTGACACTTACCATTGTCACTAACGTTCCAATGTGCCCCTATTTCTCACGTTAGAGTCTACATTAACTAGGTTAACGTGGCTTCTAACATGGCCAAGCTAGCCATCTCCAACGTTAGTGACAAAGTTGAGTGTCACTAACGTTTGCTCATCATTCCCTTATCCACGTTAGCTTCCACGTTAACTAAGTTAACGTGGCTCATAGTGGCTTGTGTGGGCTCATTCCAACGTTAGTGACAATGTTGGGTGTCACTAACGTTGGCGATCTCCTCCCTTCTTCACGTTAACTTCCACGCTAACTAAGTTAACATGGGAGTTAACGTGGCTTATTGGGGCTTGTGTGGGTTCCTTCCAACGTTAGTGACAATGTTTGGTGTCACTAACGTTGTCGACCACCTTGTTTCTTCACGTTAGCTTCCACGTTAACTAGGTTAACGTGGGAGTTAACGTGGCTTATTGTGACTTGGCCAACGTTAGTGATAAAGTTGAGTGTCACTAACGTTGGCTTCCCCTTTACTTAACGTTAGAGGCCACGTTAACCAAGTTAACGTGGCAACTAACGTGGCCACTTATGAGCTTGGTCCAACGTTAGTTATAATGTTAAGTCTCACTAACGTTGGCTCCATTTCCTTTCTTCCACGTTAGAGTTCACACGTGACTCTTAACGTGGGCAATGATGGCTTCGAGAGCGTTATTGGCAATTACTTTTCTCATTAACTTTGCAAGTTACTCCCATTCCACGTTAGTGTTAACGTTAGTGTAACTAACGTAGCCACTAATGTGGTTCTTCTTTGCTTCCTTTGTCCTGAAATCAAGCAATAAAGTGCATCAAAGTTCTAATCCAAGTCATGGGAAATGCAACATCCAATTTGTCATTAAATTCATGCAAAATCCTCATGAAATCATGTAAGGTGCACAATGTATGCTCGAATCAAGATGTAAGTGAATATCTACCCAAAACTAGCTTATTTCCTAAGGAAATGCATGAAACTACCCTAAAAATAGTAAAGAAAAGGTCAGTGAAACTGGCGAAAATACCCTGGCATCACAACACCAAACTTAAAGCTTGCTTGTCCCTAAGCAAGTACTGGAATAAGAGAATGATGAATGAAATGCCAAGAGAAATGAATCATTCTTGTGGAAGTCATGTCCCTGGTTTTATGGTAGTTTCATGCATAGCAACTTAGGTTCATTCCTGGCTTTCAAACCTTTATCATGTCCTAGAATACTCACTGTGATTGCATCCCATGAGACTTTTATTCATTGATCCTTTTATTGTTATTTGTGTTCCTAGGCTAAGTGCTCTGTAAGGGGGCGACTCTTTAAGATAAGCTTTCAGCCAACACTCTCGAACCAGTTGGTTCAAGGTGCTAGGTGTTAAGACACCCCTAATGAATAACTCCCTCAAGTCTCTTTCCCCCATACATACACACCACAGGCATATAGTTTATTTATTTTCTTTTCTTGAGTCCTTGGTGTCCAGCACCTCTTTGGGTTACTAAATGCTCTGTAGTGAGGGTTACTCTTGATAGTGGACTTTCAGCTGATAATCCCGAGTTAGTAAACCCAAGTTACCAAGTGATAAGGCACCCCTAAGAGCTTATTCATCCAAGTAGATCCCTCATATAGGAGCACCACAGACACATGCCTCAAGATTAAAACCATTGGTGCCTAGCCTTATTGCTTACTCTTTTTCTTTTATTTTTCAACCTTTATTGTTCTTTCCCTTTTTCTTATTAGGATCTTCTTATTTAGCTAGTCTCATGGGGGTGTATTCAAAGCATATGATTCAGGACAGATAGTTGTCTTCCCACCTTGTGGTTGAACCAACTTAGCTAACTTATGACTATACCATAAACTCATGAACCTACTCCATAGTATGAACTCCTCTCTGGTCTTTTGAAATACACATTCTCTTTTTTATTTGATTCAAAGGGACAAGCATACATGTAAGTAAAGAGATGATGCAGTGACATGAAGACTAGCAAACATAGACCTCTTCAATAAAAGACTTAAAAGATAGAATTTAAAAAGGTTCAAACTAACATTTAACTATTAATCAAGATTGCATTTGGACTTCCAGTTTTCAACATTCTAAGTACATGGAATTAAGTGACAATACAACCTTTAGGGGATGGTTTCTAGTTGCCCCCTTTTTGTCATCATCCTGGTTTTTGTTACCTCACTTCCTTGGGTGGAGGTGCACCATTTCCTCATAAGATTCCTGCAAAGTTATTGGAAGTTGCTTGTTCCCAAAGCACTTGAGAAATAGTTAGCTTGCATGTATGCTTGTGACTTCTGAACTTAATTTGGTGTGTCAACACCAAACTTAGTTCCTTGCCCAGTACAGAACCTTGCATATATGCAGAGAACCTCATATCTTGTTGTTTAACAAAACAATTATCAATTAAAACCTAACTAAATCTAAGTGGTTTCCATTGATTGATTGGAGCTAGCAATGTGCTTTGGGAATGGAGTGTGATTCCTTTGGTGGAACACCAAACTTAGAATCACATTTTCACTCTTGAATTGTTTTGGTGTGGAACACTAAACTTAGCTCCTCGCAATACTCGGGAAATAACTTGCGATCCTTATTGAAATAAAGATGAAAAGGAAACTACCTGAGGTTGGGTTGCCTCCCAACAGAGCGCTCTTTTATCGTCGCTAGCTCGACGGTTCCTCCTTTACTTGAGATGGTAATTCACTCTGGGGTTTTCCCCCATGTTGCCCAGATAATGCTTGAGTCTTTGTCCGTTCACTGTAAAAGTCCTCTCTGAACCTTCATCCATGATTTCGATGTGTCCATATGGCAAAACTTTTGTGACAAGAAAAGGTCCGGACCACCTTGATTTGAGTTTTCCTGGAAATAGTCTCAATTTGGAATTGTAAAGGAGTACTCGCTGCCCCTCTTCGAAACTCCTCGGTGCAAGATGCAGGTCATGTCTTCTATTTGCCTTCTCTTTATACATCTTGGTATTTTTATAGGCTTGTGACCTAAATTCATCCATCTCTTGCAGCTGCAAGATCCTCTTTGCACCAGCAGCAATGCTGTCAAAATTTAGTATCTTGATAGCCCAGAGAGCTTTGTGTTCTAGCTCCAGTGGTAAATGACAAGCTTTCCCATACACTAGTTGATATGGGGACATTCCAAGTGGTGTTTTGAATGCTGTCCTGTATGCCCAAAGAGCATCATCCAGCTTCTTCGACTAATCCTTTTTGATGCACCCACAGTCTTTTCCAGGATCCTCTTTAGCTCTCTGTTGGATATCTCAATTTGTCCACTTGTTTGGGGATGGTAGGGCGTGGCCACCTTGTGTTTTACCCCATATCGTAGGAGAAGAGCTTCTAGTGGTCTGTTACAAAAATGGCTCCCTCCATCACTGATGAGTGCTCGTGGGACTCCAAACTGGCTAAAGATATTCTTCCTGAGGAAGTTCATGACTACCCTGTTATCATTCGTTGGGGTTGCAATAGCTTCTACCCACTTGGAAACATAATCCACTGCTACCAAGATGTACTTGTTTGCATATGAGGTTGGGAATGGTCCCATGAAATCGATTCCTCACACATCAAACAATTCCAGTTCCAAGATGAAATTTTGTGGCATCTCATTTCTTTTAGGCAACTTTCCAGATATTTGGCATTCATTGTAGCTCTTTACTAGTTCTTGGGCATCCTTGAAAAGGGTGGGCCAAAAGAATCCGCTTTGTAATACCTTAGCTGCAGTTCTATCCCCTCCAAAGTGGCCTCCATAGCATGAGCCGTGGCAATTCCATAGGACCTCTCGTCCTTCTTCTTCCGAAACACATCTTCTAAAGATTCCATCTGAACACTTCTTGAATAGATACGGCTCATCCCAGACAAAGTACTTTGCATCATTCATGAGCTTCCTTTTTTGATGTTTATTGATCTCTAGAGGCAATGCCCCAGTTGCCTTGAAGTTGGCAATGTCTGCGAACCATGGTGCTTTGTGAACTATCATCAACTGCTCATCAGGGAAGAACTTGTTCACACTTGTATCAGGTGTTCCACCTTTATCATGAGGAATCCTGGATAGGTGATCTGCTACCTTGTTCTCCACTCCTTTCTTGTCTCTGATTTCAATATTGAATTCCTACAGCAATAAGATCCATCTTATTAGTCTTGGCTTTGATTCTTGCTTGGCAAA
>NC_029793.2:21420835-21423753 GCF_000816755.2 Arachis ipaensis
CCATAACTTCATAACTTCCTTCTGTACGACTTCCTTCATGATTGGGTTCAACCTCCTTTGGGATTGAATGGATGGTTTGGCATCATCTTCCAGCAGTATCTTGTGCATGCATATGGCCGAACTTATCCCTTTCAAGTCAGCAAGAGTCCAACCAATGGCATCTTTGTGGTTTCGCAGTACTTTGAGAAGTTCATCCTCTTGATCTTTGCTAAGGCATGAGCTTATGATTACTGGGTAATTTTCATTTTCTCCTAAGTATGCATATTTGAGAGTGGGTGGCAGTGCTTTGAGTTCAATTTTAGGTGCTTCTGACTTTTCGTTCTCTTCCTTTGGTGCACCTGGTATGCCAATTTCTGTTGTTGCAACCTCTTCACTTGATGTACACTCTTCCTCTATTATTCTTTCGGGCTCTTCAGACTCTTCTTCTTCAAAACTCTCCTGCACTTCCTCTTCAAGTGAGTCCAATCTCATACATTCCCCCAGTTGTTCTTGTGGGTAACTCATGGCTTTGAACACATTGATTGTCATCTTTTTATTGTGTAATCTCAGTGTGAGATCTCCTTTTTGTACATCAATGACAGCTCCAGCAATGGCCAAGAATGGCCTTCCCAGGATGATGGAAGCCTTGGCTTCCTCCTGCATATCTAGCACTACAAAGTCTGCTGGGAAGATAAAATCTCCCACTTTCACCTGCAAATCTTCTACGACGCCATGCGGGAACTTGAACGATCTGTCTGCCAACTATAAGGCTATTTTTGTTGGTTTAGCCTCTTCTATCTTCATCTTCCTCATCATAGCTACTGATATCAAGTTGATGCTGGCTCCTAAATCACAAAGAGCTTTCTCCACTGTGATTTCCCCTATAATGCAAGCGATCTGAAAACTCCCAGGATCCTTCAATTTCTAGGGCAGTTTGTGCTGAATGATAGCACTACATTCTTCGGTTAGTATCACAGTCTCGTTGTTTTTCTAGCTTCTCTTCTTAGTCATAAGCTCCTTCAAGAACTTGGCGTAGAGTGGCATTTGTTCTATTGCTTCAGCAAAGATTTTTCCTCTTGCTTCCCTTCTTAATCTCAAGAAGGTCCTCTCAGGTTCAGAATCAAAGGAAGTTGAAGTCCCGCTTCTTCTTCCTATCATACAACCAACAAGTACAAGCAAGGAAAATATATGCAGAAAGTATTTCTGTCAGAATTACTGTTAGTGTGATTGATGCAATATATCAAACAGTTAGTGGGTTAGTGAAATGAATTGTAAATAACAAAGAAAAAGTAGGGGGAAGGGAAGAAATTAACTAAAATAGAAAGTAAATTACTCAAACAGAAAATTAAATCAAACAAAACAAAAATGCTCAATCTAGTTATCTTCTAATTTAATCATTGTTGATGCACAATCAATCCCCGGCAACGGCGCCATAAACTTGATGCACGGAAAACTTGTCTCATAACAAATTTCCTTCGACAAGTGTACCGAATTTGTCGTCAAGTAAAAACTCACAATAGAGTGAGGTCGAATCCCACAAGGATTGATTGATCAAGCAACTTTAATTAGAGGAATGTTCTAGTTGAGCGAATCCAGAATTTGAGTTGAGAATTGCAGAAAATTGTAATTGAATCTCTCAAATCTTGATCAATAGCCAATTCCTTGGTCAATTGCTCATGAGAAGAGATGAAGTATGGTCACTGATTATACCACATGCATTTCCCAAATCAATTGTTGCGAGGATTATAGTCACATATCCATCTAAACCCAATTTGGTCCAGCATGAGAAAGCATTTCTAGCATGATTTCTTCATTCCTCTTTCAAGGTTCAGAAGAGATCTAAGTATGAATAGCTTCTTTTCCAAGATAACTACCCAATTGGATGAAGATCGAAAGCTTTCAAGTAAAATCAAGAGAAAAGATAGAAGAAGAATAATGAAAACTAGTATTGATCCATCAAAGTACAACAGAGCTCCCTAACCCAATGAAAGGGGTTTAGTTGTTGATAGCTCTGGAAAATGAAAACAAAGATGGAGAATATATGATGAAACTAGAAGTGCAGAGAAAGTAAAATACAGAGAGTAGTTCTATGCCAACAGGCTCCCTATAATTTCCAACTCTCAATTTAATTCAAAGCTACTCCTATATATACTATTCTTCTGTTCTTCTAGTTGGCTCTTCAAGTCTTGGGTATGGGCCTTTGGATCTTGAGTTTGAAGCACTTCTCTTCTTCATTGGGCTTGGCTTTACTTGCAGAGAGAAAGTGTGAAGTGGGCAGAGACTTTAGCTCAGGACGTTAGTGGTGTTAACGTTCAGTGAAAATATGGGTTCGAGATTGATAGTGACAATCACCTTTTTCACTAACGTTCCTCACCAAAGTAAGAGCCACGTTAACTTCAACGTTAGTGGCACAAACATTGCCACTAACGTTGCCTCTATGCCCTTTGCACACGTTACTGGGACTTACCTTTCCCAGTAACGTTGAGATGTCTCCCCCTTCCTTATGTTAGAGTTCACGTTAACTTAGTTAACGTGGCTCTTTTAACGTAGGTTTTCCAACCTTCGAGAACGTTAGTGACACTTACCATTGTCACTAACGTTCCAATGTGCCCCTATTTCTCACGTTAGAGTCCACGTTAACTAGGTTAACGTGGCTTCTAACGTGGCCATGCTAGCCATCTCCAACGTTAGTGACAAAGTTGAGTGTCACTAACGTTGGCTCATCATTCCCTTATCCACGTTAGCTTCCATTTTAACTAAGTTAACGTGGGAGTTAACGTGGCTCATAGTGGCTTGTGTGGGCTCATTCCAACGTTAGTGACAATGTTGGGTGTCACTAACGTTGGCGATCTCCTCCCTTCTTCACGTTAACTTCCACGCTAACTATGTTAACGTGGGAGTTAACGTGGCTTATTGGGGCTTGTGTGGGTTCCTTCCAA
>NC_029793.2:21423947-21424889 GCF_000816755.2 Arachis ipaensis
GTGGAGTCCGGGGTGTCTGAGTCCTTGAAGTGTCCCTTGAGTAGCTCCTTGAGGTGTTTGAATCGGCGCTCGTTACGACACTCTCTTAACTTCGCTTTCTGTTCTTGCCGATCCAACCTTTTGATTATCTGCTGGAGCTGTTCATCAGTTGTAGGTGCTTGTGGTGTTGAAGAAGGAATATCTTCAATTGGAGCAGTAGGAAGGCTTGTAGTGGCTGCTGAAAGTCTGAGGTATTTCCCATTAGGGACATACTGATCATCCCGTGGGGGCATGGCTTTGGTGTCTCCAGCTCTGTAGGAGACTCTGGCTGCTGAGACAAGATCTGAGACCAAGGCTGGAAAAGGTAAGTTGCCCGCAATTTGTACGTGTCCCATGGCATTCCGGATATGTCTTGGTAAATTCAGAGGCTGGTCTGTAAGGATGTACCATAGTAGAACGGCCATGTCCGTAGTGAAGGAAGACTCGTGAGTGCTCGGAAAGACGTAATGGGACATGATCTGTGCCCATACGAGAGCCTCCAAGGTAAGTGCTGAAGCCAATATACCCTTAGGGCGGGTACGATGGTATCCATAGATCCAACGGCTGCCAGGTAGTGCGATAACTCTGAGAACAGCTTTCCAGTCAAATTGGTACATCTGGCGCTTGAGTGCGGCTTCTTGAAAGGCGTCCATTCCTTCTGGAATAGGGGGGAGACTCAAAGCTTGTTGAATAGCCTCTTCTGTAATGGGGACTTGCTTCTGACGGACAAAGACAGACTGCAGGGTAGGCAGGTAGAAGTTAGAGTAGAACTCGACTACCTAGGAAAGATTGACCTGCTTCTATTGTCTCTGTAGGAAACCCCATTGTCTTCGTTTAATTTGTGGCTCAACAAAAGTAGCAATATTGAGCGGGAGGATAAGAAGGTGTTCGTTGTTGTAACTCCTTTCAGCCAGGATGGGGAAC
>NC_029793.2:21425074-21432142 GCF_000816755.2 Arachis ipaensis
CTATAGAAAGTGTTAAAGTGAACATGCAAGAAACCCTTTAAAGAAAATAATATATAATTGCCAAACAATTTGCAATAATCCACAAGCATATAATGAAGAATAAGGACTCAAATAAAATTCTAACACCATGTAAAAAGAAAAGAAGAAGAAAGAAAATATGAATAATGAAAAGAAAAAGAAAAGAAAAGAAAATAACATATAAAATAAGAAGAATGATAGAAAAGAAAATGATGAAGAAGAAAATAAAACCTTGTTAATGGAGGTGAGGGAGAGAGAGTAAAAGGTGAGATAGAAGGAAGAAGGGAGGAGGAAGAAATAAGGAGGGAAAAAAGAAAATAGGATTTGGAGAAGAAAAAGATATGATAATTGGCAAAATTAGGTTGAGATGTGCGGCGCAAGCGACGCGATCGCATGGGGCACGCGGTCGCGCGACTTGCGCTTAAGGTGAGGGACGCGGTCACGTCGGTCACGCGGTCGTGTGACCCAGTTTGTGCCAGTGGCGCGAGGGTTGCCTCGCACTCGCACAACTCTCTGTTCAAAATCATTAAATGCCAAATTTTAGGTGACGCGATCGCATGGGGCATGCGATCGCGTGAGTGGGCAGTTTATGGGGTACGACGCGGCCGCGTGGGGCACGCGGTCGCATGAGGGGGATTGCGCGTCCAGTGCCAGTCCAGCACCACTCTAGCACAACTTTCAGCTGTGCACCCTTTCTACGTCGAAAATCAGGGCACGCGGTCGCGTGGGGCACGCGGTCACGTGGGAGGTCATTACGCCCATACGACGCAGACGCGTCGGCGACGCGGTCGCGTGGGCTGATTAGTGCCACTGGCACTCCTCCAGCCACGCTCCAGCGTGACTCTCTGTTCGTTTTTATTTTTCTCCCCTCTCTTTGCGATGTGGACACGTCGCTGATGCGGTCGCGTCGCGTGGCATTTTTTTTTTAAATATGTAAATGCAGATGCACGAAATATACTAATAAAGAAAAGAGTTATGGATAAGAAAACTAAAAATAGAGAAAAGAACGATCATACCATGGTGGGTTGTCTCCCACCTAGCACTTTGCTTTAACGGCCGTAAGTTGGACGCTGCACTAGCTCAGTCTTTGGCTATGTGGGGATCTTCCAAGAGGAAGATCTTGAGTTCCTTGTCTTTCTTCCGCTTTTCGCCATGGTACAGCTGTAAACGATGTCCATTAACTTTGATAAGCTCCGAGCTTGAAGGATGGCTAAGGTGATAAACTCTGTACGGTTCGGCCTTCTCTACTCTGTATGGACCTTTCCATCTTGATCTCAACTTGTCTGGCATGAGTCTCAGTTGAGATTTGTAAAGGAGGACCAAGTCCCCAGGTTGGAACTCTTTCCTCTTGATGTTCTGGTCATGTACAGCCTTCATCTTCTCCTTGTGTAGTCTTGAGTTCTCATAAGCTTCTAGGCGAAGGCTCTCCAGTTCTTGTAGTTGCAACTTCCTTTCAGCTCCGGCTTTCTCAATTCCCATTTTGCACTCCTTGACTGCCCAAAAGGCTTTGTGCTCTATTTCAACCGGGAGATGACAAGCTTTTCCATAAACTAAGCGAAAAAGACTCATCCCAATGGGTGTTTTGTATGATGTTCTGTATGCCCAGAGTGCATCTTGTAGCCTGGTGCTCTAGTCTCTTCTATGAGGCTTTACTATCTTCTGCAAGATATGATTGATCTCTCTATTTGATACCTCGGCTTGCCCATTAGTCTGAGGATGGTATGCTGTTGCAACCTTATGAATTATCCCATGCTTCTTCATTAGTCCTGTTAGTCTCCTGTTACAAAAAAGGGTGCCTTGATTCCTCATGATTGCTCGTGGGGATCCAAAGCGACAGATAATATGGTTTCTCACAAAGGAAACAACAGTGTTAGCAACATCAGTGCGGGTAGGAATTGCTTCCACCCATTTGGAAACGTAATCCACAGCTAACAATATATAAAAATAACCATTAGAATTTGGAAATGGACCCATGAAGTCAATGCCCCAAACATAAAAAATTTCACAGAAAAGCATATATTGTTGAGGTATCTCATCCCTCTTGGATATATTACCAAATTTTTGGCATGGGAGGCAAGATTTACAAAATTCAGCAGCGTCTCTAAAAAGAGTAGGCCACCAGAATCCACAATCTAAGATTTTTCTAGCACTTCTTTGAGGGCCAAAATGTCCTCCACTCTCAGTTGAGTGACAGGCCTCTAAGATGGACTGGAATTCTGATTGGGGCACACACCGTCTAATTACCTGATCAGTGCCACATCTCCATAAATATGGGTCATCCCATATATAATATTTAGACTCGCTTTTCAGCTTGTCTCTTTGATTCTTAGAAAAGTTTGGAGGAAATGTGCGGCTAACTAGATAATTAGCTACAGGTGCATACCAAGGGGATACTTCAGATACTGCCTGCAGGTTATCAAATGGAAAATTATCATCTATAGGAGTAGAATCATCCTTAATGTGCTCAAGGCGACTCAAGTGGTCTGCCACTAAATTCTGGTTACCACTCCTATCCTTTATTTCTAAATCAAATTCTTGAAATAGCAGTATCCAACGTATAAGCCTTGGTTTGGACTCCTTTTTAGATAATAGATACTTTAAAGCTGCATGGTCCGAATACACTACTACTCTAGTACCAAGTAAATAAGCTCGGAATTTGTCCAGAGCAAAAACAATAGCAAGAAGCTCTTTTGATGAGGCACAGAAGTTGGTGAATTAAAAATTATTAAAATAGTTACGTTGCAAGTATAGTTCTTAACTCACCGAAAATCTTCCTATCAATTTAGAAATATATCACAGAGAGTTTGAATTAAAAATTACCGGGAGTTGGAGTCCCAGGTCGTCTCCCAACGAGTTGCAGAAAAGTGTGCTATTTTATTAATCAGATGTTCCAAAAGGTTGAGTTAAGTAGATGGGAAATTAAATTGAGAAAATTTAAATAATATAAATAAAAGCCTTGACTGGGAGTTGATTAGTTGGAATCTCTATTATTGATGGGATGATTTCAAGATTAATTTATAATTAATGGTTTTGCTGTTTAGTTATCCTTTACTAGGTAAAGGAAAGTCAAACAAGTTGGAATGCTAAATCTATTCACGAGTTGCAACCCACTTAGTTCAAAGGGATTGGTGTTAGTGACTGGATAGCAATCCAACAGTTAACCCAATTACAAATTCTCTTTCAATTCTTCCAACTCTAGAGTTCCTTTCAATCAACTCCCTATCAAGTGAAGAAACTACTCGCTCATTGTAAATAATAAATCCATAACATATGAAAGAGAATTAAAAGAAGACATGATTATTGGAATGGAAAATAAATTAAAATGGAAGAAATAATCCTTGTATTAAATAATCATGAAAGTATTCAAATGACAAAATTGAACAAAGCAAAGAACATGGAAGAATAAAACCAAGTTAAGGGAACGAACTAGAATGACGAAGTCTTGATAAGGAAATAACTCTTCTCAATGTTCCAATGCTAAGACCAATTAAAAATTAAAATTCTAAAACCTAGAGAGAAAACCCTAAAGGAGTAAAACTAGATCTAAAACTGAAAACTGTGTAGAATGAATGTTGTCCTTTGTTTCTGCATATTCTCTAGCTCTAGTCTGCTGTTCCGGGCCAAAAACTGGGTCGAAATAAGGTCCAAAATCGCCCTTAGTGAATTCTGCAAATTATGCAGATCGCACATGTCACGCGATCGCGTCATCCATGCGGACGCGTTATTCGCGCTTTTCCTTGCCACGCGTTCGCGTCATCCACGCTACCACGTCGCTTGAGCTTTTCCATTCTGCGCGGCCGCGTGAGCCATGCGGCCGCGTGACTACGATTTGCTCTCCTTCGCGCGGTCGCGTGAGCCATGCGACCGTGTCACTTCTCACTGGTTATCTCCTCAAATTCCTGTGTTCCTTTCATTTTTGCTAGCTTCCTTTCCAATCTCCAACTCATTCATGCCCTATAAACTCTGAAACACTCAACACACAGATCACGGCATCGAATGGAATAAAGGAGAATTAAAAATACATAATTAAAGTCTCTAGGAAGCAGTTTTCAAACATGTTATAAATTCAGGAAGGAATTATAATTTCATGCTAATTTAATGAATAAGTGGGTAAGGATCATGATAAAACCACACAATTAAACACAATATAAACCATAAAATAGTGGTTTATCATCTTTCTCAGTAGTAGTATAATTAGACTGGGCAGCGTCTAAAGTCTTAGACACATAAGCAATAACAATAGGATCCTTACCTTTGCACTGAGCCAGTGCTGCTCCTACTGCATGTTTGGAAGCATCGCACATGATTTCAAACGGCTGGCTCCAGTCTGGTCCTCTCATAATTGGAGCTTGAGTCAGGGCAGCCTTCAGCTTATCAAACGCTTGCTTGCAATCTTCACTGAACTCGAACTCAATATCCTTCTGTAGTAATCTAGATAAGGGAAGTGCTACCTTACTAAAGTCCTTAATAAATCTCCTGTAAAAACCTGCATGGCCAAGGAACGAACGGACTTCCCTCACAGAGGAGGGTAAGGTAAACTAGAAATAACATTCACCTTTGCTGGGTCTACAGAAATGCTATTATTAGATACCACATGTCCTAATACAATCCCTTGTTTTACCATAAAATGACACTTTTCAAAATTCAATACAAGGTTTGTATTAACACATCTGCTTTAGGCGATGTCCATTGACCTTTAGGAATTTGGAGCTAGAAGGATGACGCAGGTGAAAAACTCCGTATGGCTCTACCTTTTCTATTCTATAGGGACCTTCCCATCTTGATCTTAGTTTGCCTAGCATAAGCCTCAGTCTAGAGTTATAAAGAAGAACTAACTCCCCTGGTCTGAACTCTCTCCTTTTTATGTGCTTGTCATGGACAGTCTTCATTTTCTCGTTGTATCGCCTGGATTTGTCATATGCTTCAAGGCGGAGATTCTCTAATTCTGCTAGTTGTAACTTTCTTTCAGCACCAGATTCTTCAAAATTCATATTGCATTCCCTTACATCCCAGAAAGCCTTGTGTTCCACCTCTACTGGAAGATGGCAAGCCTTTCCGTATACCAAGAGGAAGGGGCTCATCCTAATGGGTGTCTTGTATGCTGTTCTATATGCCCAGAGTGCATCTTTTAGCCTGGCACTCTAGTCTTTCCTATGAGGCTTTACTATCTTCTCTAAAATGCGTTTAATTTCTCTGTTAGACACTTCTGCTTGTCCATTGGTCTGGGAATGATAAGCTGTTGCTACTTTGTGAACTATCCCATGCTTCTTCAGTAATCCTGTTAGTCTCCTGTTACAAAAGTGAGTGCCTTGATCGCTCACGATTGCTTGTGGTGATCCAAAGTGACAGATAATATGATTTCTAACAAAGGAAACAACAGTGTTAGCATCATTAGTGTGGGTAGAAATTGCTTCCACCCATTTAGAAACGTAATCTACAGCTAATAGTATATAAAGGTAACCATTAGAGTTTGGAAATGGACCCATGAAGTCAATGCCGCAAACATAAAAAATTTCACAGAAAAGCATAATCTGTTGAGGCATCTCATCCCTCTTGGATATATTACCAAATCTTTGGCATGGAGAACAAGATTAACAAAATTCAGCAGCATCTTTAAAAAGAGTAGGCCACGGGGTAATTTTGTCCCCTTATTTATTTATTAAATATTTTTTTTGTTTTTTTGTTTTTTTTTTCATAAGCATAAAAATAAACATAGCTTATCAATGCATATAGATTTTCAATTTTTTTATAGTTTCACATGAATAGGTCTCCAAATTTCCATTGTATTATCATGACACATTCCCTTATTATCTTTTGTTCCCACAATTTCCCATACTTAATTAGCACACACAATTCTATCTTAAGCTAACCAAAGATTCAGTTTGGGATATATAATTGTTTTTCCGCTTAAGGCTAGTAATGTGGTAAAATATAGAACAAATGGGATTTAAAGGCTCAAAGTGGCTAACAAAGGTAATTAAAAGGGTAGGCTTAATTTGGATAAGTGAGCTAAACAATTAATGGCCTCAATCATATGCAAACATATAAATATAATAAACATTGGACATATAGGATGGAACAAAATATAGATCACAATCATAGAGAAGTAAACACACAAGAATAAAATAATTATGGTTAAATAATGTAACCATGCATAAAGGCTCAAATCTCCCACGGAGGAGCAACTGAAAGGGCTAACCCCCCAAGTAATTTCGTCTCATCGAGAAAGAAATGTTTTGGCACGCGAAGCATTCTTTCAAAATGATTTACAGGTTGTGTGTTCTTTAGCTCAAAATTCATGTTCCAAATACAATTTCAAGCAAATTTAACATAAACATTTTAATTAAAANATGGTATTAATGCCCCCCTTCGGATTGGGTAATAGTTGAGAGGGAATTCTAGTGGAACTTGAAGGTTGGTTATTGGAATTTTGCATTGATCCAATCTGTGAGACAAGAGCTTGCAAAGTAGTGGTCAGACCATTCAAACTGGCATTAATGTTATTTTCCAGGGTCTGTTGACTTCGCTCAAAAAATTTTAGTAACTCTTCATTAGGAGACGAAGAAGGGTGAGTAAATTGAGAGGTTTGCTGTTGGGTATTCTGTGGTCCTTGGGACTGCCTCAGGTGAGGTGCTCTGTAAGGTTGGTTTTGCTGCCTGTTGTTGTTATTATTCCACCTCTGATTTCCCTGATTATCTCTGCCTCCTCTATTATTGTTGTCCCTCCAATTCTGGTTAGAATTGTCCTGCCATCCATGGTTATTATTTCCACCTTGATTGTACCCTTGGTTGGGGCGGTCATAGAAGTTATGAGTGGATGCCACCATGTTGTCTTCCTATTGGAGTTGCGGGCATTCATCAGTATAATGGCTATAATCAACAAAAATTCTATAAACTCTCTGTGGGACTAACTGTTGGTTTTGCTGTGGTGAACGAGGTTAAGCTTGCTGAACTTGTTGTTGATTCAATTGCATTTGCTTCAGCAAGTTGGTCATTTCACAGATACTCTGAGTTAGAGCAGTAGTCTCTCTGCTAGAGGATACTTCTGCAA
>NC_029793.2:21432200-21436838 GCF_000816755.2 Arachis ipaensis
AAATCCGCCCTCAGAGAGGACTAACCGACGCCGAGCTCGCCTTATTCGTGAGATGGTTCTTTCAATCTCAGGATCGAATACTGGCAAGCGTGGATCAGGAAGTGAACGCGTCATCTAGCGAAAGAAACATGCAGCTCATAGTGGCAAAATAAAATAAAATGCAAATAAATAAATTTTAATTAATAACTTTAGCACTCTATTGCAACTCCTCGGCAACGGCGCCAAAAATTGATGCGGGAAGAAATTGGTGAATTAAAAATTATTAGAATATATACGTTGCAAGTATAGTTCTTAACTCGCTAGAAATCCACCGCTCAATTTAGAAAGGTGTCACAGAAAATTGAAATTTAAAATACTGGGAGTATGAATCGTAGGTCGTCTCCCAACGAGTTGCAGGAAAGGGTGCTATCTTATTAATCAGATGTTTTCGAAAAGGTTTGAGTTGAGTAAACAGGGAATTAAATTGATAAAATTGAATAATGTAAATAAAAGCCTTGACTGGGAGTTGATTACATGGAAGCCCTATTCTTGATGGAACACTCTTAAGATTAATTGACAATTGAGAGTTATTTAGTTTAGTTATCCTTTACTAAGTAAGGGAAGGTAAAACAAGTTGGAATACTGTTCTATCCACAAGTCCCAATCCACTCTTGGGAGGATTGGTGTCAGGAATTAGAAAGCAAACCAACAATAACCCAATTACAATCTTTCTCTTGAATCTTCCAACTCAAAGATTCCTTTCAATCAACTCCCCATCAAGTTAGGGAACTACTCACTCATTGTAAAGGTAAAATTCATAGCATATGAAAAGGAATCAAAGAAAGACATTGTAAATAAAAATTAAAAATAAAAGTGATCCTTGTATTAAATAATCCTAAAAATATTCCAATGGTAAAATTAAACAAAGCAAAGAACATGGAAGAGTAAGCCAATAAAGAAAACGAACTAGAATGACGAAGTCTTGATGAGGTGATAACTCTTCTCAATATCCCAATGCAAAAAGCTAGAGAAAATAAAATCCTAAGAACTATCAATGTCTAGAGAGGAAAACCTAGGGGAGGAGTAAAACTAGATCTAAAAAACTAAAACTGTGTAGAATGAATTGTTATCCCTGGTTTCTGCATGTTCTCTGGCTCTAGTCTGCTGTTCTGGGCCGAAAACTGGGTCAAAATAGGGTCCAAAATCACCCCCAGCGAATCCTGTAGATTATGCAGATCGCGCATGTCACGCGATCGCGTCATCCATGCGGACGCGTCATTCGTGCTTTTCCTCGCCACGCGTTCGCGTCGTCCACGCCTCCGCGTGGCTCGTGCTTTTCCAGTCCGCGCGGTCGCGTGAGCCACGCTGCCGCGTCACTACGATTTCTCCTCTTTCGCGCGGTCGCATGAGCCATGCGGCCGCGTCACTTCTCGCTGGTTATCTCCTCAATTTCTTGTGTTCCTTCCATTTTTGCTAGCTCCCTTTCCAATCTCCAACTCATTCATGCCCTATAAAGCCTGAAAAGCTTAACACACAGATCACGGCATCGAATGGAATAAAGAAGAATTAAAATGCATAATTAAAAGTCTCTAGGAAGCAGTTTTCAATCACGTAATAATTTCAGGAAGAAAATATAAATGCATGCTAAATTAATGAATAAGTGGGTAAGGATCATAATAAAACCACACAATTAAACACAATATAAACCAAAAAATAGTGGTTTATCATAAGGCGTGCGCGTGGGTGACGCGGACATGTGGGAGGTAAATTTTTCAAATGACGCGGACGCGTGATGGACGCGTTCGCGTGGGCATGCTTGTGACTAAGGCACGCCTCCAGCCACGCTCTCGCGTGACTCTCTACTTCTTTTCTTCCTTGTTTCTAATGCACTAATGACGCGGACGCGTCAGCGACGCTTGCGCATCGCGTGCATCATCATTATTATTATTATTATTATTATTATTATTATTATTATTATTATTATTATTATTATTATTATTATTATTATTATTATTATTTTATATATGCATAATGCAAATGCAAATGCAGGCTATATGCAGCTATATGCAGAGGTTATGAGAAGATTCATTGGCAAAAACAAAATAAAGTAAAATAAAACTAAGACTGAAACTGAACAATCATACCATGGTGGGTTGTCTCCCACATAGCACTTTGCTTTTATGTCCTTAAGTTAGATGTCTTCAGGCTCATTCTGCTTCTGTTGGTGGGTCTTCCAAAAGGAAACTTCTAGTTCTTTATGATCCTTCATCTTTTCACCATGATAAAGCTTTAGGCGATGTCCATTGACCTTTAGGAATTTGGAGCTAGAAGGATGACGCAGGTGAAAAACTCCGTATGGCTCTACCTTTTCTATTCTATAGGGACCTTCCCATCTTGATCTTAGTTTGCCTGGCATAAGCCTCAGTCTAGAGTTATAAAGAAGAACTAACTCCCTTGGTCTGAACTCTCTCCTTTTTATGTGCTTGTCATGGACAGTCTTCATTTTCTCGTTGTATCGCCTGGATTTGTCATATGCTTCAAGGCGGAGATTCTCTAATTCTGCTAGTTGTAACTTTCTTTCAGCACCAGATTCTTCAAAATTCATATTGCATTCCCTTACATCCCAGAAAGCCTTGTGTTCCACCTCTACTGGAAGATGGCAAGCCTTTCCGTATACCAAGAGGAAGGGGCTCATCCTAATGGGTGTCTTGTATGCTGTTCTATATGCCCAGAGTGCATCTTTTAGCCTGGCACTCTAGTCTTTCCTATGAGGCTTTACTATCTTCTCCAAAATGCGTTTAATTTCTCTGTTAGACACTTCTGCTTGTCCATTGGTCTGTGATGCGCACGTGTGAATGGCCTCATTTTGAAAAATGACGCGGGCGTGTGGGGCACGCGTTCGCGTGATAGGGCTTGTACTTCTAGCATATTCTAGCCCCACTCCATCATAACTCTCTTCCATATACCCATTTACGTCGAGTTCGCAGGGTCACGCGTGGTTGACGCGCTCGCGTTGAAGGCTATTTTTGCAATTGACGCATACGCGTGGGTGTGTTTTGTGCCTAAGGCACACCTTCAGCCACGCTCCCGCGTAACTCACTGCTTCATTTCTTCTTGTTTCAAAAGCACCTATGATGCGGACGCGTCAGCGACGCTTACGCGTCGCGTGCATTTTTTTTTTTTTTAATGCAAAATGCAAATGCAAATGCAGGCTATATGCAGCTATATGCAGAGGTTATGAGAAGATTCATTGGCAAAAACAAAATAAAGTAACTAAGACTGAGACTGAAACTGAACAATCATACCATGGTGGGTTGTCTCCCACCTAGCACTTTGCTTTTATGTCCTTAAGTTAGATGTCTTCAGGCTCATTCTGCTTCTGTTGGTGGGTCTTCCAAAAGGAAACTTCTAGTTCTTTATGATCCTTCATCTTTTCACCATGATAAAGCTTTAGGCGATGTCCATTGACCTTTAGGAATTTGGAGCTAGAAGGATGACGCAGGTGAAAAACTCCGTATGGCTCTACCTTTTCTATTCTATAGGGACCTTCCCATCTTGATCTTAGTTTGCTTGGCATAAGCCTCAGTCTAGAGTTATAAAGAAGAACTAACTCCCCTGGTCTAAACTCTCTCCTTTTTATGTGCTTGTCATGGACAGTCTTCATTTTCTCGTTGTATCGCCTGGATTTGTCATATGCTTCAAGGCGGAGATTCTCTAATTCTGCTAGTTGTAACTTTCTTTCAGCACCAGATTCTTCAAAATTCATATTGCATTCCCTTACATCCCAGAAAGCCTTGTGTTCCACCTCTACTGGAAGATGGCAAGCCTTTCTGTATACCAAGAGGAAGGGGCTCATCCTAATGGGTGTCTTGTATGCTGTTCTATATGCCCAGAGTGCATCTTTTAGCCTAGCACTCTAGTCTTTCCTATGAGGCTTTACTATCTTCTCCAAAATGCGTTTAATTTCTCTGTTAGACACTTCTACTTGTCCATTGGTCTGGGAATGATAAGCTGTTGCTACTTTGTGAACTATCCCATGCTTCTTCAGTAATCCTGTTAGTCTCCTGTTACAAAAGTGAGTGCCTTGATCGCTCACGATTGCTTGTGGTGATCCAAAGTGACAGATAATATGATTTCTAACAAAGAAAACAACAGTTTTAGCATCATCAGTGTGGGTAGAAATTGCTTCCACCCATTTAGAAACGTAATCTACAGCTAATAGTATATAAAGGTAACCATTAGAGTTTGGAAATGGACCCATGAAGTCAATGCCGTAAACATAAAAAATTTCACAGAAAAGCATAATCTGTTGAGGCATCTCATCCCTCTTGGATATATTACCAAATCTTTGGCATGGGGAACAAGATTTACAAAATTCAGCAGCATCTTTAAAGAGAGTAGGCCACCAGAATCCACAGTCTAAGATTTTTCTAGCTGTTCTTTGAGGGCCAAAATGTCATTCACTCTCAGAAGAGTGGCAAGCCTCTAAAATGGACTGGCATTCTGATTGAGGTACACACCTCCTAATTACCTGGTCAGCACCACACCTCCATAAATATGGGTCATCCCATATATAATATTTAGACTCACTTTTCAGCTTGTCCCTTTAATGTTTAGTAAAATTAGGATGGAAAGTATGGCTAACTAGATAATTAGCTA
>NC_029793.2:21438249-21440906 GCF_000816755.2 Arachis ipaensis
GGCTAACTAGATAATTAGCTACATGTGCATACCAAGGAACTACTTCAGATACTGCATGCAAGCTATCAAATGGGAAAGCATTATTTATAGGAGTGGAGTCATCCTTAATGTGCTCAAGGCGACTCAAGTGGTCTGCCACTAAATTCTTGTTACAACTCCTATCCTTAATTTTTAAATCAAATTCTTGCAACAGCAGTATCCAACGTATTAATCTTGGTTTGGACTCTTACCAACATGCAATCAGGCCAGCTGACCTCTTCACCTTCCATGGAGTATAACTCGAGTTGTAGAACTCCAAATGATGCGCTTCTAGTTGCATTGGAAAGTAGACATCCAGAGATTTCCAACGATGTATAGAAGTATGGGGTGGACAATGCAACTGAGCTCCCAAAATTGGCGTTTTCGAGCACGTTTAAGTGACTTAAACGTTGGCTTAAACGCTGTCAAACCAACCAGCAACCTTGTCACCTTCAATCAAGCATAACTTGAGCTATAGAGATCCAATTGAGGTGCTTCCAGTTGCGTTAGAAAGCTGACATCCATAGCTTTCCAACGAGGTATAATAGTCTATATTTGGCATCAAATTGGCAAGGTTGACAAGAGAACAAAGTGACGACTCAAGAAAGGGGGGTGCAACGTTTGAGTGTAGTTTAATGGATCATTATCCTTTTTGGATCAATTATGTCACTCTACCCTTCAAGCAAGCAAGGCCCATCAACAACACCAAATCAAGGCCACAAGAATCATCTAGAATAGTTATTTTCATTTGATTGTAATTTGCTTTGAATTTTATTCTCATTTTGTAATTTAGGGAGCCTATTTAAAGGCCTTAGTTTCTGCATTGGAGACACACGGGGGGATTGAGGGGGAATCCAGCCCCTGAGGGGGAAGTTTGGACACACGGAGAACTTTGGATCATTTTCTTTTAGTTTTGTAATTGAATTCAGAGCTATGACTCACTAAACCCCTTTCATTGGGTTAGGGAGCTCTATTGTAATTCAATGAATCAATAATAGTTTTCTCTGAGATCAAGGATGTGAAGGCAGTAGAAACAAGCACCAAAATGAGGATTGTGACCGAGAAACAAAGGACCATATCCATGAAGAAGAGAAGGTCGAAGAACAATCCAACTCCTGAGCCAACAAGCAAGTTCACTCAAGCCAATCTCAAGGGAAAGCTTGCTGGAAAGAGGCATTCACAACAAGGGGCACTAACTAGCTCCTTTATCCACTTGAAGTCATTCCTCTTAACAAACTGGAGGAAGAGGAAGAAAGTCAGGAACAGCATGTCAAGCTAATGACAGTAAACGAGCGTTTGTTGGGAGGCAACCCAATCAAAGGTAGTTTTTCTTTTCTAGTTAAACGTGTTATATGGAACAGCTTGACCATGCCTTCTTCAAACATAAATAACTTGAGCTACAAAACTCCAAATTAGGTGATTCAAAATGTATTGGAAAGAAGACATCTAGAGCTTTCCAAGCATATATGGCATGCATGGTCGATACTAAAATTGAGGGAGAAAACAGCCCCGTAATGTGCATAGAAGAGCATAGTACCAACATGCAATCAGGCCAGCTGACCTCTTAACCTTCCATGGAGTATAACTCGAGTTGTAGAACTCCAAATGATGCGCTTCTGGTTGCATTGGAAAGTAGACATCCAGAGCTTTCCAACGATGTATAGAAATATGGGGTGGACAATGCAACTGAGCTCCCAAAATTGGCATTTTCGAGCACGTTTAAGTGACTTAAACGTTGGCTTAAACGCTGTCAAACCAACCAGCAACCTTGTCACCTTCAATCAAGCATAACTTGAGCTATAGAGATCCAATTGAAATGCTTCCAGTTGCGTTAGAAAGCTGACATCCATAGCTTTCCAACGAGGTATAATGGTCTATATTTGGCATCAAATTGGCAAGGTTGACAAGAGAACAAAGTGACGACTCAAGAAAGGGGGGTGCAACGTTTGAGTGTAGTTTAATGGATCATTATCCTTTTTGGATCAATTATGTCACTCTACCCTTCAAGCAAGCAAGGCCCATCAACAACACCAAATCAAGGCCACAAGAATCATCTAGAATAGTTATTTTCATTTGATTGTAATTTGCTTTGAATTTCATTTTCATTTTGTAATTTAGGGAGCCTATTTAAAGGCCTTAGTTTCTGCATTGGTGACACACGGGGGATTGAGGGGGAATCCAGCCCCTGAGGGGGAGTTTTTACACACGGAGAACCTTGGATCATTTTCTTTTAGTTTTGTAATTGAATTCAGAGCTATGACTCACTAAACCCCTTTCATTGGGTTAAGGAGCTCTATTGTAATTCAATGAATCAATAATAGTTTTATCTTCTTCTTCAATCTTTTCTCTTGAATTTTGTTAGAAAGCTTCTCGATCTAATTCCATTGGGTAGTTGTCTTGGGAAAGAAACTACCCATAATTGGAATCCTTCGGAACCTTGGGAAAGGAATGGAGGATTCATGCTAGAGAAGCTTTCTCACAGTGAATTAGATTGGGGTTTGGATGGATATTGTGACATGTAATCCTACCAAATTGTGATTCATGAAACTGTGTGGTATAATCAGTGATCGAGCATCATCTCTTCTTATGAACATTTAAACCAAGGGATTGGAAATTTGTTTGTTTTTAGAGAGAATTGG
>NC_029793.2:21441291-21442514 GCF_000816755.2 Arachis ipaensis
ATTCATTGGGTTATAGGAGTTATTGAGATCTCCGAATCAAAACATGTTTATTTCTTCCTCAACCAATGCGTTCATTGAATTTTTGCTTGGCAATCTTATATGATTGGATCCCAATACCTTGGGTCACCAATTCTCTCTAAAAACAAACAAATTCCCAATCCCTTGGTTTAAATGTTCATAAGAAGAGATGATGCTCGATCACTGATTATACCACACAGTTTCATGAACCACAATTTGGTAGGATTACATGTCACAATATCCATCCAAACCCCAATCCAATTCACTGTGAGAAAGCTTCTCTAGCATGAATCCTCCATTCCTTTTCCAAGGTTCCGAAGGATTCCAATTATGGGTAGTTTCTTTCCCAAGACAACTACCCAATGGAATTAGATCGAGAAGCTTTCTAACAAAATTCAAGAGAAAAGATTGAAGAAGAAGATAAAACTATTATTGATTCATTGAATTACAATAGAGCTCCCTAACCCAATGAAAGGGGTTTAGTGAGTCATAGCACTGAATTCAATTACAAAAGAAAATAATCCAAAGTTCTCCCTCTGTAAAAATTCTTCAGGGGCTGGATTCCCCTTCAATCCCCCGGTCTCAAATGCATAAACTAAGGCCTTTAAATAGGCTCCCTAAATTACAAAATGAAAATGAAATTCAAAGCAAATTACAATCAAATGAAAATAAACTATTCTAGATGATTCTTGTGGCCTTGATTTGGTGTTGTTGATGGGCCTTGCTTGCTTGAAGGGTAGAGTGACATAATTGATACAAAAAGGATAATGATCCATTAAACTACACTCAAACGTTGCACCCCCCTTTCTTGAGTCGTCACTTTGTTCTCTTGTCAACCTTGCCAATTTGATGCCAAATATAGACTATTATACCTCGTTGGAAAGCTATGGATGTCAGCTTTCTAACGCAACTGGAAGCACCTCAATGGGATCTCTATAGCTCAAGTTATGTTTGATTGAAGGTGACAAGGTTGCTGGTTGGTTTGACAGCGTTTAAGCCAACGTTTAAGTCACTTAAACGTGCTCGAAAATTCCAATTTTGGGAGCTCAGTTGCATTGTCCACCCCATACTTCTATACATCGTTGGAAAGCTCTGGATGTCTACTTTCCAATGCAACTGGAAGAGCATCATTTGGAGTTCTACAACTCGAGTTATACTCCATGGAAGGTGAAGAGGTCAGCTGGCCTGATTGCATGTTGGTACTA
>NC_029793.2:21452514-21452677 GCF_000816755.2 Arachis ipaensis
TATATAGAAAAATAATTATAACTTGAAAAAGTACAAGAAGAAAAAAGTAGTTAACAGATTAATAACACATACAATATCCGAAAGGCATAAGATAATTGAAACTACTCTACTTTTCATATCACCAAAGTCTTTTGCTTTAAAATAACAATCACATTCAGGGGGA
>NC_029793.2:21460310-21492589 GCF_000816755.2 Arachis ipaensis
ACAGAATAGAATTGCAGAAAACAAAATTGCACAAAACAGAACTATAGAAAATAGAATTGCAGCAACTTAAATTACAGCAAAAAAAGTAGCCAAAAATAGAATTGTAAATACAGAAATTCAGAAGTTCAGAATGGAACTGGCAGCAATATATCCTAAAAAAATTCAATTCAGTTCAAGAACCTACATCAGAATGGATATGTGTTTGTACAACATGAGAGAGGACAGATTCCAACATTATCAATTGAAATTTCATTATTTTGCTTATGTCTTAACAAACAATAATATATTCCAGAAAATCTTCTTGCAATAGAGCTTGGACCTCGAGATAATTCTTTTAGCCAAACAGGCACATCTGGATCTCTCGCCCGAGTTTCAAACCACTGCGAGAAGGTTCTACTGTGAACTTGAGCTTTTCTCCATTTTGTTCCCCGCTGATTGTTAACCTCATCCTCATGCTCTCTGTAGTTAATAATAGTTATGTTTGATCGGAAAAAATCTAAATGCACTTGATTTAGTGAATAAACATAAGTTATATTAAGTTACCTAACATAATCTGTCTACGGCTCTAACTTCAAACTTCCCTAAAAGCTAACATAGCTAACTCCACTACTTTGACATATCAAAATCTATTATATATAAAATCTATTTCCGAATTTTGACACTGCTCTACACACAGGAATTTAATTATTCAAGTTTTAAAAAGTGCAAATTAATTTGAATTGGAGAAATCAGAGGGAAAAAATAAAAATGAAGTGCTGGAATGTAATTAAGCTTGTGTATTCCTAATAGAACAAGTAATTGTGGATGGAAAGGGAAGCTTCTTCATCAATCATCATATACAACAAAGCTTTTCACTCAAAAACCATTCATAATAGACAATAATAACTGAACCAAGAGGTTTAGGTTCCCGTCCTTGCCACGAAGACCGGGGCCAACAGCGATAACTTTTCCAAAGTTCAACTAAAGTAAGTCACCAAGTCATCAAATGCACTTTAATCAAGCAAGAGTTCCACACAAATTGGACGTATTTAATAATAAGAAAACCCGTGTTAAGAACATAACACTAATACTGATTGCACAAAAAAAATTTGAACCAGGGAAGCAATTTTTCCCTCAATGGAAATCGCCAAGTCATGAAATGTACTTCGATCAAGAAGCAATCAACACAAAATATACTAAGAAATCGTGTGTTAAAAATACGAAACACTAACACTGATTGCGCAGGAAACTTTTGAACTAGGAAAACATTTTTGTTTCATCAATGTGGAGCAGAATTCTATAAGAGTAGAGAACGATAAGCAACAAGCGAAAGACAATTATGAGAATCAAACCCAGAATTAAGACATATAATCAACTTTCACAAGTGTATTTCACAGTTTGGGAACTCTTTCATGGATTACTACTAATTTATAGCATTTGACCACAAATTGATCCTACAATCATTCGTTCTTCATCAAATTAGGGTGCAAAAATGTTTGCTATTTTTCTTTAGCCTATACAGTACCTGCGTAAATTTCTCTGATTTGGGGGGGATGAAGGGAGTGTGATTAGCTAGCTATAGGGATCGCGAGTTCAGTGATGGCCATGTTATTTTGTTTTTATTTGCCTAAGTCTATGGCCATGTTATTTTTGTTGTTATTTGCCTAAGTGTGTTATTTTGTTTTTATTTGCCTAAGTGTCTATTACTGTATGCGTGCTTGTATATTTGGTGAAATATTGTGAAAAAAATTTACTAAGTGTTGATATATTTGACTTGAAATACATTAGGCAACACTTTTAAAATGCACCTGAAATATGATAAATAGGCTACACTTTAAAAGTGTTTTCTTTGGTGTAAAAAGTGAACTCATAACTCTTAAGTTAAGGC
This sequence comes from Arachis ipaensis, assembly GCF_000816755.2. Lineage (NCBI taxonomy): Eukaryota > Viridiplantae > Streptophyta > Magnoliopsida > Fabales > Fabaceae > Arachis > Arachis ipaensis. The sequence continues at coordinate 21,462,178 of NC_029793.2, forward strand.
TACGCTTTATAAGTGATCTTTATAATATCTAAGGCATCGCTTTTCAAGTGATGCCACAAATGTGATTCCTATTCTCCCGCAAAAAGGAAACCTGGAGAAAAGCGTAGCCTATTCCTAGAATAGGCTACACTTTTCAAATGTAGCTTAAAAAAAGTGTGGCTGAATGGGTATTTTTCTTGTAGTGCTATGGCTAAATTTTATCAATTTGTCACAAAATAATACTAGCAATGACCTCTTAAACTAGAGTATTTCACATAACCATTTTTTCTCCATGTGTACCAAACTACCAATATCCTCTACTCCTATTTTCTATCTTTTTGTCTTTTTTCTTTCTTGGGCTTGTATAGTCTTTGTTGCAGTCATCTCTCTTGCAATCTCAGTTCTTCTTGTCCTTTAGTGGTACTCAAATTAGTGGCAATCTGGCAAGGGCTGAGAAGCCGACAACTCCTTGAGTTTGGGTTTCTTCAACGATGCTGAGCTTGGGACGGTGCTTCAGGAAGATAGCCGTGACATTCTTGGTGGGTGGGCTTCCAAAAGACACTGCCTTTAGCCACGCAATATTACTGATGCAAAATTGTTGCACAAATTGAATAGAGATTTGCTACGAAGTCATTTTTCTGTGACAAGAATTGTATTGGGCTTTCACATTCTTAGATTTTCTTACTTTAATTTGCCACAAACAAGACCCATTGTGGCTAAGTCACACGTGATAAATCAATTTGGCATGGTTCCCACCATTTTCCCACCATTTTTATCATTACAAAAAAATGCTAAATACCGTTGGATTTACCGTCAGATTTAACGTCGCACATTAACGTCAGTTTTACTTTTCTGACAGTAAATTTGCCGGTAATAATTAGAAGAAAAAGGGGGGGGGGGAAATAGGCACAAAATATAGTGTGGGATTTACCGGCATTCCACCAGTAAACCCAATTAGTGAAACGTTGCATTTGGGTGAGCCGCAACGCGTTACCATCGGATTTATCCGCTAGTAAATCTGACGGTAATGATCGAATCCTAAAATTTGAAGTGGGAACCCTCTCCCCCTTTATTTTGAATTCCCCCCTCTCTCTCTTTCTCTCTCTCTCTCTCTCTCTCTCTCTCTCTCTCTCTCTTTCTAACTTCTCTTCTCCTAGTCTCTCTAACCATCTCCACTCCCGGTCGCTCTGTCAGCCCCGCAGCCTCCTTTCGCCGCCTCCTCTCCCTCTCAGCGAAATCAACCCCTTCTTTCATTCTCTCCCCGTTGCAACCCAGTGTCAGCCGCACTCCTTCTCTCCCTCTATATTTGTCTCACCATCCAGCATCGCCGCGGCGCTCCACCAGCAGTAGCTGTCGCTGCCACTTCATCTCCCTCTTCTAAGTTCTTCTTCCTCTGTTCGAAGCTCAGGTTCCATGATCACTCTTTTCTCTGTTTAAGTTAATTTAGGATTTAGTTATAAGTTAATTTTTAGTAAGTAAGTTGAATTGGTTATCATTATTTTCTGTTGATTAGATGATTTAGATTAGGATTAGAATTTTTTTTATTAGAATTGTTGTTAGTTTATATATAGTTCAACATGCTGTTATGTTTCTTGAATTTGAATTTGTTTGGACTAGATTGATTGATTTTCTGCTGAATTTCTGTAATGTGCTGCTAATTGTTGTGTCATTGATGCTGATTTGTGTGAATTGATGTTGAAGAAATACTTGGTTGTTCTATTTCTTGTTGTTTGATGCTTTTGTACACCAAGTAATCAATTATATGCCTCTATGTATAATTTATGTTCTGGTTGATAATTAGTATTAACCTCGAGTTAGATTTAGTTTTTAGTTTTAGCTAGAGGATTTAAGTTGTTAAGATAGGTTAGATTTAAAGTATTAGGTTGTAGTGATTTACTATGTCAATGTAAGTGCATTATTTGTAGGATTATTCTAATTCATATGTATAGTTATTAAAGAAATCATTTATTTTAAGGCAACAATTAACACTTATTTTTTAAATCTTGGTGACATTTAACTTAATTTCCTATATTTTCAAATAAATATATAATGATTAATGTTACATATAATGACATTCTTTGATATTTAAATATTAATATATATGATGCCCTTGTAAATATATACAATAGTATAAACAAGTTAATATATTTTGCTAAAAATATTGTGAATTTTATTGAGTTTTGCATGACTATGTTGTGGATTGAAGTTGGTTGGATTTGTGAGAACTGTAAAAGTGGATATATGTCCAATTTAAGAAAGGTTATGTCAAAATTTTTATGAAATGTTGAAGGATTTGTGTTGTATATATGCTGATTAGTGTTAATTGGTATTCTCTTTGCAGACATGATGAGAGGTAGCAGAGGTGTCACGAGTCGGTCTCATGTCGTAGTAGAAGGAGGGTTTCGACCGGTACTCCAGGGACTTCTTAGTCATCGCCCTCTACCCCGAGTACTCCATCGACCCCTGTGACGTCACAGGCGGGTTCACCAGACCAGCAGTTCATCATGGTCTCGAACCCCAATTACGTGGCTCTGTCTGCTACGCCCCATCCGCCCCCTACAACTCCAGCGATAGAGATCGCAGCGGGTAATTCCTCTAATGCGTCCCAGCCAGATGCCCCTCCACCACTGCCCGTCATACAGATGAGGATTTGGTCTGATGGCATGCAAGTAGGGATGGAAAAAGGCCAGGCGGCCTGCCAGGGGCCTGCAGCCTGGCCTATTATAAAATAGGTACAGGCCCAGGCTCTTATAATAGCCTTATTATATTAATAGGCCAGGTCCATGCTCACTAATTAGTCTTATTCGCCTGTCAGACCTGCCTGGACCTTTGGTGTACTTGTTTGAAAACTAAAATAATAACTAGTAAATGAATGCAACCATTTCTATAAACCAAATAAGGTATATCTTTGACATATGGAGTGGTATAAAGTGATACTAAACTCGTGAGTAAATTTTACTGGTGTGCATAGTTAGGTGACATTGTTCCATGTGTTACGTTATTTGAAAATGAAATCTTGGCAAAAAATGATAATGAGAATAAAAAAAGCATGAGTTAATAAATTGAGGTAGCATACAATACTTATGAGTTAAATAAGAACATATTCTCACTATATAAGCATTCGAATTGCGATAAAAGTGGAAAAGATAAAAGAGATCAAAACAGAACAAATCAAATAGAGAAAATAAATCGAAGCATGTCTAAATTTTATATATATGTTTATAGAAAAAAGCAAATTGTAACTGTGAGTATGAACCTAGGCACATTGGACACAAAAAAAGCACATTGTAAAACAAATAGACATTTAATTATTTTCAACAGTCTATTAGCCCAGGACATCCTAGGGATTGCATCTGTATTCTTGTTTTTGTGTTTTATTTCATGAAAGTATACAATCATCAAGGCATAGAGGCAGCCATCAATCGATTTTTTCTTTATCAAGTGGTGCTAGCTTATGCCCTTGATGATGAATTCAAGGGTATGGCCACCCTAGTTCCACTCCCTTGGAGGCATGTGGACCGAAAAAACTGTTTATCATTGTCTGCAATAAGAATGCCATTTTAATATAGAGGATGAAAAACCTCTTAAACATAAGGCGATTATCGGTGGCCCAGTGCATTATCGGTGGATGTACCCAATCGAACGGTAATTATCAAACAAAATTTTTATTTTGCTTTTAATCAGTGCTTATGACACGTGTTATATTCCCAAAGGTACCTATGCCGTCTCAAGCAGTACGTGCGTAACAGATCACAACAAGAGGGCTCAATTGCAGAGGGATACTTATCTGAGGAGATTTTCGTATTCTGTTCAAGGTACCTAGATAATGTTGAGAGTAGGATTAATCGGCCAATGCGTGTTGACGATCGACCGCGTGAACTTATGCCTGATGAGAGTGCAACCATGTTCTCCGAGGTTGGAAAGGCTGTCAGGGCTGCTTCTTTTTACACCCTCACACCAACTGAAAAATTCCAAGCTCATCGTCACGTATTGGTCAATTGCCTGGCCGTGGAAAAATTTATAGAGTAAGTGCATTTGAAAGTATTGACTTCGTATGATCAACTATAGTTGGAGAACCTGACATGAAATTGTTGTGATGTTTTCAGTGAGTTTAGGGTGATCACAAAGAGAAAGTTACGAAGTAGGACAAGGTCCCAACCTCACATAGACAGTGTTGTGCACAGAGAATTTCCCGATTGGTTCAAGCGTTAGGTGAATCATGGTATCATTAATCCATTTACATATTCAAATGGTGTCATATTGTTTGTAACCCAAGATAATGAACATCTAATTTGTTCACTGCTAGGTTCCATTGGGAAGTAGCATGCACCCGAACGAATTGCAGTAGCTTGCATATGGGCCCAATGTTCAAGTTAGGCACTATACATCTTACAACGTAAATGGATTTAAGTTCAGAACCCTCTCAAGAGAGGAAGGGTTGAAAACCCAAAATAGTGGGGTGTATGTCACTTCTGACACTAGGAGTTATGCAAGCAAACGCGACAGTAATGTTGCTATTGGTAGCGTCTCGTATTACGGAAAACTAGTGGTCAATTCACAGTCGTCTTGTTTAGATGTATCTGGGCAAACAACACCTCTAACAGAGGCATACAACAAGACTCTTTGGGACACACAGTGGTTAACTTCTCCCATCCAATTCATACCGGTGATCGAGATGATGATGAACCGTACATTCTTGCATCCGAGGCTCGCCTAGTATACTATGTGGAGGATGATGCTGATAAAGAATGGAGCGTGGTAGTCCATGTGAACCCAAGGGACATGTTTGAAATGGGTGAAGACATAGGACAGTGTCAGTTCAAACTTTCTCCCCAACCAATTTTGACTGGGTTGGCTGAGTTTGACGTCGAAGGTTTGTCATTGAGACGGGACGACGATTTAGAGGAACCAACCACTGATGTCATCGATAATTGCGAAGAGGTTGCCTATATATAGATGTCTTCTGATACTAATTTAGGACATGTGCAGTATTTTTCCGTGTATAGCACTGTTGAGGGTTATAAACTTGCATAATTATTAATTAGCAACTAGCATATAATAGATTTTTAGAACATGGAAATACTTGATGTATATTGCTCATTATTTACACTTAATTTACCTGGAGAATGTGATTTTATTAACATATTCTGTCCTCAAATTATTTAAGTTAGCAAGATGTTAGTAGATTGTAATTGACATTATATATTGACTGACATGATCGGAGTTGCCAGGGAAATTGGAAGAGAGGGACCTCTTTCTTTGTGCCTCTAGCATCTTGTTTTATAAGGCGATGGTTGAGGCCTCCCCGTTCGCTTCGCTGGAGCACGCAACATCATTCGCAAGAGACCTGTGGTTCAACACATTGCCAATTCAGTCATGGCTGGATACATTCTCAGCACACAGGCACATAGGTGATGCTATTACTATTGCGCATGGGGATATTAGGATGGTACGTTGTCATATGTCTGCTCGTAAAAAGGCTGTTTGGCTATATTTCAACCTGCCATAGTCAATCCAGATGTTTTATTGTCATAAATTACAAGGCACTTTCAAAGGGCCTAACATATTTGAAACCCTGCACATTGCAAGGATTGCTTCAATTCGTAACAAAGTACTGCAAGAAATTCGGCTTCGGGTTCGTCACTAGCACGAACCTGTTTCTTTCGCAACAAATACTAGAGGAGGTGCAGGTAAAGTTTGGATTTCTTGTGATTTGTTTAGCCATCTAGTTGGGTACAATTGTTTAATTCAATGGTGATATGGCTGGTTGCTGACCTTTATTTTGTGAAATGAGGTACTGAATGGGAAAGCAAATAAATATATGCATGTTCATAGATTAAATGTTGAATAATTGACTCTCAAATCTGAGCAGGCATGATAGCATGTTATAGTAAATTGTTATTTACTCCAACGGGATCATAGCAATTTAAGTTAGCATACCTCAAGTCATTCCCTTTTCCTCTTAGTTTGTTCTATTTTTTTTTCTTTTTACTTCCTAAGGAGATTGTTTGGAAGAAGAGAGTTGAAAACCAAGAACTGGAGGTGGATGTAATTTAGTAAGTTAATTTTCTTCATTGAATCTTGCAATAAGCATGATTTGTACACTGAAGCATGATGAAGGATTTTCCAGATTATTAATTGTAGTATTACTGTATCAGTGTGATATTTTCTTGTTTCAGTTGGAACATTGTTAGTGTATCCTGTTAGTGCAATGAATGTGATTGAATATTATAAATGGGTTGGATTCTAGCTCTTGTTGACAGTATGTAGTTGCTGGCAGCCAGGTAGCTGACCTAGGAATAAGATATTTACAATAGCTGACCTAGCACTTGGCATCAAGCTTTAGAAAAGATACAGAATTCATTTTATAATTTACTTGCTGATGTAGAAGTTATATTGGTAAATTTACTTTCATAGATAATTATTGAGGTGCAAACACGGTAATTTGCTCTTTCTTTTTTTTTTACTGTTTTATTGAATGATCTGGTGTCTCTAAGATACTCCCTGTACTCTTTCTTCTGTTTAGTACTTTGTGTGCTTGAATGATTTTGATATCTTTCCTGGAATTTATTTTGAAGATTGTTTTATCAATCTGATTCAGGATGGCTTCATACATTATTCCTCCTTATTGTATCTTGTATTCCTTTTTTTTTCTTCTATCTTATACTCCCCTTCCAGATTCTAGGTGTTGACCTTAGCATGTTCATGTGTAGGTAGAATAGAACACCTATACCTGATTTATATTTCTGTTTGGTCTAACTGGTTCTAAAAATGAGAGTTTTTGAATGGTACTTTATTAGTTACTTAGATACCACGATGTCCATTTGACATGTTCTTAAGTTGAAACGTGAAGCATTAAATGTTGCTGAAGTATCTAGAAAGTGCCTCTGGTTAGTGTTGTTGATGACTTCTAGCTACCAATTACTGCACCTTTTCAGCTGGAACCTCTTTGAATTTGTGCAGGCACGCTATCAGAATAGTCTGCAGGTTGAACTTGAAATTGCATCTCCGGAGGAATTCACTCTTACAGAAAGAGGTCTTACAAAACTTTGGGAATGTAAGCCAAACTAGCAGTTTATAACATGGAGCTATTTTGTGATTTGGTTTTTGTAAAATTTGCAAATTCTATTAACTTGGTTGCTTATGGTGTATCCGTCAAATTTGGCTCCGGAAAAGACTCAAGAAGTTCCGGAAGAGACAGGCGAGATAGTTCAACATTCAATGCTCGAAGAAGACATTGTGCTAGATAGTTCTGATGAGGTTGTGTCTAAACGACACCAACCTTCCATCATAACCTTTGACCTCAATAAAACTCCAGAGGAGAATGATATCTGTTGACTCAACGCTTTATTATTAGTCTGACTTATCTTATGAAATGTTGGGACTAAATTGAACAAAGTGACTGTTTGTGTTTTTTCCTTTGGATGTTGAATTTGATGAAGTAGCTATGAATTTGGAGGAGATTAATCTCAATTTAGTATATAATTCTTGAATTAATTTATATTGTGAGTTGTTGGATTAATGGTTCGTACGAATTCAATACTTTCATATTACTGATTTGTCATATATATACGTTTTTAAATGTAATACAAATATAAATGCATAAACCTAGGTGGTGAAACTACTTAATGAACTACATTCTGTAATCATGACTATCATATTGGCAAAATGACATTCTTAGACTTGTACCTTATATTTTATAGAGGAGAAATTATTTATAGAATAAATACCTAAAATTTATTCAAAAAAAATTTGGATGGAATATTTTTGTCTTAATAAATTTTTAATGCATAAAACTATTTGCGAATTATTTTTATATGACAGGTTAATTCTGTATAATTTGAAGAAGAATAATTTATGTTAAAACATATTTTTTGAAGATCTCATTATCTTATAATAAAATTTATTAAAAATTTATTTTTCTAATATGTATATATATATTATAAAATTAATTAAAAGAACAAGAGAGGTCAATCTGCCTTAGAAGAATAATTTTTGAAACGTATGTCTGTAGAATTTTTATATCTTGTTTTATTTCATTAAACTAAAAAAATTAGTAAAAGGATATAAATTCACTTATCTTGATGCAGATATTATTACACTATTTTTGAAGGATATATACTTGATTTATAAGTGATTTTTCTGAGTTCTGTGTGCTTGCAACTAATCGATAATTCATGCAGAATATTTCCATATCTTAAGTTTTTAGAAGTTTCTTTGATATTGCCATTCACCTATTTTTTAAACGTTGTATTTATTTTCATTATTTTTAAACTAATTCTTAAAATTTCATAATTACTCTTTCAATAAATTAAAAGATTAAAATTTACTAAAAATATACGGGCAAGATTAAAATAAAATAAAATAAAAGACGAAGAAATTAGAATAGTGATTGAGATCATTTTTTTTATTTTTGTTTTTGTTAAACCGATTCAAAGTTCAAACTTCAAACCACATTTTTGTTTATGCTTAAATTTCAAACCAGAGAAGCCACCGCCACATCCCTAATCCTTATTATTCACCTAATACTAAACCATTCAATATTGTCGAACCACTAAGAAGCCTTCTTCGTCCTGGTTCTTCTCCTCCACGCCTGTCTCTGTGGCGATCCAGTGTCCTGGAGCCCCTTCTCACTCTACCCGAAGTTCGGTGGTTCCACTCTCACCCTCAATCCAGTCATCCACCTGCGGGTAAGCACCACTAGACACCCTGTGCTCAATTTCTTGTTTAGTGTTTGAAAAAGAGGCTAATAATGAGTTTAAAGTTTACATGCAAGTTTCTCTTAATGTGGTTAACTGAGTTAATTTGTTAATGGGGAGTGGCTTTTGTTGATGAGGAGCATGAGTCCGTTAATGGTGAAGGCTGTAGTGCTCCTTGGGTTTTTTACTTTTCTAGATACTTCTATTGACTCAAATTTCAGGTTTCAACTTTGAATTGACTGGTCTATAAGTGAGCAGTGTTAACAGTGACACTATTTAGGCGATAGGAAGAAATTAATAATCAACTTAAAGTGTGAACTACGGAAGATGTTGCTACCCAGGACATAGAAATTTCTTGCAAACAATGTTCATTGTCCAAATTTTGCAATGACTTGTGACGTTGTTAACATAGAAATAAGTAATGACCTCTCCAGTACGTTTAGTTTGCATTTAGTAGTCAAGTCTCAACTCTCCAATATTACCCTAATTATTATAACTAAACATGATATTTTCTAATTAATAAACATGCTACTGCTAAGTCTCAAGCCCAAAATTAACCTCTAATAGTGCAGAATATTATCATGATTCGAGGCATTATAGAGTAATTATGAATACATTAATGGTTAACTTTTTTAGACCCAACTTTGAGTTCTTTGTTAATAGAGTCTCTCAACTCATGTACTCATGTACTCTCCTAATCTATATATGAGCTTGGAATGAATTTATGAATTGTGAATTGCACATGCTATATATTATTCTTATTATAGTTTATATGTATGTGTTTTGTTTGGTGATGACACGCTATGTCCACCATTAATATAATGAGCTATATGATGATATATACAATTGCAATAGGTACGACTTGGTAGTGTATTCCAAACCACAAATTTGGGCATAATTCCTGTATACCAAGTAAGCTTAGTATCACATGATATTGATTTACCATAACTATCATTACTTATTAATACCTTTAATTGTTAGTGTATTTCATAATTCTGATTAAATTATCTATTATCACCTTTAACTGCGGTCTTTGGTCTCATTTTATAAATTATTTAGTATCAATATGTCATAAATACCCGAGTTCAAATAATAGTAACTGGGGTATGCCAGTATCATTTTTGCATGTTAATACATATTATTATCTATATATTAATTATTATCACTTTGTTTTGATCTGAATGCAGTTAGAAAAGATGCCCAGGGTAGGTCGTTTTACGAAGAAAGCCCGTGTAGACACAGCATGTCAGCAGCCTCAAGTAGGATTTGATGCGGCCTCAACTTCACAGAGAGCAGACTGCCCAATTTTGCCGCCCAGTGGCAGTGGTGCCCTCGCATCCTCGTCTTTACGCCCCTTTCGTCCGCCCCGCAGCGAACCACTACCTGCTCCACAGGCTTGCACGAATGATGTTCAAAACTCGGAGCTGGAAGCCGAAGACTTAGACCCAGAGGCAGATGAGGTAGATTCTTTTGACCAACATGTTGATAACCTTTTTGCTGTATCGGATGCTCAGAAGCGCAAGGGATGCAAGACCATAGAATTTTGGGATGTTAAAACAATTGGTATAAGAGAATTTATTTAATTCTATTTTTCATTTAGCTATTTTCCTATGATGTCATCGTAGCTTGGCTCCAATGGTAACTAACTAAGAATAAATATGTTTTACAGAATCTGATGGCACAATCAAACAGGTCAAACTGAGTGTGAAGGAAGCTATGAAGCCACCTAACGGAAAAAAGATCGTACTCGGGTTTAACAGTGCACTGCAACCAGTTGGGGATGAAGCAGGTCTACTGAGCGGCATTATGGGACTGCTAGGATCTGACTACACCAAATTCCCAATCTGCGAGAAGGACTGGAGAAAGGTTCGCACCAGGGACAAGGTCTATAATGAATGTGTAAAGGTAAAATGTTATTTTTATTTTTTTGTACCATTCCAAACTCATAATTTGAACACTACTGACAACTTAAATTTAGTGTTGCAGGAAATGTTCCATTTTGAAGAAGATAGTAGAGGAATTATCAAGCGTATAATATTCAAAATGCTAGGAAGGGCTTGGAAGGAAACGAGGAACAGATTATACCATCACTGCTATGACCCAGAACTTTCACTTGAAGAAAATATTGAAAACCGCCCAGATGGAATTACTGTGGACCATTGGAGATGGTTTCTCGATTATCGCAATAGTGAAGAGACATAGATAATATAGTTTTGTTTCATAACAGAAAAAGTCCATTTATGTCACATTGAGTTAGTCAGAACTAGTGTCTAGTAACTCTTAATTTGATGGCATGACAGGAGAAGTGTAAGAAAAATGCTGAGAATCGATCAAAGTAGCTTTACACCCACACCGGCGGATCGAAAAGCTTGGCAAGGCTCGAAGAAGAAGAGGTAATCTAATTTTGGGAATATTTTTGAACTATCTCTTCCTCTACTTATTCACTTTATCATCATTATTGGTACAGTCAGAACGACAAGGGAGGAGAGTTAATAGAGGAGAGTTGTATCTCTTAACGCACAAAAGAGCTAATGGCTCCTATGTCCATGATGCAGCTTGGGCTATTGGAGTAAGTAATGTGTTGAGAATCGGGAAGTAGTTTCTCCTATGTTTTAGTTTTTAAAATTTTATTGGAAGTCTGTGCGGTTAGCGACTAGCTAATAAATGCTTATAATTGCTTATCTATGTGTGTAGGAAAGAATTGAGGCTTTGAGCAACGTGATGAATCCTCTATATTGTTATCTCAGAATGATTCGCTTACTCAAGCTATCGGAAAGGAGCACCCGAGTAGGGTGCGTGGCATGGGGTTGGGGCCGACTTCTAGTCAAGTCTTCAATATGAATTCCCATCATCCGAGCAATGATTTTGAAAGGGAGGAGACCCAAAGGGTGCTGCTTGAACTACAAGCAGAGTTGGCAGCAGAGAAATTGAAAAGGAAGGTAGTGACGGATGAAGTAGTAGCCGAGAAGACCAAAAGACAGGCAGTGGAGGATGAAGTAGCAGCCGAGAAGACAAAAAGACAGGCAGTGGAGGATGAAGTAGCAGCTGAAAAGGTCAGGATGCAGGCAATGAGAGTGCTTTGATATGTCTACTTCAAGGGCAAGGTGGGAAGCTGCCATCAGACGTTGCCGCATGGATGAGTGCGTTGGAGGGACAGAATAGAAAGTAGATCTTAGGATTGTGGAACCTTTTTTTTCTTTCAGATATACACTTTTTTGGTGTTGATTATGCAACTCTTAGTAAGGAGTACACTTTATTGATATTTGGATAATTATATATATTAAATTAATGGTTTTGCTATTGTCGTTTACCTTGCAATTTATTTTTCGGGATATAAAATAATTTAACTTACTAATATTAAGAAGGATTCAATAAAAAAATAAAAATAAAAATAAATTGTACATTAAAATAAAAAAGAGCATTGATTGCCAGTGTACAATACAGTATTTTTGCAGCCATTTATCCAGAAAATAGCGGCGGTTGCGAAATAGCCGTTAGAAATTTGAAAAATCATGTTAGGAGATAGCGACATTTTAAAACCGCCGCCAATTACATTCGGAAAAACGGTGGCCAGTAAACAGCAGCCTTTTGCAAACCGCCGGCCATTACATGTGGACAAATCCATGGCCATTAAACAGCTGCAGTTTCAAACCGCCGATTATCTCGTGTGGATCACGGTTGGACAGATCGCGGTGGTTTAAAACCGACTCCAAACATTTCGACGCTACTTCTGGGTTTTGCGGCGGTTGTGCCAGCGGTTTCTGAAAACCGCCGCAAAATCATATAACCACCCCCTAATAGGCGACGCTTAAGGAACTGCTAGAATCACGTTACGCGGCGGCTAAAAACCGCCGCAAATCACTCCAGAAACCGCCGCAATGTCCCGTATCCCTTGTAGTGATCTATCATCTCATCTGTCAGATTCTTGAATGTTTTGCCCTGGAACCTTCTAAAAACTTCTTTTTCCTCCTCAGATAACTCTTTAAAATTAACTTTTTCTGGAAACAGGACCCCCTACAGAAGCGGCAAAACAAGATCACCAATTATACTCCAATTCACTTAAAATACACCGAAATGCCAGTCATATACACCTTAATTTATTTTTTAATTACATGAGATAATATGAGTTCAGAATAATAGATTACAAAGAATGCAAGTATAAAGGTTTTGTGCAATCAGTTACCATATGCATTCAAGCCAATTGTAGCTCCTTTATTTTTAGGGTTGATGGTCAATTTATCGTACCGGGTGTCCAATTTGTTTGTTCCCACATTGAAGCTATATGCCAACTGCTTCAAGAGTTTATGTGATAGATTCATCGGTGGGATGTGCATCAAACCATCAAATTCCAATTCCCGGATGACAACTTTCTTTTCTTCGCTCATGTGTTGGAACTTTTCATTAAATAGTCTTGTTAAGCATCTCAAATCTTTGGTTTACTGTAAAGAAATGAAACAAAAATCATTTAAATAAGCTATATTTATACAAAGAAAAATTGAGTTGGTCTATGATATATGTGTGCTTACATTGTATTTTTTTCCATCAGGATTCTTGCTTGCCATTTTTACTGCAAGGAAAAAATATTGTTAATAGATAAAAAGCATCAATAGTTACACTCGAATTCGATTGATATACACCCAAATACCAGTCACATACATCGAAATACCAATCACATATACCTTTATTTCTTTTTGGATTACATGACATTATATGAGTTCAAAATTATATTCAAGTCAACTAAACCTGCATAAAATGACACCAGAAGCACAAGACAATACTCTGTTTCTAGTTACACTAGGTATAGAACAATAGCACCAGTTACACTCCGATTCGATTGATATACACCCAAATACCAGTCACATGCACCCAAATACCAGCCATATACACTCGATACCAATCACATACACCTCTATTATTTTTTGGATTACATGATATTATATGAGTTCAAAATGATATTCAAGTCAACCAAACCTGTATAAAATTACACCAGAACCACAAGTACAAATTCAAGAACAACAGCACCAGTTATAGTCGAATTTACTTGAAATACCGCGAAAGTTTCTATTTATACAAACTCAGTTTCAAACATTCGAACATGCACAAAAATACATTAAAATATACATTAAACAGAACGTAAAATAGTTATCACCTATAGAATAGTTTGACAAGAATAGTAATATATATTTTCAACCAAGAACACATGATGAATCTACTTAATAAACAGAAATACGGCGATATAGTGTTTCGCGTTCGAAATGAGATATAAAAAGGTAAAAAACCTCGAAGATTAGTGAAACAGTACCTTAAATAATCTTTCGGTGTTTTTTGATGAAGATTTTGAAATTTTCTTGTTGATTTTCTCGAGTGTTGGCGACGATTTTGACAGTTTCTTCAGAGTTTTTGAATGTGGTTTGAATCTTGACGGTTGTGGTTTTGATCGAGAAAGAAGAAGAAGCGTTTTTCATAATGGTGACTTCGTGAGTGAGCGCACTATGGAAACCATTGAGTAGCACATGTGTTTACACGCTCGTACGGGTGAGGCTCGTTTTGTTGGACTTGACTATAAGAATATGGCCGATTAGCTACCACAAAAAGAGTCGCAAAATCATCGCTAATCTGACGCAAAATATAATTTGTGACAGATTAATTACCGCCTAGCAACTAATGCTTTCCTCGCTAATTACAGTTTGCAGATCAGTGAGGTAAACACAGCAATCTGTAATTCATCGGAAAGTTTTTTAGCTACCGAATAGATAGTTGCAAATCCATCACTAAAGTAAAAGCTAATTCCATAGAAGAAATAGACTAAACGGTAGTCGCTAATTAGCGACAAATTCTACTGCAGCAGACTTATCGCTAAATGCAAACTAGTTTCGTAGACGAAATAGAATGCTTAGTTGACGCTAATTAGCGAGAAAATTTTTCGAACTTAACTCGTCGCAAGTTGTCCGCTAATATGATCGCAAATTTGTCACATTTTGTAGCAAATCTATAGCTAATCTTTGAAAATCCTTAATCAAATTTGTAGGAATGTTGTCGCTAAACCAAAGCTATTTGAAATGAGAAAGTAGAGTTATGAAATAGTCGCTAATTTGCTAGGAAATAATATGTAGTCAATTAGTTGCAATACTATCGCAAATTCCTTTAAACTAGTAACAAATCTATAGGTATCTCACAAATATTTCAATCGCAATATAGTCTTTTATTTGTCACCATCATTAACAGTGAGTATGTCGCTAATTTTTCTAGAATATCGGTTAGGATTCCAGTTTTGTCGCTATACTAAAATAAACATCATATTTTTTTTAGTGATTGAACTAAGATTATAATGCATACAAATAAAATTAGTTCATCAAAATTATATATATTTAAAAAAATTCAAACCCAACATATTTATTAAAATAAAAGTCTAATGCAACATTTTCAACATAAGCACTTCACAAATAAAATACCAAAACAAGCTAAATCTAACAATATCAGTAACTCTAAAAATCAATCCAAATAATTATTTTTCAACTAGGTAAACTACCAATAAAAGTAACAATAACTTCCATAAAACCTGAAAATGAAACAAATTGCCCTATCAATTATCTATCAAACAAATAAACTACCTAAATAAGCTAAGCCTAACAAAATGCATTAACATAAGCTACCTAATTAATATTATTGCCAGCAAAATCACTCTAATGGTCCTTTTCTTGAGGGAATCTTGGAATCTTAGAAAGGAGAGACAATAGATTACTCTGTATAGCTTCATTTACAACACTAGGCAACACTGCATTTATAGCACCAGGCAATGCTTCTTTAATAGCTTCAGTGATGTCCGCTTGTGAAATTGGTTTGACTGTAGAAACACCTGTATCTTCTGGTAATGGCACATCTCTATGATCACAAATACCAATATCTAGACTGCGGCCTAACCTGTAACACCCTCACTATCAGAAGTCACGCTTCCGGCTGCGCCACTCTGATAGAAAGAAGTATTACGACTGCTTTACATACTAAATACTAAAATAGGAGCCTGACTCGACACTGTATTCGCTGATTTTTTTTTTTTTATTAAATGAAAATAAACACTTTATCTTAAGAAAAATGCAAGCAGGCATAGATTCATGTACAAGACTCCTTACATAATACCTCATAAAATAATATACATATAGAACATACAATTCCTATCCCTCTTACAAGTTTGTAATGACAAAGATGAGGGAAGAAAATAATCTAATTAACACAGTAGCATATAAGTCAAACCCAGTATAACTCTACTTAATGCCTCTTCATTTGGTTCCTGAAAAGGTAAAGCTGTAGGGGGGTGAGAACCTAACCACACGGTCTCACCGCGAAGTTTCAAAGTTGTCATAAAAAGATATATAATAAGAAAACTGTTTTCAAGCTCAGTGATTATCATTGCCTTATGAATCTTTTAAAACTAATAGGAAATCGTTCAAAACTCTTTCAAAGAAACAATATTTAATCTTTCAGAAGTCCAAAATCTTTCCTTTCTTATAAGAAAATCTCAATCAGAAACCAACCATGCAATCAAACAACACAGTCATTAATTCAGCACCAAAGTTCATCCTCAAATGTAGCACGCCAGGACAAACACAGGCAAGACAGACAAGGAAAACACAAGTAGGTAGTAGTTACAGCAAATAGTTCAAGTAGCAGTTAAGAACAGTTTAGCAATTAGGCAAACCAAAACAAGTTCAAACCCAAGCAAAGCATACAAATGCATATGATGCATGCCTGTCCTATGGCTGATGAGGCTCATCTGTCGGTTATCCAGCCAACCCGACAAGTCTGAATTGTCCTTAGACCGTCCCCCGACGTGCATCCCCAAGAGTCTATGCATAGCTTTTTCTCAAATAATCAATATTGCTCAATGGGGGTAACATTCCCGGGAATTTATATAGTGCCCGGTCACACTTACGTCGTAGGGTCAACAGAGTATCGAGTTTTCAACCTGGTACACGTGGTGGCAAGCCACGGCACTTAATCCAGGGAACCTCGTATCTCAGATATTTCAAATTCATAAGCCATATAAACAATTCATTCATCATTCATCAATATCTAAGCCATTTTCAATATCATCATCATTCATCAATCCATATCCCATTTCCAAATTCATTTTAAAATCATATTTCAAATCAATCCTCATCATTCTTCTTTCCGTTAATCAACAATCTCAATCCAAAACATAATTCTTTCATTTCTAAATAAATCAATCTTAAATAAATAACGTTTAAGAACTAAATCTTTTTAAACAATTACTTCAAACAAAACTTCCAATTTTATAAAATTTCGGCAGCATCTCCTCTAAAACTCGGATTCTGCCACCCTTTTCGGGTCCCAACCAAAACCAAACCAAACACCTGATAATAAGTCAAATCACTCCCAATAACAATTTTCACAACAACCACACTCAACACAAGGAAATAGCAAAATCCAGAATCCAATCAACCAGTCCTATAAATCGCAATCTAAATCAATCTCATTCAACAGCATTAATCAATAATTAAGAACTCTCGGTTTTCTCAAACAGTTTCAAACCAAACCGTTCCTCAAACCCTATTCGACCCATTTCCAAAATAGTAAATTATTCTCAATGAACAAATCGTTTTCAAATATCAAGCCCTTTCCAAATTTGTTTTAAAATCAAATTCCGATATCAAATCAGGTTCAATATCAAATCAAATTTCAATACTAAAACTTTCCTAAAATCGAATCATTTCCAAAGTTAAACCAAATGCCGTTATTAAATATCTTCCAATAACTCTAGAAAAACTACTTTAACAACATCCGTCAACTAATCAGAATATTCAACTTTCTGAATCAATCAATCAATCAATACAACTAATAACCTCATTCATCCAAAACAACTCAATTCAATTCATAAGACTTACGAAATCACCAAAAATGTATTTTACGCATTAATATTGATTTATAACAACTCTGAAAAGTAAACAAGTTTAAGAAAAGCGCCCCTACCTCGACTAGCTGAATTCAAGAATCAAAGGCGACAAACCCACTTATTCCAAATTAACAGCAACAGCAGCAATGGCATTAGAATCAGCAGTATTAACAGCAGCAACATCAAATTTGATGGAATCAAACGCGGAAACAACTCTAAAAATTCAAGGCAATACCGAAAATAAAATGGAATTAAATCGTAATAAATAGATAAACGAGACCAAGGCAGTTCAGAGTATAAAAGTGAAACAGAGTCAGAAGACAGGCTAGACCTAGGGCAGTGACACTGAACTTGAATTGGGGAAAGTCAACAGCATTTGTAGCAACGGTAGAACTGGCAGTAGTAATTCCAGTCACCCCAGCAGCGACGACTCTTTCAGAGCATCAACCATCACAGTCCACAGTTGTAGCAGCTTAATCCTAAAACATCAACATCTTAAACTTCTCAATCAACGGATAACATGACAATAGCAGTGGGGGTTCAGAAACAAAAATGACTTACGGTAATTAAGGAAAACAAGGAAAATGAAGCGTAGCAGTAGTAGCGCAGTGACTGCAACAGCAACAGGGAAAATGGTCTCCTTCCCCACCTCATCTCGTGACTCCGGCAGCGGCGATGGCGGAGAGAGCAGCGGCGGCAGAAACTCCCGCAATGCCTTCTCTCTCTCCTCGCGTTGTTATGTCTCTCTCTCTTCGCATCGGATTCTGCTTGAGGCTCGATAGCAGCTCGCAGCGCCGGTTCGACGGCAACGACTCCATGGTGGTCCGACGGCGATGGTGATGACGAGGTGCAGCGAAGCTGGCGGCGCACGGCGCGACGACGGTGGCGATGCTCCTCACTCGCGCAATTTAATCTCTTAAAATTACTTTAAAAATACTACTTAATTATCAATTTACTAATCAGTTTTTAATCAAGTATTCTAATTTATAATTAGAAATAATATAATTTAATTTTCTTTTTTTTTCTGAAATTTATGGGTCTTACATCCTACCCACCTTATAAAAATTTTCGTCCTCGAAAATTGATACAAAATAAAAGAGATTTTCATAGTACTCCTCTTGAACTTATTTAAAGAAAAGGCGAAAAGTTCTCATTATATATACATATAGTTTCAAATACCAGGATTTTCATATAAAAATATGAAGGGTATAAGTATGATGTGAAACAAGGTTACAAGATAGGCTTGATGCACAAAATGATTTGTTTCAAACATGTGATA
This sequence comes from Arachis ipaensis, assembly GCF_000816755.2. Lineage (NCBI taxonomy): Eukaryota > Viridiplantae > Streptophyta > Magnoliopsida > Fabales > Fabaceae > Arachis > Arachis ipaensis. The sequence continues at coordinate 21,481,046 of NC_029793.2, forward strand.
GTAAAATAAGGCGATAAAAGGTTATAAAACGGGTTAGGATTAAAACAACGTGCTTAACGTTCGCATTTGATCTCACACCAACTTCAGAGATTCAATTATTCAAACTTTAACTTAACTTATTCTCTCCATCCTCAATCGTACTTCATCGAAAAACTCATCTGAAGGTTTTCAACCACATCAAACACTTTGCAAATCTTAATGGTCACAAACCCGACATCAACAAAATCCTTTCACATGAAATAAGGTTCCACAACTCCCTGCAACATCGTACATTTACAAATTTCACCTTTTGCATCCACCAAACGTACCCCAAAGAATTAATGTGTTGTTTACTAAGTCCAATAGGTACACAAGATATCAAAACTAATCTTGAGTATACTCAGAAGGATAACAGACCTTAGAAAAGAAGGAAAAGTAGTAAGGATCGTGTTCGCAAGAATTTGAAAGAATTGTTGAAATCACAAGTGGACAAGGATAAATAAGTAATGAAGAATGTTGGAAAAAGGATCAACTGATAACTTTAAGGGTAACTCTTGAGTCGAAGGGATTCGATAGGATCAATAAGATGAAAAACAACACAGTATTTTGAAACGAATTCAAGCTCAATTAAAAAATATAAGGTTTACAGAAGAAGAATATCCAAACCAAAAACAAAGTTTATAGAACTTGAGTATGGTTTAAAAATATTTTCGAATGCATTGTTTGTAAAGAATGGAAAACTTAAGGGGAAATCATTTCATGTTCTGAAAGAGAAAATGGGTAACAAACATTCTTCAAAAGATTAATAAAAGTATAAATGTGGCATTATTTCAATATAAATTCAAATGGAAATAGATTACACAAACTTTGTAAATGGAAAGATTAATTTGGCTAAGAGCTAAATTGTATTTTCTCTTTTTCAAGCATGTATGAAAACTACAATCTTGTTGAAAGAAAACTTGACAAAAAGTTTTACTCATAAAAGAAAAGATGATGCATTACAATCGAACAGGTTTAAATCATATACAGGAATTTTTAGAATATAAAAGTAAAGGAGTGTAGGCTGAATTGAAAGCGATTTTATTAAAATTTTAATAAACGGTTATATCGCCCCGAAACAAGTTCAAATCACATCAAAGAGAGGCACTGCTCAAGTAAGACAATTCAAAGTCAGGGACAACTTTGCATAAGAATAAATCAAAACTTGTTTAAAAATGTTTAAAACAAAACTCCAATAATATACTTGAAGTCACAACTTTATAAGGATGTTCAATAATATTAAGATGCACTAAAAAGGAACTCAATAACTTAAAAAGTTGATTCAAAACTTAAATTTCTTCAAAAGAATTCAAAACTTCTTCAAAATGGTTCAAACCACCAACAAATAAGAATGATCAAAAGTCATGAAGTATGCCGAAAGGGAGAATCAAAATGGAATTAGGAAAATTTTAATTTCAAAGGACGCCAATAGAAACCATAGAGGAAAACAGGGCAATTGTTACAAAATTCAAGAGAATCATCAAAAACGTAAATATTACGTCATGCTACAACAAATTCAAGTTGAACTAGATTATGCAAGATTTGTGAAATGAAAATTAGTTAGACTAAGGATAAAATTTTTCATCGAAAATTTTGAAAGACTTTTTAGGTAATCAAATAAGAATTTGCATAAAAACATAAGTTAGGAAATAAAGTTGTAATCCTAAGAAAGAATTTTGAATTTAAGAACTTCGATAGGAAGAATCAAGAAAAAGAATGGTACTTTTATTTAAACCGGATTTTGAGCTGAGGGGAAAAGAAGACTAAAAATCAATGGTAGTGTTTACAAAAAATGGATAATCTAAGGAAGGAATGAATTCATTTTCTCAAAATACTAGGATGTAAAATCACATAAAAGTACGTTTAAAAACTGTGATAAGGTTGAAAATAAATCAAGTTGTAGTAAATGAAGGAAATGCAAAGTAGAAATTGTTTTCTATAGAAGAATAGGTGAAGCTTTACAGATAAACAGATTTAAACCATATAAAGAAATTTTAGAATCCATGTAGAAAAGTATATGCTAAACTTAAAAGTAATCTTATCCAAAATTTTGAAAGATGATTGGGAAACACAATTAAGTAAGAAAAAGATCAATTCAAAACTTTTCCAATCCAAAATGAGCTCAGATTACGTCAAGGAGATACACAGATTACGTAGAGAAATTCAAGGTCAGGATTTTATGATGCCGAGAATTTGGAAGGTAATCAAGAATATGGTAAGTTTAAGGTATACATTAGACATGAAGCAAAAGTATCAATTTACAAAGTTAGCTTAGTTCGAATCATAATCTTCAAGGTTCAAATCGCTCAAGATTTAAAGATCATACATTATGCCAAAACAAGTTCAAGTTCAAATCAATGAGCACAGGATTCTTGAAGAAGAATATAATCAATGGTAAAGACAGATGTTTTTAAAAGACTCAAACAAATTCTTAAGAATACAATCAAATAAGATTATGGACGAATAATGAAATACGGTTGGAGAATGATCAATGATGATTCAAGAAAGGAATCCGAGTCAAAAAACTTTAATGAGGATAGTAAACAAAAAAGAAACGATATGCCAACCTAAGCGACGTAAACAAGAATCATAAATCGAAACCAAGCACGAAAAGCGAACCCTAGCATCCGCGAACCACGTGACTCGCATTAACCATTACTTCTCAATTCTTTTTCGCCTATAATAACCTATTAACTTTCCCGTTCACATAAGCCATCAACATTAAGTTGGCCAGACTTAACATCAACAGATATGCAACGGTAAGCTAACAGTGTTGATTAATAGGCAGTCATGTGCATAAAATTCTAATTCTTGTTACTTGGACAAGACCTACAACATGACAGACACTCAGAGAATGCAATGAAGCATGGTCAGTCCATCCCCAAGGCTCTAATTAGGATGAACTGCTCTGATACCACAATGTAACACCCTCACTATCAGAAGTCACGCTTCTGGCTGCGCCACTCTGATAGAAAGAAGTATTACGACTGCTTTACATACTAAATACTAAAATAGGAGCCTGACTCGACACTGTATTCGCTGATTTCTTTTTTTTTTATTATTAAATGAAAATAAACACTTTATCTTAAGAAAAATACAAGCAGGCATAGATTCATGTACAAGACTCCTTACATAATACCTCATAAAATAATATACATATAGAACATACAATTCCTATCCCTCTTACAAGTTTGTAATGACAAAGATGAGGGAAGAAAATAATCTAATTAACACAGCATCATATAAGTCAAACCCAGTATAACTCCTCTTAATGCCTCTTCATCTGGTTCCTGAAAAGGTAAAGCTGTAGGGGGGGTGAGAACCTAACCACACGGTCTCACCGCGAAGTTTCAAAGTTGTCATAAGAAGATATTTAATAAGAAAACTGTTTTCAAAGCAAAATCCAGAATCCAATCAACCAGTCCTATAAATCACAATCTAAATCAATCTCATTCAACAGCATTAATCAATAATTAAGAACTCTCGGTTTTCTCAAACAGTTTCAAACCAAACCGTTCCTCAAACCCTGTTCGACCAAATATCAAGCCCTTTCCAAATTTGTTTTAAAATCAAATTCCGATATCAAATCAGGTTCAATATCAAATCAAATTTCAATACTAAAACTTTCCTAAAATCGAATCATTTCCAAAGTTAAACCAAATGCCGTTATTAAATATCTTCCAATAACTCTAGAAAAACTACTTTAACAACATCCGTCAACTAATCAGAATATTCAACTTTCTGAATCGATCAATCAATCAATACAACTAATAACCTCATTCATCCAAAACAACTCAATTCAATTCATAAGACTTACGAAATCACCAAAAATGTATTTTACGCATTAATATCGATTTATAACAACTCTGGAAAGTAAACAAGTTTAAGAAAAGCGCCCCTACCTCGACTAGCTGAATTCAAGAATCAAAGGCGACAAACCCACTTATTCCAAATTAACAGCAACAGCAGCAATGGCATTAGAATCAGCAGTATTAACAGCAGCAACATCAAATTTGATGGAATCAAACGCGGAAACAACTCTAAAAATTCAAGGCAATACCGAAAATAAAATGGAATTAAATCGTAATAAATAGATAAACGAGACCAAGGCAGTTCAGAGTATAAAAGTGAAACAGAGTCAGGAGACAGGCTAGACCTAGGGCAGTGACACTGAACTTGAATTGGGGCAAGTCAACAGCATTGGTAGCAACGGTAGAACTGGCAGTAGTAATTCCAGTCGCCCCAGCAGCGACGACTCTTTCAGAGCATCAACCATCACAGTCCACAGTTGTAGCAGCTTAATCCTAAAACATCAACGTCTTAAACTTCTCAATCAACGGATAACATGACAATGGCAGTGGGGGTTCAGAAACAAAAATGACTTACGGTAATTAAGGAAAACAAGGAAAATGAAGCATAGCAGTAGTAGCGCAGTGACTGCAACAGCAACAGGGAAAATGGTCTCCTTCCCCACCTCATCTCGTGACTCCGGCAGCGGCGATGGCGGAGAGAGCAGCGGCGGCAGAAACTCCCACAACGCCTTCTCTCTCTCCTCGCGTTGTTATGTCTCTCTCTTCGCATCGGATTCTGCTTGAGGCTCGATAGCAGCTCGCAGCGCCGGTTCGACGGCAACGACTCCATGGTGGTCCGACGGCGATGGTGATGACGAGGTGCAGCGAAGCTGGCGACGCACGGCGCGACGACGGTGGCGACGCTCCTCACTCGCGCGTCTTCTCCATATTTTTGTGATATTGCCTCTCCATATAAGTCCTACAGCAGAAAAATAAGGACATATTATTAAGAAAACTGAAAGTAAATTATACTACAAAATTAAAGACACCTAAAATAATTTTCTTGGATACTTCAGAAACATATTCTCCACTTTTTTTCTTATGAACATCATCATATACTTTAAGGAAAGATACACTACGCTTCAACTTAGCTTCCTGTAACAACATTTATTAGAATATACTATCATAAATCATTTGAGATAGGGAATATTTTTCTTTATACCTTTCTTTTCTTGTGTTCGCCAAAACTGATAGACCCTGCATTGTGTAGTTTATGAGCAGGTATAGCAGCCCTATTTTTTTGACCAGCCACAGACTTGTTTTTCCACTTTGAATCTAACCAGTGATCAACTAAGCCATTCCAAACATCAACTTTCATTGCTTTAGGTCCATGACCCTTAATGTCAATACTAGTTGAGTTTGCCTCCTTAAAAGTTCTTTCCTTTGCTTTTTTCAAAATATCAGGATAGCGATCAAGCATTGTCCTATTCCAAACAGTTCTTGCCATAGCCTTATCATAATTTGATGCAAATTCATGTTTTTTTCTAAATTGAAAGATTGAAAGACTTAGTAACTACTCAATCCAATTATCTCTTAAAATCGCATTGAAGCAACATTATAATTACTTACCAGGAAACCTTTAAACAACTCGTCCTTCATATTTGGACAATAATCCTGCCATCTTGGTGCTGGAGAAGGCATCTCACTTAACAAATCTTTCATAATGTCTCGAGTTACCGTATGATCTGTAAATCTCTTCCTACATTAAAAAATACACAATTATCAAAAATAATTTAACACAACAACATATATCATTAAAGCAACAACAAATTCTAGACTTAGCTATACTACCCAAAACTTTAAAATAATTCATGAAAATAACATAGATCATAAGAATGTAAAGCTCCCAAGAGTGCATCAACTAAATTGAGAAAAAATAACTGCATCAATTAAATTAAGAACACATCAGAAAAAAAACAAGTAATAATCAGAGAAAATATTTAGTTTATTCATAAGGCATGTATTAACTGCTGGTCACATACCATTTTTATTGAGCTGCTGTTATCCGTATTTATGTTTGCTATTTTGACAAAAATAAGATGAAAGGAATACAAGAAATATGCACATCCATTCATCCAATATAACACTAAATGCAGGGATTGAGTTACTAATTGGGCAGAAGTGATAATACTGGATCAAAGGATATATAAGAAAAGTAATGCTTTATTTCTTTGAAACTATATACTGATAAATTTCTCCATAGTGATCTGAAATGGCCATATGTTTTGGACTTTAGTGAAATGCATTTTGTGTCGTGAACTTAAGCTTAGATTAATACCAATGTTTTGCAAAGAAGAAGAATATCCACATATTTATATTTATTTTTTTGTTTATTTTATAAAAATAAATATAATAAATTAATAAATATTATAACATAAATGACACATATATAAGACTCTAACAGCAAACATACCTTTGTGATCATTTGTGATTGCATGAAAAAAATAAGTAGGTACAGATTGGGTCAATTTTAATAAATCTAGTAATAAACTAATAAATTAAAGATACTGCACTTAGTGATACCCTTCTTTTTTATTTTAAGTAAAAAGTATGCGGATATAGTAAAGTCAAAATAATAGTATAACTACTTACGGTTTATCGCTTTTCTCTATAGCTATTACCATCTTCCCGTTACTCCTAATTTTAGTATGCACACTTGATTGTCCAACATTAGGTAACTCATTATCTTCTGCGTCTAAAGCAGATGCGTCAGACGAATTCGCACCTACAATGAATAAGAGACAATCTTCAATTAGATGTGTAGTTATTTGTGAATATGTAAACATTTAGCAGCTGAAGTAAATCACACCATCTAATTGTGGTGATCGTTGTGATAAAATTGTGGGGATGGTTGTGATGCTGATCCCACATTCAATTGTGTAAGATGAGGTTCATCATTATTATTGCTCTGTTGACCTAAACAAAAAAAGACAAAAAAAAATTAGATATGATAAAACTACTTCCTCGCCTAGGAGTAATTAAATCACAATGAAGATATATAGCTAAAATGTATAGTACAACTAGATACCTACACACATGTATCGATGGTTGAGAAGAATTAATGTCAACAGTTTGCTCACCTAAACTCAATAAAAAAAAAGCATACATCATATTTCCTAAATCAAGAGGTGTTAATGTAAAATAAATTTAACGGCAAATGTATACTTGGCCTACGCAAGGAAAGCTGAGATTGATTGATATGAGTGTTTCGTATTATTCGTCCACTTCTATCTTTTGGTGCCATGATTATCTATCAAATAAAAAATAAATTAAAAAAAGTATTATTAAAATATTTAAAATATAACTAGTTAAAATATTTAAAAGCGATAGTTATCGATAAAAAAACAATAATAAACATTATTGCACAATTTAGATCTACTTTTAAGGTTTCGCTAACAAACCAACTAGAGATATAGCCAAGTGAAACTAACTAATTAAAAAAGAAGATCCATTACGAAACAAATAGTTTGTTCAAGTTAATCCTTAATATAGATCCTAAAATTTGATGTTACATTTAAATTAATTCATCAAATTTCAATTTTCAAACTTGACTTCCAAATTCATAATTATAATTTACATTAGTTAATATTAACATCTAATTAGTATTAGTTTAGTTCTAAAGTAGAAGCCAATTTCTTTTATATATGTTTACAAAATGAATGTATACAGGGCTTAACTAGTATTATAAATTTACGGCTCACTACAACACAAACGGAGAATAACAGCGGTTTTTTTGCTATTAGCGACGGTTTTAAATCACCGCAAAACACAATACCAGCAGTTTGAAAAACCGCCCTGGTTATTGGGGTGGACATTTGATTTCGCGGCGGTTTCTAGCAACCGCTGGTATAACCGCCGCTGATTCAATATTTTGCGGCAATATACAAGTGTCAGGATTGACCCCATCTTTACCGGCGGTCAAAAACCGCCGCAATCCTGAATGCAATTTTAAAAAAAATTGTATATTACAGAAGTTTATAACCCCCATAATTTTCACAATTATATTTAAAAAATTGGCTTTGTAAAGTTGCTCAATTATATTGCTTCTACATCTAGATAAATGCATAAATAAGAACAACCTAAAGATGGATAAAATATCACGAATAAAGTAAATAACAAATCAAGATAATGATATCTTAGAAACAAAATGTCAGTAGTAAAATACACATTCAAAAATAATATAAGAATGAAACATAAAGATTTACTTGATATGACGAATAAGATCATAGGTCATGACTAAACTCATCACATAATTTATGAAACTACTGCTAAACCTAAAAAAAATTGTTGAAAGAATTATATGATTATATGACATAATATGAAATGATCTGATGTGATGTACTGGAAAGAACTATATGATTTTGTGATGTACTAAAATTGTGTATCATGACACACTTACTTTTCTATTGACACGAACAAGCACATCGTCTAGTTCCAAATGTTTATTAGCTGGACCGCCTGGCACCTAAACAAGCCAAGGATTAAGCCCGAAAATTTTGAAATGGATTTCACCCTATAAAAGATTAAAATTCTGAGTAACAACATGCTTATCGCAGAGTCCACAACTAGCATTCCAGTTTCACTAGATGGAGAAGAATGATGTACCATCTACATTATTTATAAACAGGGTACTTATTCAAGGCATATTTAAATGAAACTGCTGCCAAGAGAGGTTGCCTTTATCATATTTTACACAAATTAGAAATAAAAAGGAGATTGCTCAATTCCAAAAGAAACACCAATTTGAGAAACAAGAGAAAGAATTTTTAAATTATTTCTCCCAATGTTAAAAGAGAAAAATAAGAGCAAACAAGTAGTAAGTAAATAGAAGAGAAAATAAATTACAATATGTCAAAAAAATGACGAGTGAGAAACTCTCCAGTTATATTCATTTGTAGTGAGCAGCATATAAAATATACAATGAAAAGAATGATGTGACATTCCTAAATTATAATGGATAAAGTGTCTACAATCATCACACACTCCTATATGTAAAAGATTTGATGAGCAGACAAACTAATTCAAAAGTCAAGGAACAAAACTTGTAAATAAGATTGGTAAAATTTGTGAAGGTCTCAACTAAATTCTATTATCATAAGGTAAAAAAGTGATACAAATGACAAACCTGAAGTGTAGCACCAGTATAGAAACTGCCTTCCATTTATCAACATATGTTTCACTGCCCTTTTGAATAAATCTCAATACCCTCACTACCTGAAAAGTATATAATTGTGTTTAGTTGCCCAAAAATCCAAAAAACCCACATCATATTTTCAATTAAGTAGAAAAGGATCATATATACTATTAGATCAAGTCTAGACTAAGATCAACAAACATTAATAGAACCAGATTAATACACAAAATTAAGATTAGCTATACCTTAAAGAAAATGATCCACAATAATAAATAAGATAGAGAATCTTGTAGTACATTACCATCTTGAGAATCAATATACATGAAGACATGGCATTAATCTTAGCACAAAAAATTTCCAAAGACAACAACAGATGGAACATTTCCATCTCAAAAAAAGACATAGTTCTCAACATCTCATAACACTTGTTTCTTCTTCTTTTTTTTATTGTACAAAACAAATTAAAGTACCAAAATATAATTGAGTATGGTTAATGGGCACGTTGAAAATGGACATAAACAGCTAACAAAGTGAGAATTATTGGCTTGGGAAAGCATAAAAATTATTAAACCGTTAAATAATCACTTAAAGCAATTATATATTTTAATGTAATCATACTCCTTTATTGTACTAGCTGGCTAGTTTTATAACACATTAGAATTTGGATTATTTTAAAAAAAAGTCTTCAACAAAATAAGAATAAGTTGATTAGCTCAGTGGGTCATGATGACACAATCAATACTTGAACAATTGTGTGCACAATGAAATATGAATATGTCATTACATATTTCACTTAGTTACTTAGTATTTTTTACCACAAAAAAGCATATTTAGTATTCAAACTACACAATCAATGAAAACCTCCAAAGATATAATAATTTATAAAAAAAAGAAAAGAAAAAAAATTCAAATAAATTATAGAACTCTACAGTTTTGCTCCTCTTTCAAGGAGTATGTGAATATACTAATAGGAATATACTTAAGAGAATTGTTATATTTATTTCTTTTATTCCTCAACTAAAATCTTCTTGAGAATTCTGTATTATCATATATGCAACTTGGATACTGGCATCAAATGGATAAAAATTCTTCTCAGCAGAAACCAAGGTATTGTCACAAGAGAGGGCACAAGAAAGGCCACCAGCCAATGCAAATCTTAAAACACTCCCAACAAGAATCTCAAACAGAGATAGAAAACTTGATACAATAAATCTCAAACACTAAATGAAACAGTTAAATTAATTAAAGATATGTGCTGCTTACAAGTATTGTTAGTACTTAGTACAGTGTACACCAACAAACAAGAAATTATTGACACGCATAAAGCTTAAACCAAACTCCAAAGTCCAAACTAATGGCTTTCATGGATTTGTGAGGTGTGTGAGAATAAACTAAAATTCCAATTAGAATTATATCTTGCCCTGAAATAACAACTAGAATCTACTAAAAGTTAAGTAATCCTCTTCAGATAGTTCAAAACAAAAGTAAGGAGACATGTAGCAAGTTATTATAAGACTAACTATAACAAGCATTCATAGAGCATTTAGAATAATCCAAAAGTAATCACATGATGAATTTGATCCTAACAAAGCACAAGTATCACTTTCTCCTTGTTAAAGAGAGATGTTATGCAGATATTAAAGTTGAGCATGCATCTCCCGGAATTTTTCACAGCTATATCACATTCAAGAGAACAGGGAGATATGAATTTGAAAGAGTTTTAATACGTAATTGCGAAAATTGAACTCAAATGCACACCTTCTTTTGTAGATTCACAAATGACTAAAAAATTGAAATTCGGAAAGTAGAATGTCTATGTGTATTATACACTACAGATTATATAGAATTCGCTTTTGTAGCTAATCAATTTCAATATATAAAAACATAATAAAAATAGAATACGAGACAACAACAATGATGAAAATTAACAATTTCAAATATATCAACGCAAAATCAGAATAAAAACAGCAACTAGAAGAACATCCCAAATTTCAATCCAATAGCCATAAAATTAATTCAAAATCAAATATCCACTAGAATTACCTTAGAATCCATGAAATTATGTTAGAAGTCAGAATCAAACCCAACAACAATTATGAAAATTAACAAGGAAAAAAAACGCAACTGAATAATTAGGGATGAGTGCTTACCGGAGACGGGAAGACGAGCCAGCAGCAGATCCAAACCGATGATGACGACGAGGACAGGTACGGGCTTCACGAAGAGAGCAGAGACGGCATCGCGACCAGCAACTCCGAAACGGCCTTCTGGCGACGCGAGGAGATGAGCAGACCTTCAACGGCGAGAGCTGCTACAGACGAGGGCTGCGTGAGGTGAGAGCTTCTAGAGGCAAGTGCTTCGACGGATGGAGGGCATAGGGAGTCAGGGCTGAGGGTTAGGGCTGGTGGGGGAGTGTATAACAAAAGAAAAGAGCGCGGTGAGTGTTTTTCAAAGGGGGAGTAGTATATATGATGGTGTTAGTGTTTTGATAATAATAAATAATAATAAAATAATAGGATTAAGGTCCTGATTAGTGGCGAT
>NC_029793.2:21492677-21500939 GCF_000816755.2 Arachis ipaensis
TCTCTAATATTTGCGATGGTTAGATAAACGGCCGGAATTTTTTAGCCGCTATCCTCCGCCTATCCTATAGTGTCTTAACTAATATTATATAACTTTTATTCTAATAGTAAACTCTCTTAGTATGAGACTGAGTTTGATTTAGGCAACACTATATCTTGATCATTACGCCAACAATTTCTTTGATTTGGGGCACACATTTCTCAGGACTAAGAAAATAAAAATCACCAGAAATTCCCTTCTCAAGATTTTTCTTTCGTCAAAAGATATTATATTATTCATTGATAGAAAAATTATATCAGAAACTAATAGAAGAAAAAAAATAGGTTGTTGTGTCCTTACTAATAGAAGCTTAATTGAAGTCAAACTCACATCAATATTCAACAAATTAAATAAATAATTTGTCTTGTGTCTGTTATGCTTTTGTGATTGTTCATGTTCCATCATCAACATACAGTAAAAATAAATTAACATTTAATAAAATTAACTCATCAAAAAATATTACACTGAATCATTCAATTCAACTATTATTCTCTTATTCTTTTTTAGAGAAACGACATTGTTTGAACATATACCCAAGAGAGAAATTAAAAAAAAAAAATCGGTTATGACGGTTCACCGATTAATCGTTAGTTTAATCGGTTTTTAGACCAATTTTTTAGGATAGTTTTTATGTCTTAACCGAACTAACTAGGTGATCGGTTTTCAATTAATCCAGTTGAACTGGCTAATTTGATTCGGTTTTCAGAACATTGTATATAACATTTAGGGTAAAGTATACTAAATTGGTCTCACTACGTTTGGGTCTGATTCTATTTTGATCCATAAGGTTTAAAGTATTCTATTTGAATCCAAAAAAATTTCATTTAGCTTTAACGTAGTCCTACCGTGAAGTCAATGTTAAAAACATGGACAGAGACATTATGTCCAGAGATACAAAAGTTGTGTATTTTGTATCTTTTCTAATAAGAAGGACACACTTTAGATTTATTTTAAATTTCACCTTTCAAGTGTTGCTTAAAATTTTTTAATATTTTTTAAAAAATAAAAATAAACTATATTGTGCAGAGAAAGAGAAAAAAAAGGAAGAAGAAAACCCAATCCATTCCAAAATGTTTCGTTCTAAAACCACAACCCTAACAAAATTCCTAAAATATTTCAATTAATAAAATCACAAAATTCTCAATCCATTTCAAATGTTTCGTTCCTCTGTTGTTCTTCAATTCATTCGATGATGACGCGCATTTCTTTATTGAGCTTCGATCTCAATCTCTGCTCGCTAATGAACTTCGATTTTTTCTTCTCGTGAATGTGCTTCGATCTTCTTTGCTCGTGAATGTGCTTCGATCCTCTGCTCCTCTCCTCGTTGAGCTTCGATTCTCTACTCGTTGAGATTTGATCATCTGCTTGTTGAGCTTCGATCCTCTACTTCTCTTTTTGTCGAGCTTCGATCCTCTCTACTCACGTTCATCACTGCCAGTCACTGTTCGATTATCACTGCTCGTGTTTTTGGTGAGATTCTCGTTTTTGGCATTCTTCTACAGGTATTGATGATTCTACCGTTCTTTTTTCTGCTCTATTTTAGCACCTGTTTATATATCCTTCCTATTGACAAGTTTAGGTCACGCAAATAGCATTCATGTAGGGTTTGGGTGGTGATGGTGTTTTTGGAGGGTTTGGGTGATGGTTGTTGTGGGTAGCAGGCGAAGGAGCTTGAGAAATTGGTGATGGAACATATGGAGGATTAGGTGATGGTTGTTATGAGCAGGGGAAGTAGCCTGTGGTGGAGTTGGAGTATGATAAGGTGATTGAGAAATTTGTGTTGGTACATATGGAGAAGGTGATGATCTTGGTGTTCCTAGTGGAACAATTGGAGTGTATGGAGGGTTAGGATGATGGTTGTTATGGCCGGGGGAAGGAGCGGTTTTTGGTGGAACTATTGGAGTTTATGGAGGGTTATGGCCAGGGGAAGGAGCAGCTTGCGGTGGAGTTGGAGTAACATATGGTGGAATAATTGGAGTATGGCCAGGGGAAGGAGCTTGTGGTGGTGTGGGAGTAACATACGGTGGTGATGGAGTTTTTGGTGGGACTATTGGAGTATATGGAGGGTTATGGCCAGGGGAGGGAGCTTGTGAAGGGGGGATGATGATTAACTTAAATAACATTTACTACTTTTCTACCAGTATTGAATTGCCTATGTGCTTCACAAAATAATTTCTTTAGAATCTCTATTTAACTGTGTAACGTGTCTTATTCAAATTTGCAGGCTGCTTTTCTGTTAGCTTTGGTTGGATCAGAGGTTGCATATTCTACTGCATAAGCTACAGTGGCAACTCTCTCGGAGGCTTACAAAACAACTAAAAATCATCGATCATTTCCAAGAAACACATCACTACAAGGTGAGAATGGTGAATATCTTTGGCTTAAGATTACGAGCTTCTAAATTAATTAAGGTAATGGTCATAATGGAGGTTATCTTGAAATGGATGGATCAATCTTCATCATGTACTTATTGGACTAGTTTTTGAAACGTGTTTTTCTAAGTTATGTGAATCTATACACTGTGCTGCAATTTTTTCCGTTTGTTTTTCTTCCTTCCCTCTTTTTCTGGAGCTGATATAGTATGTTCATGTGATTCTCAACAGAAAGTGAAGAATTTAACTTATTAACTCATTTTTCTCAGTATAATGCTGGCTTTGTTTCTGATGCAGAAGCTGGTATTAAACCTTAGCTTGTTAATAAACATTTCTACAACTGACCTTTTCTTGGAAATAGCAAGATCCGCCGCTTTGATGCTTGTGAAGATCCAGAATATGGAATTTTAAATTTTAATGATGTCACTTAATTTGAATTTGTGAGTTTTAATCAACTATATATACATCTAATAAACAATGTAATCGGTAAAGGGAAAGTAATCAATGATTATATAAAACAACTAAGATCTCGTATAGTATAGTAAAAGATTTAGATTCGTTCAATGCTGAGAGCTTAAGATAATAGGATCAAGTATATTTTATGATCTTGCTTCCAAATGAACAAGCAGCTATATTGATTAAAATTTTTAGTGCAGTTTGGTTCTCTTTGTTTCCAATTTCGGTAAAACAATTAACAGTGATGCATGTATATATATCTGATTTGATTTAGCGAAGAGGAGGAGTAATAAAATGAATTATAGGAATAGGTAGGTTGAAATTGAGTAAGTGAGGGGATAATTAGGTAGGTACCTTTTTCAAGCCAAGAATAGTGGTCGCTGTCTTCTTTTTCTCTCAGCCATGATACAGACATGAGATATAATTTTGAAATTACTCTAATGTTTATTAACAAGCTAAGGTTTAATATAATTTTGAAAAGATATGAATGAATGAATGCTATCTTCAAATCCCATCCATGTGACATGAAATTAAACTCTCTGGCGAGCATAAAGTGTTTGACACATATATGCTTCTAATAATTTCCTCAACCATCAAAGAGAGAATATATATAAAAGTCATTGTGGTCATTTTATTGTGTGTTTTTTTATTTATTTCTGTTACACTAATCTCTGGTTTTTTTTTTTCTTGAAGGAGATTGATAAAAAAATATTTACAGATCTTTGGTGAGCACTGAGTGTAAATTGTGCATATATAGCAAATTATTTGTCATTTGCTTTCTCTGTCTTCTGCCATCTTACTTCATGGTGGCTTCTGCAATACATTCTTGCTATTTTTAATCAATCATCTTTTTTCTTTTTCCTTTTTAATTACTTATTTTTGTAGCGTTGTGCTACTGTGAGGAAGAAATTTTTTTCCTCATTGCTGAAATAATGTGGCTATGTTGGGGAGTGATGCGTGTTGTCACTGCAACAGACTCTAGTAACTACTGTTTCATTCGCAGGAATGGCAGAAATTGTCAAGGGAGTTGTTTCATATCTTTATCTTTTCATTTTTTCCCCCTTCAAATTTATGTTTCAGTCATTTATTTCTCTGTTGCTTTCTCTCAAACATAAATTAATTAGATTTATATGATAGTGATAATAAAAGAATAATTATTAAAAAATAAAAGAGAAAAATCTAATATAGCAGCAACGTTATTTCCTTCTACACCAAACAGTTATGTGAGTGAAGTCTCTTCCTGTGAGCTTGTTCCTTCTGATTCTATGATTCTAAATAAGAACTACTAAGCTAATACCTTTTTGGAGCAATCATCATTCTCTGAATTGCATTTCTCTTTCTCAGTTTATTCAGGTACTTCATCAAACACATACCATGCATCATTTTCCGTTATTGCACCTTTTATGTTTCAATTTTTTTTAAATGCAACTTTAACTAAACCCCAATTCATTTATGTGTTTGTTTTTCATTTGGGAACTTCCACTTTTATATGATGTAACTTTATAAGTTGTTTCAATGGATTCTACACTAAAAAATTGAAGTATATGGATCCTGAATTATTTTGTTCCTTTGATTTTATTCTATTAGTGTTGTTTTGCTATTTTATGGATAATCATATGGTTAGAACTTAGAATAATTTGGGAGTTTTCTGACAACTGTATTTTTAGCTGACACAGGTTAAGAATTATTGCCTTAATAGAGAAATTTGATGTTACTCGCACATAGTTATTAGGGGAGTATAACAATGGCTACTGCAGCAGTTATTGGACTCAGTGGAGGCAAGAGGATTTTGAGTTCATCATACCATTACTCTGATGTTACCGAAAAGCTTTTATTTGGCACTGATTTTGGATCCACACACTATCAGATTGTTCCAACAAAGTCAAGCATAGATATAAAATATGCAAGTAGATTGACATCTTTTTTATAGATATTAATTACTATTTTGTTATGACAATTATTGTTAGACAAGAATTTTATTATTTTGTTGAGAATTATTGATGAACATGTATTTAAAATACTAATTGAACTTTTTAATATCTATTTTAATTAGAATTTTATTATTAGTTATTTTGTCTCTTTTATAATTATTTTCTATTGTGCACAAATTTATTTATTAATTAAAATAATTACACATGTATGAACAAAAAATTTTATTGTAAATTTTATTTTTTTATATTTTTATTACAAAAATAATTTTTATTTTTATCAAAAAGGCAACCCTTTTATTAGTTGCATATTTTGAATATTAGAGAACACTTGTATGGTTGCATATCCAAAAGAAAAAGCAACACTTGTATAGGTTGCATATCCAAAAGAAAAGGCAATACTTTAAAGGGTTGCATATTCAAAACTAATAGGCAACACTTCAAAGGATTGCAAATTCCAACTTATAAGCAACACGTAAAAGAGTTGCATTTTATTGCAAATAGACAACACTTCAAAGGATTGCAAATTCCAACCTATAAGCAACACGTAAAAGAGTTGCATTTTATTGCAAATAGGCAACACTTTTTAGTAGTAACCAAAATACGAGAGAAGAGACAACACTGCAAAAGTGTTGTCTCAAACACACCTTTGAAGTGTTGTTGTTTTTCAACCAAAGGCAACACTTACCAAGTGTTGCTCTCAAAAGCGTTGCTTTTGAAACAAAAAAGTATTGCCTTGATCTAAGGCAACGGCTGCATATGCAACGCCGACCAAAAACGTTGCCTTAGGTCCAAAAATGTTACCATAGATCAAAAGTAACTTTTTGCTAGCCTTTAGGCAACACTTTTTAAATGTTACCTCAATTTGAAAATGTTGTAGTGTCATTATAATTTTTTTAACTTTTTTGAATGAAAAATATAAGAATAAATATTGCTTTTTTCAATTTATTCTAATTGGTCCCGGATACATTGTCTTTTGTGTCATCTTTTTAATTAATGTCATTTTTTATAAGCATAATATATTTAGTTTAACGAAAATACTTTATGAATATAGTAAATAAGTTCTTTTTTAAACTATAGTAAATAAGCTTTTTTACGGTAAAATATGTGTAAATTAAAATAACCCAACGAGTTAAATAGATTGATTCGTATAACATTTTTTTAAATTGGACAAAAAACTAATTTGAGGAGGAGTTTTCAAAATGTTTATAGAATAAAAAAGTCACCTTTAAGTTAATTGTATATTACTTCTTTTAAGTGGGTTAGTCGGGTCATCGAATTAAGTCCGAACAAAAATAAAAGTTTATAATTTAATACAATATAATATATAACAGTATATTATTAAATTATAATATAATATCATCATTGATGAATGATAGTAAATTATATAAAATTATGATTTAATGATTATTTGTATAAATTAAATTAGAGTTTTATTTTTGTTTTAATTTCTGTCTTCTATTTTGTACCAAATAGAATATTAAGATTTATTTTAATTTCTATCTCTAAATTTCTGTCTTTCATTATCAGTCTTTCAGTTTTTGTCTCTCTACCAAACGCTATCTAAGTATTACATATATAAGAAATTATAGAAAGAAGAAATTCAATGATATTATCTCCAATGATATTAAACGTTCAGATCAGAATGGGATTGCAACGAATAAAAATTAATTTTTATGTTTTTTAAATCATAAAATTTATTTTTAATTATTAATATTAAAATTTATAATTTTAAAAATAAAAATATAAAATTAATTTCTTAAACTCAATAGAAAAGCGGCTGAATAGGTACGTGAGCCGCTAGTTAAAGTAGTGACGGAATAAGGACTAACGTGTTTCTTCACAAATTAATAGCAACATGAAATAAGTGAGGAAAGTCTATCAATTGTCAAGTGGTCGCTAATTCCTCACTGAATAAGCTTTTGATTAGTGATTCAATTGCAATCCGTTACTTTCTAACATTTTTTCGGTTAGCTTTGGATTTATTATAACTCTGTGATAGATTTTCAACGAGATTGGCGAGTAATTTGCTACAAAATAGGTAGGATATAGCTTTCACTTTGCGACAATATTGTTGTTGCCAAGTCGCTCGCTAATTAAACTTGCGACAACTTAGCGACAAATATATTTCGCCCCCTAATCAGCAACTTGAAATCAGCGAACGAAGTGTGTCAGTTGTTAAATGGTTGTAAATTTCTCGCTACTTGGGTCCTAGGCACTCAATATCCATATTTCTACTTTAGCGACGAATTAGCAAGGAACACTTCCCTAGCTGAATGATTTATCCATTGCGACGAGTTAGCGATGACTGTTTTCTGTCGCTATCCTAATTTTAAATTTTTACAATATTATGCAACAAATTAGCGAGAAACTAGTTGCTCGCTAAAAAAAAAAAAAAACTTTGGTGACAAATTAACTAGGAATTTATCCATAGCAGAATGCATGTCAAGTCTTTGTGACGGAATATCTAGTAACATTGTTCCTCAGTAATTAGTCTTTTCGCACAAAGTTTATTTAGCGACGAACTAGTGTGTGAACTGTTTCTCGCTAATTGTATATCAAACACTTGCGATGCAATAATGACAATAATATCCCTCGCTATTTTACTTTTATTCGATTGAACCCGTAAATGACTGATTTGCTAGAACATTGTCACTTGCTAATTAATTTGTGACAAATTAGCGAGGAAATTTTCTCCGCTCTTTTTTTAGCTACAAAAGTCAATCTGCGAGAAACAAACTTACTCGTAAATCTCTCGCTAATCAGTCACTTTTCTCAAATTCGAGTATTTTGTGACCGCTCATTAATTTTGTCGTTAGTGCGTCACTAATTGCTTGCAAATTAGTGACGGATTAATAACAAAAAATATTTTTTGCAAAAATTTGTCACTAATTTATCAAATTCTTATAATATTGGCCCAACTTATATGATTTGAAAGTCAAAAATTAAAGACTTTATATGTATAGCAGGTCTAAAACTAAAATAACCCGCGAATAAAATTTGCAACAAAATTCATACGTAATCTACTCGTTTTTAGTAGTCATGACTCATGATATACTTAAGTTGTACACAAAATGAGATAACAACGAATGAAAAATGAGCAAGTTAACTGAATCTATTATTATATTACTGTTTGACTTCTATTCATAAATTGCTACAGAAATAAGTAACTAGATAATTAGTCACGAACTAGTCTAGATGAAAATAATACTTCCGATCAATTATTTAAAAAGATTAAAAGATGATTAAGGTCTAATCATGAAACCATTTTTTTTTAATTTAAACTAATAGGAAGAAGCAAATGAATAATTATATCTTTAACATGTTCTTTTAAGTTATAATTTTTTTTTGCTTGAACATTTTGTATAAATTTTTTCTTTTTATTTTATGCTAAAGTTCTTTTTATTTTAGGGTTCAATAATGATCTAATTCTAAATTTTTCGTGAGTTATACAAATTTATGTAGTC
>NC_029793.2:21501027-21502548 GCF_000816755.2 Arachis ipaensis
AGACATATGAAAGATTATATATATAACAATGCAAAAGAATTTTTGTTCTTTCTCTTTTCTTTGTTTGACATTATAGAATTTTATAATGCTAAGCATATCATTGAAGAATTTTTGTAACATATGCATATATTGCACTTTTATGTATTGACGAGTACGGAAAATACTTATTTATTAGATTAGAATAAACTATACAAAAGACATTCGAAATAATTTTTTCGTTGATAAAAATGTATTTAAAATTTTCTATTGATAAAATTTTTTTCAAATAATTTAAAAACACGATACAAATATCTAACATTGAATATGTATTTTCAAAAAATTATAAAGCCAATTCTTACTATCAATCTTGCAATAATGATGAAAAAAACTATAAGTGATGATTACAATCAGCGTACAACTAATAAGAACACAAATCAGACCACTTGAAGTGGTCAACATATATGGCAAATGAATTTGGGAGTAGAGAACAATACATTTGCTTGATCCCTTCTCCAAAAATTGCAATAAACCCTAATACTTTATTCCACAATGCTTAATGAATCAATCTAAAGTAGTATCCAATTCCAATCCCTTAGCTAGCTTCTTCTTATCCATAACATATGAGCAAATTGATGGTTATAATACACTTACATGAAGATTATGGAAAAAATTCTTGCTTCTTAGGACTTGATAATCCCAAGTGTTTCTGCTTGTACGGACAACGAATGTTTAACATCACCAATGTGAAGATTATGCACCCCCATTGGAATTCTTCTTGTCCCAGACCTATCAACCACACTCAAAAGCTTGCAAACATGAATATTAATCTTGACTCGCTGCTGCGACTTAGCAGGAACACGGACCTTCTCAAACGCTACCAACTGCTTGTGCGGCGCCCAATGGCCGTTACCGGCCGGGGGCGCGGAGAACACTAAGAGCGTGTGAGAGCCATCTTTGGAGCCAACATTCTTGACATCAATGTGGAGGCTAACTGAGAGCTTGCCGCATCGTGCATGTGTCACTCTAATTGCTTTATTAGAGATGTTTGTGGTGTTTCCATGGCGGTGGCCATGAACAGGAACTGAGACCGTCTTTGGCGCGCTAGCGAGAGTGTGAAGAAAGTGAGAGTAGGATAATCCGTAACCAAAAGGGTACACAACTGGACCGTTGTAAAATCGATAGGTTCTTCCAGGGTACCCTTTGCTTCGTCTTGGACGCATTGCCATATCTGTCATTGCTAAGCTCTTAAGGTACTCTTCTGGATACCATGTCATTGGAAGCTTGCCTCCTGAACAAATATAAGGACACACCCTTAATTATGAGGAGTGTTATGAGCCATCAGAATTTGTGATGTTAGCCATCAATTAACCATCATCAATATTTTTAATGGTGGGAGATGATATCTAATGATGTAGAATTAATTTTTTTTTAATGGTTAAGTGCTGACTAAATTTTAATAAAAGTGCTAGTCTATAGATTTTTTTCTTAATTATTATTAATTAAGGATACTTTACGTATTTACAAATTCAACCATTCATATGT
>NC_029793.2:21506014-21510798 GCF_000816755.2 Arachis ipaensis
TTCATCATTATTGCAAGATTGATAATAAAAATTGGCTTTATATATATATATATATATATATATAAAGCCAATTCTTACTATCAATCTTGCAATAATGATGAAAAAAACTATAAGTGATGATTACAATCAGCGTACAACTAATAAGAACACAAATCAGACCACTTGAAGTGGTCAACATATATGGCAAATGAATTTGGGAGTAGAGAACAATACATTTGCTTGATCCCTTCTCCAAAAATTGCAATAAACCCTAATACTTTATTCCACAATGCTTAATGAATCAATCTAAAGTAGTATCCAATTCCAATCCCTTAGCTAGCTTCTTCTTATCCATAACATATGAGCAAATTGATGGTTATAATACACTTACATGAAGATTATGGAAAAAATTCTTGCTTCTTAGGACTTGATAATCCCAAGTGTTTCTGCTTGTACGGACAACGAATGTTTAACATCACCAATGTGAAGATTATGCACCCCCATTGGAATTCTTCTTGTCCCAGACCTATCAACCACACTCAAAAGCTTGCAAACATGAATATTAATCTTGACTCGCTGCTGCGACTTAGCAGGAACACGGACCTTCTCAAACGCTACCAACTGCTTGTGCGGCGCCCAATGGCCGTTACCGGCCGGGGGCGCGGAGAACACTAAGAGCGTGTGAGAGCCATCTTTGGAGCCAACATTCTTGACATCAATGTGGAGGCTAACTGAGAGCTTGCCGCATCGTGCATGTGTCACTCTAATTGCTTTATTAGAGATGTTTGTGGTGTTTCCATGGCGGTGGCCATGAACAGGAACTGAGACCGTCTTTGGCGCGCTAGCGAGAGTGTGAAGAAAGTGAGAGTAGGATAATCCGTAACCAAAAGGGTACACAACTGGACCGTTGTAAAATCGATAGGTTCTTCCAGGGTACCCTTTGCTTCGTCTTGGACGCATTGCCATATCTGTCATTGCTAAGCTCTTAAGGTACTCTTCTGGATACCATGTCATTGGAAGCTTGCCTCCTGAACAAATATAAGGACACACCCTTAATTATGAGGAGTGTTATGAGCCATCAGAATTTGTGATGTTAGCCATCAATTAACCATCATCAATATTTTTAATGGTGGGAGATGATATCTAATGATGTAGAATTAATTTTTTTTTAATGGCTGACTACTGACTAAATTTTAATAAAAGTGCTAGTCTATAGATTTTTTTCTTAATTATTATTAATTAAGGATACTTTACGTATTTACACCATTCATAGTTGAAAAATGAAAAAAAATCTATTTTGGAGAAGATGCTCTGATATATTTTGATCATGACAATTTACTTCTTAAATATTCAAATATTATGAAGAAAAATGAGTTAACAAATAAATAAAATTATGTGTATATATATATGTGTAGTTTAACTTATTTTTAGTATGTATTTTACATTAATAGTTAATTTTGATATATGTAGTTGATAAATAAATAAAAATAATGATAGGGCATTTGATTCACATTGAAAAAAAATCTATTTTGGAGAAGATGCTCTGATATATTTTGATCATGACAATTTACTTCTTAAATATTCAAATATTATATATAAAGAAGAAAAATTATATATTTACATTTATATATCAAATTTAGTATGGTTGATTAAAATATAATCTCCACTAACTTTTTTTTTAACTCTTGAATAAATAAATTTAATAAGTGTTTTAGTTGCATTTGAATGTACAATTATTGTTACCTTCTTTATGCATAGGTAATAGGAAGACTTTAGCATCAATAATCATATCATCATATTCAACATAAGTATAAGAAACTCAATATCCATGGGCAATTAGAGTATTGCATAAAGGAATGAAAACAAAAGAAATTTTTGTTTTGTTTTTGTTTTTTAACATACCTGGATTGGCAGCACCAAACAAGATATCTGCAATGGCTGCACCACCAGCTTGGCCCGGATACCCAGCCCACAATATACCCGCAATTTTCGGATCATTCTTAGCAAAAGTTACATCAACAGGCCCACCAGACATCAAGACCAAAATTGTTGGGCCTCTTGAAGCTGCTGCAACCTTTGAGACAAGCTCTTGTTGATGCCCAGGAAGAAGTAGGCCAACTCTGTCAACAGTTTCAGCCTCAATAGACTGGTCAAGGCCAATTACTAGAACCGTTGCATCTGCTTGACGGGCAGCGTTTAGTGCTGACCCAAACTGCTTGTCATTGGAACAAGCAACATTTGTACAACCAAGCTCATGAATAGTCTTGGCGTATCTTCCTATTCCTTGCAAGGGACTTGTGTACTCACAACCAATACCTAATAACATGGTAAGCAAACGGTTGGATAGTATTTGGAAGAAAGACAGAGACTAAAGGGATTATGATTGAGAGACAACGATTGAAAGATAGAAATTAAAATAAGTTTTAGTATTGTGTTTGGTGAAAAGTGGAAGATAAAAAATTGAAATAAAAATAAAATTTTAATTTAATTTGTACAAAAAGTAAAATTAAAATTAATTAATTAAAATTAAGATATTTTAAATTATCATAGTACCTCAAAACAAATGTTATTTTATGTTAATGATCAATTCATGTGCTGGTAAAATGAGAGCATGTTTAGTTTGCATTTCGATATGTGTGCCGAAATAGAAACTGACATACAAACTGATTTTGTTTTAGAGATACTAGCAGGACCAATTTTTTTTTTTTAATGCGCATGAAATTTCAACATTTTGTATTTTTTCTTTTTTCTTTTGAGATTATAAAAATTGGATTAGTCATTGAACATGTGAAACTAGATATTCAAAGATTTAGATATTTAATCGGAATTATACTGCATATTCATATATAAAATATGCTTTTTAGGGAAATGTTTTTCTTTTTAATTTTTTTAACATATTTTCACAGGAAAAATATATTGATTCAACTAGTTTATTGATTTTTTATCGTTCATTAACACCAATGTTTTTTACACGAACAAAACTAATCAGTGATCAATTCCAAATTAATTCGGTTGAACTAATTGATCTAATCCAATTTTTAGAACATTTGTTCTTATTTTATCTTTTATATATTATCTAAAGTTAATCTTAGGGTAACAAATAAATGATGGATGGACTTTTGTTTTGGTCATATATAATACACACAGCCATTCACATTCACCATATTAGAAGTAGTCACCAAAAAAAAATATTAGAAGTTCTTTTTTCACTACTTGGAATTCGAGCTTAGCGTGACTCTCTAAAAGCTGAACATATTTGCCATTGGTACACATACCTCAACTTAAAATATCAAGAAAGAAAAGAAGACGATATACTGAAATAAGTTGTTAAAAAATTGTGTTAGACGTTTTCATTTCTTAAAGGAATAGGAGATGGGATTACCAGCATAGTTACCAATCATGGTAACAGTGACATTAGAGTTGGGTCCAATGACAGCAACAGTTTGATGACGCCTTGGAGAGAGGGGCAACGAGGGACCACGGTTCTTAAGTAGCACAATCCCTTGTCTCGCTGCTTCAACTGCAAGCTCTTTGTGAGCTGCTGTGCACACATCTCTCGCACCCAACTTCCCATATGGCTGCGCTGATGCCTCCCCATCGAACATTCCTAGCCTCATCTGTACTGTTATTGTGTTCGCCAATGCGCCGTTAACGTCACCTTCCGTTACTAACCCTTTTTCTAATGCCTTCTCTGTATGTACTGCTAGAAATGGCCCACAATCTAGATCCAACCCTGTAACATTATCAAAACAAAACAACCCTATCTCTCACTTTTTGCATACGCATACATTATTATTTGTTACATGATAACCACGAAATGCCGTGAATCTGCCACTAGACGAATTTTTTACTCAAAAATTACTACGGCCGATCAAAATTATTATTTTTAGTCATCGTTTAACTATTAACTTAATTTTTTAGTATAATTATTTTAATTTAATAATTTAATAATATATTTTATTTCATATTTTTAAACATTAATAACTAATTGATAGATAAAAATAATAAATTTTAATAATTATCTAACACGAGATGTATAATTGGGAGGTGGATACAAAATGATATTATAAATTATTAGATAATTTAGTTAAAATTTATTTAATCAAATATATTATTTTTATATAAAAATACCTTTATAAAAGTAAAATATATAAAGTTAATTTTTACTTTGAGGAGTTTAATCCATGAAAATTTAATTGAATTTGACTAACCTGCCTTGATGGCATCTGCAGCAGCTTCTTCTGGTGTTGACGTATAATGCTGATTGGTATAAAACACCCCAACAGAGTCACAATCTGATACAATGTACCTAACCATAACGAGGCAAAACACAATTCACCTCTAATAACTTTGCAATAATTCAAATTAGAGCCTCTATCTAGCATTGATTTTGATGCTAGCTTACCCATTTAGACGCCATTGGCCCCTAACTCTTCCTTTTAAGAGGTTGGGATCAGCACAAGTAGGAACACCATTCACCTGATTGTATGAACACATAACACTTGCCACTTTGCCTTCCTTCACACACATCCTGAATGGAACATCGAATGTGTCCTCTATATCCTGCTTGCTAACCTGCGCATTATCACCCACATTTTAATTCTAACAACATATAACCAATGAAGGTTGAAATGATATTTTATGACTTAATTTAGTCCTTGAAAATTTAAAATTTACCCCCAAAATAATCTCACAATACTAATATCTATGTGGTCCTATAGTTATCCTTGTTCTGATAATTAAGGGCACTGCAAATTTGTGTACGACAACATGATTTTCTGGTTTTCATAAAAAAAAAAAAAAAA
>NC_029793.2:21511257-21512481 GCF_000816755.2 Arachis ipaensis
AAAAACGAAAAACGAAATACTGGCAATTCAAGCTTACTACACAAATTGATGTGACTAGAGTTGATTTTGACAAAGGCAAGTTGAATAATAACTGATTTCGTCACATTGCATAATTGCCTACCAAGTAATCATCATGAAACTCATAATGAATAAAGGATTAGATCGTAAGTTAGCTGAAAAAAAAAGAGACAATATTGTTAGATGTCCAATCATTTGAGTCATTTCCTATCTGTAAAGCAGAACTACAAATGAGAAAAAAAGGTGGAAAATGGAAAATTGATGTAAATATTCTAATGACAAGAAAAGTGATCGAAAATAAGTTTTAATTTGTTATATTAGTGAAGTAAATATTTTTTTTTCTTTTTTGCAGATTCAATATTGTGCATTTATGTTACTAAAATTAAAATATTAAGCCTGATATCGTACACATATGTTCTTTTAGGTTAGTTTTTGTACACTCTTTATAAGTATGCGTAGTTTGTAAATAATAAATAATATTTTATTTGCATGGCAGATTGAGAATAGTTTAATGATTATGAAAAATGATAAGTAAATACAAAAAATTAATTCC
This sequence comes from Arachis ipaensis, assembly GCF_000816755.2. Taxonomy (NCBI): domain Eukaryota; kingdom Viridiplantae; phylum Streptophyta; class Magnoliopsida; order Fabales; family Fabaceae; genus Arachis; species Arachis ipaensis. The sequence continues at coordinate 21,511,829 of NC_029793.2, forward strand.
ACAGCAATCATCATATATTTGTAAATATATACCTGTGTTATTTCACATATTCTCTACAAAAATTTGTATTTAATATATATTTTATATAAAATTTATTATTTTATTTTGGCAGTGGTCCAGACGAGAAGGAAGAATGATATGAAGATCCCGAAAATTCCTAAATGGCAATAATGATTTGCACTTATAGCATTAAATAAGATAAGATATGTACCTGCGCGTTAAAGTGAAAGCGATCAATGCCGTTCCAATTATCCAAGTCATAAGCCGTGAAGTGTTTGCAAGAAGCAGCAACCTTCAACCGGTTACCGTTTGTTCCCTGTAGCCCCCGGACGTAGCTGGCGGCATATGTACCGGCTAGAATAGGGTCCTCACCGGGAGTCTCCTGTCCGCGGCCCCACCTAGGGTCCCTGAATATGTTGACGTTTGGGCTCCAATATGTGAGGCCCGCCATGCCCCCGTTGTACATTGCTCTTGCTTCGTCTGAGACCACCTGTGCACATCATTGCCACTGCCACACGTTACTATAAGTGTAGAAACTTAAGTGGCGTTGAGTGAAGATAATAGTTAAGCATATTTGTTGAATTAATTATTTAATAATTTTTTATTATTAATTTTATTTAATATTATTAAATTTGAACTTTTAATAAAAGAAA
>NC_029793.2:21513584-21515168 GCF_000816755.2 Arachis ipaensis
TTAAATTATTAACGTATTTTGTAAATATTTAAATATTATTTTAATTTTTTAAAAGTATTTTTTCAAAAATAAAGTGCACCATGATATGGATAAACCCTTAAACTCTAATAAAAAAAATCCATTAACTCCATAATGTTAAGTCAATCTTCAATTCTCCATTTGATAAAGAATGAAAGCACTTGGAACTTTGAAGAGATGCATAAGCGCCTAGTATATATAATTATATATAATGAGAAAAGAACAAAGATTATTCGAACTCAGATACTCATGTAGTTGAGTTAAAAAACAAAAATGACTAATCAATTGGATAAACAATACCATATGTAACATCACTATTAATTTTATTATAAAATATATGGCGGGCCATGCTCCCATTGTCGAAATAAAGCTCGACCCCTGCATCTAATATGACTTCTCGAAAATGAATAAAATACTTAGTACACATATACTAAAAATAAAATATTTTAAATATTTAAAAAATTAAAATTTGACCAAAATATTACGAATTAAGACAATATTTTTTATTTTTTTCAACAACCAGCTAATAAACTAAGAAAACATTGCAAGATTGAATGTAAAATTGTTATGATAAAAAGGAAAATATTTAAAAAAAAAATATTAATTGATTAGAAGCTTGATGATGTGTCATGGCAGGGACAATAGCATGCAAGTTGAGAAGTGAACCAATCACGCACAGGGAGGCTTTTAAAATATAGCCAAAAAATGAAAAAAAAAAAAATTAAATACCATTCTATTAATTGTTGATAGAAATGCATTAATAATCTACCGTAGCTTACAAGAATCATGCCCTATAAACTAGTCATTATTTTCTTTTCTTAAATCTTGTACATTCATTTTAAGAATTTTGGCAATGAATATTCTAAAGGTGCACATGAAAGGCGAAAATTTATGTAGAAAAGTTAAAAAAAAAATTTTCAATGCTTTAAAAGATTTGGAAGTTTACAATTTTTTCTTCTAGTAATTTTAACGAATGCCAATGTTACCAAAACCCTAATTTCAATTTGAAAATTATAAGATTCTCTGTTTTAACAGTAATGTAAGTCATTTCCAATTCTGAAATTTCACCTAAACACAATCAATAATGTTATGTAAACGACTTTTACTTTGTTTTTTTTTTTTAAATTAATTACACAAGACAACTACGTAAAAACAAGAGATATATAATAAATATTATATATATACACTTTTTTCATAATTATTCTGTATAGTTGTTTATTCCAGTTGTTTAATATCGTATTATATATTGAAACACAATATTTAATTTCCTGGACATACAGTGTAAGGAAGCACCCTTATAAAGGCAGTGCCTTAAAAGTTAAAATAAAGAAAGAGAGTACCATTTCATTGGATTATATATTCTGAAAAGCTTTAATTTCTTCCATAGGGTTATGCGTGCACTCTATATTTTAGTAGCATTAATTTGCCCCACAATCTTGTTGAGCATAAAAGTCAAGGAAATAACAACAAATTATTAAAACCAAATGACACAATTATAAAACCTTTTTAAGAGTTGTAAGAGTTATATTTAGTAAATCAAAAATAAAATATTTTTTAATAAGTATA
>NC_029793.2:21515250-21530030 GCF_000816755.2 Arachis ipaensis
GATATTGATTAATTTATAATTATATTAGATTTTTGAAAAAACAAATTAACTTTGAAAAGCATTTTTATAAGTTACTTTTAAAAGTTTTCTTAACTCTTCAAACCTAAAAGTACAAACAAACACATGGGTCTTTCTTACGTATTAAACATAATTTTATTCGCATTGTGACTTTATATTGCATAGTAATTGAATAGCTATGGCCTATGAGTGATCTAGTGATAAAAGGATAGTAGGCAATTTAAATGATTGTCTATAAGTTTAAACTTAAACATTGATATCATATCTTTATAAAATTTACGCCTTAATTTAGCATTTAAAATTACTTTACACTCTGAATCAAACTTCTATAATTTTCTATTTACTTAGAGGACCTAGTTACAGTGCAATTTATAACGATAATGAAGAATGGCAAGATGATGATTTGTGTGAATTCATCATTGGCAAAGTAATCTCACTGAATACATAATCACTTGTAATTTCAAAGTTATTTTAGAACTCTGATTGAATGAATCAAAGTCAATATTTGTAAGTGGGTGATGAAATAATATTAAATCGGATAAATTTTAATACTATATACATTAGAATTAAGATCAAACAAGTCTAATTTAATTTCAAAAGTTATTTAGGTAAAAAATGTCTCATATTTATAAACTTGTAATGACTCCAATATAATTTCTTTTTTTTTTTTTCTAAATTAAATGTTAAGCATGAAAAGTAAACTCACCCGGCCAATTTCTTCCCATAATGATGCATTGAAAGATGCAGCAGTGGTAATGACTTGAGGGAAGCTAGTGGCAGCAGGGAATGGGCCACCGAACTTTGTTCCGGGGCCCACATTGGAGACGCCGTGAAGCGCCTCCGACCACCACTCATACCCTTTGATCCCCAGCCTTGGAACTGCAGCAGCATTGTTCACTAGCAGAGTCACCTTCTCTTGTAGTGTTAGCCTCCCGATTAGGTCCTTCACCCTCACCCTTATTGGCAGGGAAACTTTGCAAAATGGCAAGTTCTTTGTGGCCCTGTCATTTGGGTCGCAGGCGAACGGGTCGCGCGCTTCGCCAAGACGACCCAATAGGACGAGGACGAGGAGAAGGAAGACGGGGACGGTGGAGGGTGAGAAAATGGAGGCCATTTGAGAAGATAAAGAGAGGGAAAAAAAATGGATGATAATGTGTGAGAATGTAATAGGCTTTGGTGGTTTTTAGCAGTTATGGAATGGAGGGAAGGAAATATATAGGGAAAGTTGACAGAGTGTTTTTTCTTTTTTTCCAATTATTATACATAGATAAGTATAAGTCTATAATATCTATCTCATTACTCAATAAAAGTGAATATTTAAACGATTATATTATATTATGTATACACTAAAATTAACTATTAAAGTCAGTTATTAGTATAAAATATATGTTAAAATATAAATACACATTAAAAATAAATTAAATTATATATATATTTATATAAAAACTAAATGAAAAATGGTTATATTTTACAACAATAATTAACATTAAAATAGAAAATCACATTTTTCTTTTTAAATGCCTATGTGAGGCTATTTAAAATTTCAGTCATTCTAACTTTATAAAATTTAACAATTATAATGTAAGTATTTCTTTAAATAATGTGTGAATTTACATGTAATGTAATCCAATAAATGCTACTATTGGTTTTTGTTGACATGTAATAGACAGAGCTATCCAATTAATTAGTTGGCCGTTTGATGATTGGATTTTTGTTAAGAAATGATGTTTACATGCATTAACTATTGTGCATATTTTTTTGTTTTTTTTATTAATTATTTTTAATATCAAAAGTAGAAAATGTACAAAAAAGATATATACAAAAGTGGTACAAATATCGTTAATCAATCTCATTATGTCAAGGAAAAGAAAATAAAAAATAAAAAATGTTTCAAGGTAACAATGAAGCAAGTTTGCTGGTGAAATTTTCAATAGGAAGTTACCAAGTTGGTGACTAACAGAAAGATGGTAACCAATTTTAATTAACAACCGATGGTACAATATTAGAATCTACCTGCTGCATGCACTTTTTGAAATATGTTATTACTTGATCAATGAATGTTTTCACCAAGCGAATCATTTAGCAAATTCACAACGGTGGGGTCTTACCAACAAATATAATAATATATCTTGTTTTACTGTGTTTTTCAACGCAGAAATATTTAATAACAAAAAAAATTTACCAAAACTAATCACAATTTATTTTATTTAATATTTAATAATAAAATTCAATATTATCGGATTACAATTTTTAAAAATTGTATACATAAATACAATTTTCATATTATTATAAAAATCGCAATAGAAATTCAGTGGATTAGAAACATACATAAATAGTCAGAAGAATATAGCGATTTACATCTAAACACAAAAAAAAAATTGCGATATTTCTCTAATAATTTCTTCATAAACATCAAAAATACATAAATCACGAGAGAAATATACATAAATATAAAAATATAATTTGGATATGTAATTTTTAAAAGTTGTATTTTAATAATATTAAATTACAGACCATTTATTTTGGTATCTTGCTCTTAAATATATGGGGAGTGCTCTTAAATATATATGTCCAAAAACAATTTTATCTCTTGTTATAACAATTTTTTTTAATAAAACAGAGGAGTTGCAGAGCACTAGTGCTGAAAGCATTAGTGTAACACTTTTGATTGGATGGATGGGCATTAGTGATACTGTTACCAGGGGGGTGGTTGGTCCTACTTTTCAGACATTAATAATTCATGCATATGGAGTTACATGTTAGATAGATGCGATTGACTTTTAATTTCCTTGTGGTAACAATCTCTAGAGTATAACTAGGGCAATAAAATGATAGAAAATTATATGGTACAGATCTAAATCTGTACAGATTTAAAGATTTGCTTAAACCACATTTTTTAAAGTCACATTTTTCACTTAAAACCGTAGCTCTTCACAAAGAAAAGCGTTACCTAATGGAAAAAAGTAAATTAAAAGATTTAAGAGAAGAAATAATTAAGTTATCAAAATTAATAGATCAAAAATTAATGATTTTAACTAATGTTAATTGTAATGACACCGAATTCTTAAAATCAATACAAAATGATTTTTCTCAAAATCTTTATTTTACTATAAGACAAGAATTAATTATAAAAGCAGAAATACTTTGCTTGTGTCTAGTAAAAGAAATGAAATTAAAGAGAGATGAGACTCTTAGTGGAATTTGAATCAGCATTCTACAACTTATCTGGACTCTTAGAAAAGCTCCCTGAAGGGATAAAGAGGAATCTCTGCTATTTGATAAAAGACAGAGAAGACCACAAGTGCCAGCTATGCATCTCAGAGTTATCTAAAGAAAGCAATAATAAAACGGAATCAACCCACATGATAAAGGAAGAAGACAACGCATCTGAAGGTCACATAATGAAAGAGGAAGATAGCACATCTGAAGCATCTCTCAACATTATTGCATAGTGACGTAAGCGCTTAGGTCATAGAGCACCAACAATGTAGCTGGTGCAAGATAATAAACAATGACGTAAGCAATGACGTCATAAGAAGGGTAAGGATGGGAATTGTCCATCAGACCCAACCATTATAAATAGGTTGCTTAGGCAATTGTAGAAGGCATCAGAAAATAGAAAGCAGGAGGCTAAGAGTACTCATATGCTAGAAGAGCAAGGACAATAGAATCTCTAGAAAATAGTGATGAAGCGATGATAGAATTTGCAGAAATTCTAAAATAAATAATGAAGCATGCAAAGATTGAAAGACCAGAAAATAAAATAAAAAGAAAAAGAGCGAAAAATTTAAAAAGCAAAATAAATGAGTATAAAAGGAAATTAAATAATCTTCAGATCGAAATTGATGACCTTATAATAAAAAGGATAGAAATAAGAATAAATATAAACAAGTTGGAGTTAAACTTAAAAAATTTATAAATGCCTAGAAAACCATATTATGACTTAAAAGAATTAAAGCTGTTGAAAGAAAAAATGGAGAATGAGGTTGAAAAATTAAAAAGATATTTAGAAACAACAGAAAGTGTAGAAATAAAAGAAGTTGTTGAAGATTTGAGAAAATATATTCAAGAAAAAGACAAACAGATAAAAAATTTTATAAACAATAATCCATGCAAAAAAGACTATTATAAACTAAAACAAGATTGAAAAACTATAAAAATCAGAATTATAAAAGTAACATTTTCAATTCTATACAAATTATAAACTTATTCGAAGTAAAATATGAAGAGTAAAAATTGGTATCAGAGCCAAGTTAACGATTAAGGGTAACACTTTTTCTTTAAGCAACACTTTTAGTGACACGCTTTTCAGCCACAAAAAGACAAAAATCTGTACACCCACATCTGTACACTATAAGGCCCCTAAAATGATTAGGTGGTTCCACAAGAATCGAAAACTTATAGCGTTTAAGTCTAAAGAAGAAATTATCAAGCAACCGCATTTATCATCAAATGTCTAGAGCTTATGGCAACTTGCAAGTGTGGTTAAATTATTTTTATATAAAATGATAAATTTGGAGTAACACATATTATTGAAAAGATGATGAAATTTTATCTCAAATCATTTAAAAATATGACAAAAATATAGAGTACTCAATCACGAAAATTGAATAAATAAAAAATACACATTAAAAACGAATAGAAGTTTGTTAGCTCACCAAATATTAGCATAATTGAAGAGAGCCCAATCAATAAAAATGAAGATGGAGAATCAGATCAGGAGAGTGAAGCTAGGCTTTTGGCAGTTGGACCCAAAAAGTCAAGAATCAGAAAGAAGTCCCAATGGATGAAGGACTACATTGTGGGATGAGGAACACACCATAGTAGATCATGATCCCTGCCAGCAGAGCAAAGTAGTTACGCGAGATTGTTGTATTGAGAGGAGAATGACCATTATGCAGTAGAGAAAATTGTAAAAGATATTTTTCTTGGAGTCAAACCTTGACCCAAATACGGTATTGTTCTTCCCCTTTGTTCATCAATTACATCGCTATTTATCTAAATGTTCTATTAAATCGTGGAGTCTAAAATTCTAGTGAAACATTTAGTGATCTCGTTGAGAGAGAAATGGTCATTTCTACAGAACTCAATCATCAAGTGGAGGTTGCTGCTCTTTAGCGTAGCTACGTTGAAGTAGTGAGCCAACTCTTCGACACCAATGGATGCATGAACGACTTGGAGAATTTGCCGCAGGAGCAGGAGATTCGAGGACTTCTTAAAGAAGCCTTGAAGATGAAGAAAGCTGCCGACGAATGGTACACGAAATCGTGATTGTTCATTCTCTGGCAACGGTACTAAAAACTTGGTACGCACATTCATAATCTCAATTCTTTTTCACAACTCCGCACAACTAACCAGCAAGTGCACTGGGTCGTCCAAGTAATAAATCTTACGTGAGTAAGGGTCGATCCCACGGAGATTGTCGGCTTAAAGCAAGCTATGGTCATCTTGTAAATCTCAGTCAAGCAGATTCAAATGATTATGAGGTTTTGATAATTAAAATATAAACAAAATATAAAATAAGATAGAAATACTTATGTAATTCATTGGTGAGAATTTCAGATAAGCGTATGGAGATGCTTTGCTCCTTCTGAATCTCTGTTTTTCTACTGTCTTCATTCAACCATTCATACTCCATTCCATGGCAAGCTGTATGTTGGGGGATCACCGTTGTCAATGGCTACCATCCGCCCTCTCAGTGAAAATGGTCCAAGTGCGCTGTCACCGCACGGCTAATCATCTGTCAGTTCTCGATCATGTTGGAATAGGATCCATTGATCCTTTTGCGTCTGTCACTACGCCCAACACTCACGAGTTTGAAGCTCGTCACAGTCATCCCATCCCAGATCCTACTCAGAATACCACAGACAAGGTTTAGACTTTTCAGATCTCAAGAATGCTGCCAATTGATTCTAGCTTATACCATGAAGACTCCGATATTTCGAAATGGAGGCTAAGAGATACACGCTCAAGCTATTGCAGATAGAACGAAAGTGGTTGTCAGGCACGCGTTCATAGGTGAGAATGATGATGAGTGTCACGGATCATCACATTCATCAGGTTGAAGTGCAAGTGAATATCTTGGAATAAGACTTGAATTGAATAGATAAACAATAGTACTTCGCATTAATTTATGAGGAACAGCAGAGCTCCACACCTTAATCTATGGGGTGTAGAAACTCCACCGTTGAAAATACACAAGTGATAATGGTCCAGGCATGGCCAAATGGCCAGCCCCCTAAACGTGATCAATGGTCAAAAGTGATACAAAGATAGTCTCAAAAATGATCAAAATATTTGAAATAAATCACTAAAAGTAGTTTTTATACTAAACTAGTAGCTAGGGTTACAGAAAATAAGTAAATGATGCAGAAATCCACTTCCGGGGCCCACTTGGTGTGTGCTTGGGCTGAGCATTGATCTTTACACGTGTAGAGACTTCTCTTGGAGTTAAACGCCAGGTTGCAGCCTGTTTGTGGCGTTTAACTCTGGTTTGTAACCTGTTTCTGGCGTTTAACTTCAGAATAGGGCAGGAAGTTGGCGTTTGAACGCCAGTTTGCGTCGTCAAAACTCGGGCAAAGTATGGACTATTATATATTGATGGAAAGCCCTGGATATATACTTTCCAAAGCAATTGAGAATTGAAGTTCAGAATGATTGGCATCTATAGGAACTCAGAATTTAGATAGTGTTATTGATTCTCCTAGTTCAGTATGTTGATTCTTGAACATAGCTACTTTATGAGTTTTGGCCGTGGCCCTAAGCACTTTGTTTTCCAGTATTACAACCGGATACATAAATATCACAGACACATAACTGGGTGAACCTTTTCAGATTGTGACTCAGCTTTGCTAGAGTCCCCAATTAGAGGTGTCCAGGGTTCTTAAGCACACTTTTTTTGCTTTGGATCACGACTTTAACCGCTCAGTCTCAAGCTTTTTACTTGACACCTTCACGCCACAAGCACATGGTTAGGGACAGCTTGGTTTAGCGGCTTAAGCCAGGATTTTATTCCTTTGGGCCCTCCTATCCATTAATGCTCAAAGCCTTGGATCCTATTTAACCTTGCTTTTTGGTTTAAAGGGTTACTGGCTTTTTGCTCCTGCCTTTTGGTTTAAAGAGCTCTTGGCTTTTTCTGCTTGCTTTTTCTTTTTCTTTCTTTTTTTTTCTTTTATTTTCGCCATTTTTTTCGCAAGCCTTGCTTTTCACTGCTTTTTCTTACTTCAAGAATCAATTTTATAATTTTTAAGATTATCAATAACATTTCCCCTTTTTCATTATTCTTTCAAGAGCCAACAATTTTAATATTCATAAACAACAAATTCAAAAGACATATACACTGTTCAAGCATTCATTCAGAAAACAAAAAGTATTGTCACCACATCAAAATAATTAAACTAATTTTAAGGATGAATTCAAAATCATGTACTTCTTGTTCTTTTGTGATTAAAAACATTTTTCATTTAAGAAAGGTGATGGATTCATAGGACATTCATAGCTTTAAGACATAAACACTTAGACACTAGTGATCATGTAGTAAAGACATAAACATAAATAAACATAAAGCATAGTAAACGAAAAACAGAAAAATAAAGAACAAGGAAATTAAAGAACGGGTCCACCTTAGTGATGGCAGCTAGTTCTTCCTCTTGAAGATCTTATGGAGTGCTTTTGCTCTTCAATGTCTCTTCCTTGCCTTTGTTGCTCCTCCCTCATAGCTCTTTGATCTTCTCTAATTTCATGGAGGAGGATGGAATGCTCTTGGTGCTCCACCCTTAGTTGTCCCATGTTGGAACTTAATTCTCCTAGGGAGGTGTTAATTTGCTCCCAATAGTTTTGTGGAGGAAAGTGCATCCCTTGAGGCATCTCAGGGATTTCATGATGAGGAACTTCCTCATGCTCTTGTTAAGGTCCATGAGTGGGCTCTCTAGTTTGCTCCATCCTCTTTTTAGTGATAGGCTTGTCCTCTTCAATGAGGATGTCTCCCTCTATGACAATCCCAACTGAACTGCAGAGGTGACAAATGAGATGAGAAAAGGCTAACCTTGCCAAAGTGGAGGACTTGTCAGCCACCTTGTAGAGTTCTTGAGGCATAATCTCATGAACTTCCATTTCCTCCCCAATCATGATACTATGGATCATGATGGCCCGATCCACAGTTACTTCGGATCAGTTGCTAGTAGGAATGATAGAGCGTTGGATGAACTCCAACCATCCTCTAGCCACAGGTTTAAGGTCATGCCTTCTCAATTGAACCGGCTTGCCTCTTGAGTCAATTTTCCATTGAGCTCCTTCCACACATATGTCCATGAGGACTTGGTCCAACCTTTGATCAAAGTTGACCCTTCTAGTGTAGGGGCGTGCGTTTTCTAGCATCATTGGTAAGTTGAACGCCAACCTTACATTCTCCGAACTGAAATCTAAGTATTTCCCCCGAACCATTGTAAGCCAATTCTTTGGATTCGGGTTCATACTTTGATCATGGTTCTTAGTGATCCATGCGTTTGCATAGAACTCTTGAACCATTAAGATTCCAACTTGTTGAATAGGATTGGAGAGAACGTCCCATCCTCTTCTTCTAATTTCATGTCGGATCTCCGGATACTCACTCCTTTTGAGCTTGAAAGGGATCTCAGGGATGACCTTTTTCTTGGCCACAACTTCATAGAAGTGGTCTTGATGGACCTTTGAGATGAATCTTTCCATCTTCCATGACTCAGAGGTGGAAGCAATTGCCTTCCCTTTCCTCTTTCTAGAGGTTTCTCCGGCCTTAGGTGCCATAAATGGTTATCGAAAAACAAAAAGCAATGCTTTTACCACACCAAACTTAAAAGGTTTGCTCATCCTCGAGCAAAAGAAGAAAGAAAGTAGTAGAAGAAGAAGAAAATGAAGGAGATGGAGGGAGATATGTGGTTCAGCCAAGGGGTAGAAGTGGTGGTTGTAATATGTGAAAATGAAAGAGTGGTGAGGGGTTTATATAGGGGTGGGGGGGAGGGTTAGGTTTCGTGTGGAAAAGGAGAGAGAGAGAGAGAGAGAGAGAGAAGAAGAAGAAGAAGAAGAAGAGAGAAGGGACGAGAGAGAGAGAGAGAGAGAGAGAGAGAAAGAGAGAGAGGTGGGGTAGGTGGGGATCCTGTGGGATCCACAGATCCTGAGGGATCAAGGACTTATCATCCCTGCTCCATTTAGGCGTGTAAACGCCCTTAGAGTGCAATCCTAGCGTTTAACGCCAGACTGCTGCTTGTTTCTGGCGTTAAACGCCAGCTTTTCTCCCTTTCTTGGCGTTTAACGCCAAGTTGATGCTTGTTTCTGGTGTTAAACACCAGACTGTAGCCTGTTTCTGGCGTTTAACGCCAGAACGCCAGCTTGATGCTTCTTTCTGGCGTTAAACGCCAGTCTGATGCTTCTTACTAGCGTTTAAACGCCAGTAAGCTCTTCCTCCAGGGTGAGCTATTTTTAATGCTATTTTTCATTCTGTTTTTGGTTTTTCAGTTGTTTTTGTGACTTCACATGATCATCAACCTAAAGAAAACATAAAATAACAATGAAAAATAAATAGATATAATTAAATAACATTGTGTTGCCTCTCAATAAGCGCTTCTTTAATGTCAATAGCTTGACAGTGAGCTCTCATGGAGCCTCACAGATAATCAGAGCAGGGTTGGGGCCTCTCAACACCAAACTTAGAGTTTGGTTGTGGCCTCCCAACACCAAACTTAGAGTTTGAATGTTGGGGTTTTGTTTGACTCTGTATTGAGAGAAGCTTTTCATACTTCCTCTCCATGGTTACAGAAGGAGAACCTTGAGTCTTGAATACAAGGTAGTCCTCATTTAACTTAAGGACCAACTCTCCTCTGTCAACATCAATCACAGATTTTGCTGTGGCTAGGAAGGGTCTGCCAAGGATGATAGATTCATCATCATCCTTCCCAGTGTCTAGGATTATGAAATCAGCAGGTATGTAAAGGCCTTCAACCTTCACTAGCACGTCCTCTACTAGTCCATAAGCCTGTTTCATTGATTTTTCTGCCATCTCTAGTGAGATTCTTGCAGCTTGTACTTCAAAGATTTCCAGTTTCTCCATTACAGAGAGTGGCATGAGGTTTATCCCTGACCCCAGGTCACATTGAGCCTTCTCAAAGGTTATAGTGCCTATGGTACAAGGTATGAAGGATTTTCCGGGATCCGGTTTCTTCTGAGGTAATGTCTGCCTCATTAATGCATTCAATTCATTGGTAAACAAGGGGGGTTCATCCTCCCAAGTCTCATTACCAAATAACTTGGCATTCAGCTTCATGATTGCTCCTAGATATTTAGCAACTTGCTCTTCAATGATGTCTTCATCCTCTTCAGAGGAAGAATATTCATCAGAGCTCATGAATGGCAGAAGAAAGTTCAATGGAATCTCTATGGTCTCTATATGAGCCTTATATTCCTTTGGTTCCTCAAATGGAAACTCCTTTCTGTCCAGAGGACGTCCTATGAGGTTTTTCTCACTGGGACTCACGTCCTCCTCACTCTCTCCAGGTTCGGCCATGTTGGTCATGGTTATGTCCTTGAACTCTCTCTTGGGATTTTCTTCTGTATTGCTTGGGAGAGTACTGGGAGGAGTTTCAGTAATCTTCTTACTTATTCACCTCTGCCATTGCAGGATTCTCAGGATCATAAGCTTCTTCTTTAGAAGATGCTTCTTTAGTACTGTTGGATGCAGCTTGCAATCCATTCAAACTCTGAGAAATCATATTGACTTGCTGAGTCAATATTTTGTTCTGAGCCAATATGGCATTCAGAGTATCAATTTCAAGAACTCCCTTCTTCTGAGGCGTCCCATTGTTCACAGGATTCCTCTCAGAGGTGTACATGAACTGGTTATTTGCAACCATTTCAATGAGTTTCTGACAAAGTTCAGAAAACCGGACTGGTCATCAAACTGCTCTAGTCACTGGTTCACTGGTTCACTGGTCTAACCGGTTCAACTGATGGTTCAACCGGAAAAATCGTTTTAGAGTAGAATAATAAATAAATTATAAATACACATCCTAAAATATAATTATAGTCTGATACAAATCTTAAAATATATTCGAAATTAAAAACACTACATAAAATATCATCAACCAAATACATATGATCTTATCAAAATCCAAACTCAAAAGTTAAATAGTAATAAAAGCATATGTAAATATTAAATCCCAACATCATGGTTTATCAATTATCAAAATCCGCAAGAACTTGTTGCAAATCTGCTTCGGTGGGATGATCTTCACCTTCATTCCCACCCTGATCAGCAGAAGAAAGAGATGCAGCATAAAGACCACTACTACCACCGCCACTTTGATATAAATCAGCATCAATTTCACCTAATAAAATAGAAATGTTATCATTATATTATAAACTAGCAACATTCTAATAAATCATTAGAAACTAAATATACTATACTCATGCAATAAGTCATCCACATTACTAGAAAGATCAGACTCTTTCTCTACAACCTCTTCAGTCACCCAGAAGTCAACTTGACTGATACTTTCATAATCAATTGGATCATGTCGTGTCTTTTGCTTTCTTTTTTCTTTTTCCTTCCTAACAAGTTAAATACAATATATGGAGATTTAATAATTTACAAATTTATTATGATAAAGATTACAAATGAAACAATATAGTATTTCATGAAACATATATTACCTGGATTTAAGACGCAAATTATAGGTAACATAAACAATGTCATTCAGTCTATCATGCTCCAATCTATTTCTTCTTTTTGTATGAATCTGGTCCAAAAGGCTCCAATTTCTCTCACACCCAGAAGAAGCAGATGCTTGGCTAAGAATGCGAACAGCTATCTTTTGTAGACATGGAGCAGAGCCTCCGAATAACCTCCACCATTCATCTACCAATTATAAAACCATAACATATTATAAGATATTAATTAAGAACAAAGGAGCATAAAACAAGTTAAAACAAATATTCAACCATATTCTTACCAGGCTTAAGTTCAGATGCAGCTGGAATAACTTCTTGTCTATCAAAACTTTCCTTCCGATCTCTATATAAATGTATTTCTTTCATTGCCTGAACTGAATCCAAATTGTTACACTTGCAATACAAGGTAACAAGATCAAGCAAACCTCGCATAACATCAGGTGCTTCTTTATAATTTTCATTAAAAAAGAATTTAGGATTCAGGAAGTAAGCTGCCGCATGAAGATCTTTCTTCAAATGCTTGTCCCATCTTGAGTTGATAATATCTGTGTACGGCTGATATGCAGTCTTGGATTGCCTAAACATCTCCTTAATTGCATCTTCTGCCCTTAGCATTCCTTCATAAACATACCCCAAAGATGGGGGGTCATCAACATCAACAACCCTCAGCAAGTAAATCAGAGGGCTCACAAGTTTACATACAGTAAAGCAATCGTCCCAAAATTTAGCATCCAGAATAATAGCACTCACAGCTCTACCAGTAGCACTCCTTCCTAATTTGTGATCAGTGAAAATTGAATCTACAACCAATTGTTGCAACTCCTTTTTACGGTCAAAGATGCTCTTGAATGTAATAAACACAGTTGCAAACCGGGTTGCACCAGGACGTACAATTTCTCTCCACTTAGGTCTTTCTCTTAGCCAAGATAAGAAAATCGTATGATTGTACACAAATACTGTGATCTTTGAAGCACGAGTTGCAAGGTTAGAAATATGCGCCATGCTGCTTATATCTTTTAAAATAAGATTAAGGCAATGAGCAGCACATGGTGACCAATAGATATTATCATATTTTCTATTGATAAGCCTACCAGCAGCAACATAATTGGCCGTATTATCAGTCACAACATGCACAATATTATTTGGGCCAATCCATTCAATCACCTCAGAAAACAAAGTACAGAAGTGTGAAGCATTTTTTACCATACTGGAAGCATCTACTGATTTCAGAAAGCACAAACCTTTAGAACAATACACCAAGAAATTGATTAACGTTCTTTGTATTTGATCTGTCCAACCATCAGCCATGAGGGTACATCCAGTTTCCTTCCATGCACTCCTATAACTATCAACTAGCATTTGACTTTCTCTTTTAAGATCAGCCAACAAATTAACCCTTAACTTATCATAAGAAGGCCCCTTGTAACCAGGTCCAATACCAACAACCCCATCCAACATATCTTGGAAATATGGCGACATCACAGCATTAAATGGAATTTTACAATCCAAAAGCCACCGAGCAAATCGTTTATCAACCTCGTGTATCGCCTCTTTGTTTTGCATAACACTTTTAATACTTGGTTGAGCTCCTGGAGTTGTTCTTGGTGCAAACATAGGAGGAATGACTTTGGCTTTTTTCTTTGGATCGCCTCCAACTCCTTGCTGACTCAAGGTACGCTGCTGTTCCTGTTCTTCTTGAGCTATTGCCTCATCAATTGCATCCTCTACCTCATCACCACCCTCTTCACCAAAACTTACTTTTCTTTTCTTTTTGCTGGCCTTAATATCTTTCAACAAACTTTCCATCTATTTTTTCACATCATATGGAACTTTAGGACATTTTTTCACGTCTCCAGTAATCTTTGCTAGATGTTTCTTCATCCTGTGAATTCCACCTCCATTGAAAACTTGTAGACAAAATAAACATTGATATTGTGGTTTTCCATTCACGTGTTGTAGAGCAACATATTTCCAAGCTAAATCTGTTTTTTCCCTAAGGTTAGAAGAACCTTGTGAATGACTATCGTTAGCAGCATCATTCGGAATAGGAGTATCGGCAGACATGTTATTATTCACAGAAGCATTGTTATCAGCAGTTGCTTCTTGGTTAATACTATTTTCCATAACTGAAATTAATAAAACATGTATGAAATAGAAATTGACCAAACACAAATTGACCAAACACAGCCACTTACTTTTCAGATTATTAATTTCTTATGCTAATTGCTAACCAACAAACAGTCAAATAGAAATTGAGCAGAGGAACGAAGTTCACAGAAAATGCACAGTTCACAAAGAGCAAGTTCACAGGAATTGAAATCAGAAATTGAAATCAGAAAATGCACAGAGCAAGTTCACAGAAATTGAACAGTTCACAAATGAAGTTGAGCTGAAAATAGAAGACCAGCCAGCTTAACATTCAGATTTTTTATTTTTTATGCTCAGCAGCAAACAGAAATTGAGCCAAGGACCAAACACAAATTGACCAACAAATAGAAATTGTGCAACAAAGAGGAATTAAGCTGCAAAATAGAGCAGAAATTGAGCAGAGGACCAAACACAAATTGACCAAACACAGCCACTTACTTTTCAGATTATTAATTTCTTATGCTAATTGCTAACCAACAAACAGTCAAATAGAAATTGAGCAGAGGAACGAAGTTCACAGAAAATGCACAGTTCACAAAGAGCAAGTTCACAGGAATTGAAATAAGAAATTGAAATCAGAAAATTAAGCCGAGGTCTAACTGTCTAAGTTCAGTTCACATTGAGGACAAAGAGAAAGAGAACATGAGCAGAGGTCTAAGTTCAGTTCAGTTCACAGAAAATTAAACCGAGGTCTAAGTGCACAGAAATTGAACAGTTCACATCGATGGAAGAACATGAGCAGAGGCGAAGGACAAAGAGAAATGAGCAGAGGACGAGTCACTCACCTGGGGTCGATGGAGGGCTACCGGTGTTGACTGTTGAGGACCGCCGACCGCGCGATGAGACGGCTACTGCGTGCTGCTGTTGAGAAGATGAAGTCGATGGAGATGGAGGGCTACTGGGCAGGAACCAGGCGA
>NC_029793.2:21530106-21540157 GCF_000816755.2 Arachis ipaensis
GGGTTTGTTTTTTTTTATATTTTTTTTAAAACGTAAAACGGCGTCGTTTAGCTAAGCTGCGTAACCGGCCGGTCACCGGTTCGGTCCAACCGGCCGGTTCGCCGGTTCTTGAACGGTTCTTCTCTCTACAATTTTCAGATAAGGACCGGACCGCTTGCAGCGCCGGTTCGCGGTTAAACCGGTCAAACCGGCCAGTCCGGTCCGGTTTTTAGAACATTGGTTTCTGAGCTTCTGCAGGGGTTTTCGGATGAAGAGATCCTCCTACAGAATGGTCCAATGACATTTTTGACAACTCAGACAGACCATCATAGAATATACATATGATGCTCCATTCTGGAAGCATGTCAGTAGGACACCTTTTGATCAATTGCTTATATTTTTCCCAAGCTTCATAGAGGGACTCGCCTTCCTCCTGTCTGAAGGTTTGGATTTCCACTCTAAGCTTGCTCATCTTTTGAGGTGGAAAGAATTTGACCAGGAAAACACTGATCAGCTTTTCCCAAGAGTTCATGCTTTCCTTAGGTTGTGAATCCAACCATGTTCTAGCTTTATCTCTTACAGCAAAAGGGAAAAGCATAAGCCTGTAGACCTCGGGATCAACTCCATTGGTCTTGACAGTGTTACAGATTTGCAAGAATTCATCTAAAAACTGATGAGGATCTTCCAATGGAAGTCCATAAAACTTGCAATTCTGTTGCATTAGAGAAACTAATTGAGACTTAAGCTCAAAGTTGTTTGCTCCAATGGCAGGAATTGAGATGCTTCTTCCATAGAAGTCAGAAGAGGGTGCAATAAAGTCACCAAGCAACTTCCTTACATCTCCACCATTGTTATTGGGTTCGGCCATGTCTCCTTCTTTTTCAAAAATTTCTGTCAGGTCCTCTCCAGAGGGTTGTGCTTTAGCTTCTCTTAGTTTCCTCTTAAGAGTCCTTTCGGGTTCAGGATCAGCTTCAATAAGAATGTCTTTATTCCTGTTCCTGCTCATATGAAAAAGAAGAGAATAGAAAAGAAGAGGAATCCTCTATGTCACATTATAGAGATTCCTTTATGTCGAAAATTAAAAAAATAAAATAAAAATATTTTTGTTTTTATTTTTAATATTAGTTAGAATTCAAAAAATAAAAAGAGAAATTAAATTAAAATTTAAAACAATTAGTTATTAAAAGGAATTTTGAAAAAGTAGGAGGGGAGTTTTCGAAAATTAGAGAGAGAAAATTAGTTAGGTGGTTTTGAAAAAGATATGATTGAAATAGAAAACTTTTTAAAATCAAACAAAAAGTCAAGTAGTTAATTGAAAAAGATTTGAAAATCAATTTTTTAAAAGATAAGAAGTTAGAAAGGATTTTGAAATTGATTTTGAAAAAGATATGATTGAAAATCATTTTGAAAAAGATTTGAAAAGGAAATTAGAAAGATTTGATTTTTGAAAGTAAAGTTGATTACTTGACTAATAAGAAACTAAAAGATATGATTTTAAAATTTAAAGATTGAACCTTTCTTAATAGGCAAGTAACAACTTGAAAATTTTTTGAATTAAAACATTAAATGTTAGTGAGATTTTCGAAAAGATGAAGTAAGAATAAGAAAAAGATTTTGAAAATCAATTAAAAAAAATTCGAAAATATGTAAAAATAAATGAAAAAGATTTGATTTTTGAAAAAGATTTGAAAAGATAGAATTTTGAAATTGAAATTTATGAGTAAAACAAGGAAAGATATATTTTTTATTTTTTATTTTTTTAGGAGAGAGGAAACATAAAAATGATGCAAAACATGAAAATTCAAGATCAAAATACATGATGCATGCAAGAACACTTTGAATGTCAAGATGAACACCAAGAACACTTTGAATATCAAGATGAACACCAAGAACTTATTTTTGAAAATTTTTAAGAAAAGACTCACATGCAAGACACCAAACTTAGAAATTTTCAAACTTTAGACACTAACAAATTGAAAATGCATATGAAAAACAAGAAAAGACATAAAACATGAAAATGCAGAGATCAAACAAAGAAGATCATCAAGAACAACTTGAAGATCATGAAGAACATCATGCATGAGTTTTCAAAAACTTTAAGAAAAGTTAAAAAGATGCAATTGACACCAAACTTAAAAATTGACACTAGACTCAAATAAGAAACATCAAATTTTTGGTTTTTATGATTTTATTAAATTTTTTTTTTCAAAAATTAATTGGAAAAAGAGAAAATAAGGATTTCAAAATTTTTAATAAGAATTCCAGGAATCATGCAATTTTAGTCTAAAGCTTCGGTCCATGAATTAGACATGGCTTACTAGCCAGCCAAGCTTTCAGTGAAAGCTCCGGTCCAAAATACTAGACATGGCCAATGGCCAGCCAAGCTTCAGCGGAACATTACATACAACAGCAAGATTGATAGAAATCAACAAGCTCTTGTGATGATAAGTTGAAACCTCGGTCCAAAAGATTAGACATGGCTTTACAGCTAGCTAGACTTCAACAGATCATCATGAAACTCTAGAATTCATTCTTAAAAATTCTGAAGTCACAGAATAATTAATTTTCATTTTTTTTTTGAAAATTTTTTCGAAAATAAAAACAATAAAAACAAAAAGCTTAAAATTAAAAATAAAATTACCTAATCTGAGCAACAAGATGAATCGTTAGTTGTCCAAACTCGAACAATCCCCGGCAATGGTGCCAAAAACTTGGTGCACAAAATCGTGATTGTTCAATCCCTGGCAACGGCACCAAAAATTTGATACGCACGTTCATAATCTCAATTCTTTTTCACAACTCCGCACAACTAACCAGCAAGTGTAATGGGTCGTCCAAGTAATAAACCTTACGTGAGTAAGGGTCGATCCCACGGAGATTGTCGGCTTGAAGCAAGCTATGGTCATCTTGTAAATCTCAGTCAGGCAGATTCAAATGGTTATGAGATTTTGATAATTAAAATATAAATAAAATATAAAATAAGATAGAAATACTTATGTAATTCATTGGTGAGAATTTCAGATAAGCGTATGGAGATGCTTTGCTCCTTCTGAATCTCTGCTTTCCTACTGTCTTCATTCAATCATTCATACTCCCTTCCATGGCAAGCTGTATGTTGGGGGATCACCGTTGTCAATGGCTACCGTCCGTCCTATCAGTGAAAATGGTCCAAGTGCGCTGTCATCGCACGGCTAATCATCTGTCGGTTCTCGATCATGTTGGAATAGGATCCATTGATCCTTTTGCATCTGTCACTACGCCCAACACTCGCGAGTTTGAAGCTCGTCATAGTCATCCCATCCCAGATCCTACTCGGAATACCACAGACAAGGTTTAGACTTTTTGGATCTCAAGAATGCTGCCAATTGATTCTAGCTTATACCACGAAGACTCCGATCTTTCGGAATGGAGGCTAAGAGATACACACTCAAGCTATTGCAGATAGAACGGAAGTGGTTGTCAGGCACGCGTTCATAGGTGAGAATGATGATGAGTGTCACGGATCATCACATTCATCAGGTTGAAGTGCGAGTGAATATCTTGGAATAAGACTTGAATTGAATAGATAAACAATAGTACTTCGCATTAATTTATGAGAAACAGCAGAGCTCCATACCTTAATATATGGGGTGTAGAAACTCCACCGTTGAAAATACATAAGTGATATTGGTCCAGGCATGGCCGAATGGCCAGCCCCCTAAACGTGATCAATGATAAAAAAATGATATAAAGATAGTCTCAAAAATGATCAAAAGATGTGAAATAAATCACTAAAAGTAGTTTTTATACTAAACTAGTAGCTAGGGTTACAGAAAATAAGTAAATGATGCAGAAATCTACTTCCGGGGCCCACTTGGTGTGTGCTTGGGCTGAGCATTGATCTTTACACGTGTAGAGACTTGTCTTGGAGTTAAACGCCAGGTTGCAGCCTGTTTGTGGCGTTTAACTCTGGTTTGTAACCTGTTTCTGGCGTTTAACTTCTGAACAGGGCAGGAAGTTGGCGTTTGAACGCCAGTTTGCGTCGTCAAAACTCGGGTAAAGTATGGACTATTATATATTGTTGGAAAGCTAGGGGTGGCAAAAAAAAATGAAAAAAAAGTGTTTAAAAATTCTATAATTATTAATTTTATAATAGTAATCACTCTTTTATTTAATAAAAAAAAGAAAAATAAAAATCTTCGACCTGGCGGACCGGCCCACCCCGCCCCACCAAAACCCGCCAATTTGGTGGTGCGGGTTTGGCGGGTTTTTTAAATTTGGCGGACTCCAAATCCTAGCCCGACCCGCCTTTTTTAGCGGGTTTAGCGGATCGGCCTGACGGGCTCGATCCGTTTTGCCACCCCTATGGAAAGCCCTGGATGTCTACTTTCCAACGCAATTGAGAGCGCGCGAATTGGGTTTCTGTAGCTCCAGAAAATCCATTTCGAGTGCAGGGAGGTCAGAATCCAACAGCATCTGCAGTCCTTTTTCAGCCTCTAAATAAGATTTTTGCTCAAGTCCCTCAATTTCAGCCAGAAAAATACATGAAATCACAGAAAAACACACAAACTCATAGTAAAGTCAAGAAATGTGAATTTTGAATAAAATCTAATAAAAATATACTAAAAAGTAATTAAAACATACTGAAAACTACCTAAAAACAATGCCAAAAAGCGTATAAATTATCCGCTCATCAATGAACCTGATGAAGGCGACTCCCTATAGGACTTTTGCATTAAGGGTTCAAACTTGTTCCACACGAAGCTCTAGAGCTTCAAGGTTGAGCTACCCATCTTCGATGGTGATCGAGCAGAGGAATGGATTTTCAAGGCAAATGAATACTTCGAATGGTACTCTGTACTAACCGACATGCGAGTACGTATGCTTTTATTTCATTTAGCAGGACCTTCTTACTCATGGTATCACTGGATGATTAACAATAATTTAGCCATACATGGGAAACATTTTTAGATGCCTTGTTAGTGAGATTTGACTAAAACCAATTTTATGACCCCAAGGCAGCAATCAAAGAGCTTAAACAAACCTCCATCGTGCCAAATATCAAAGCGAGTTTAAGGAATTATCAAACCAAGTCACCGGGTTGAATGAAGAGTGGCTGGTTTCTTTATTTGTGGCTGGACTTTAGGACCACCTGAAGTGTGAATTATTGCTAGCGAAGCCAACAACCTATGTTGCCGCTGCTTCTCTGGCTCAGTTACATGAGCAGAAGCACTCAACTACTAATCCAACCCATAGAAAGACCACAATCATAACACAAATTCCAGCCTAGAACACCACAAACACATAACCAATCCTTCAATCACACTGCTCCACCCAAGGCTAGCTTCACTACAGTTCCCCTAAACTTACTAAGCCGAAACCCCAACACCAATCATCATACCAATCAGCAACCACCCTTTAAGAAACTTTCAGCTTCAGAAATCAACTTAAAAAGAGAGAAAGGATTATGTTACTATTGCGAGGATAAATGGCCCCCTGGCCACAGATGTAAAATATATTGCTATTTTTTTATTGGAAATGAAGAAATGCAAGAGGCCTTTAAAGACCCCGAGCCCGAGGTGATTCAAACCACAGGAGCCGATAACCTAGTGGTTGTAGATACATTATAGCTTGAAATCAGTTTCAATGCGATGGTGGGGCAGTATCAACCCACGACAGTCAGGTTGAAGGGAAGTTATATGGGAAAGCCGATGATGGTCTTAATTGATGGGGGAAGTTCATACAACTTTGTCAAGACAAGTATCACAGAGAGGCTAGAAGTTCTAGTGAAACAGGCCACACCATTACAGGTGTTGGTGAAAAATGGAGATGTGATAGGATGCAACGCATATTGTGATGAGGTTTTGTTATTAATTCAAGGTTATCAATTCACGGTTAGCACATTTGTCTTGGACCTACAAGGAACTGACGTTGTATTGGGCATGCAGTGGCTGGTGTGCCTCGGTTATGTCACCACCCAGTAATAGTAGCAGTAGTAGCAGTAGTAGTAGTCTTTATCCTCGCTCTGTATAGAATTTTAGAGGGCTGGATACTTTTGTCAATACCTATATAAATAAGTTAGAACAGGTCCCAAACTAGGGTGGCTCTTGTGAGTCAGAGCTTGTTAGTATAAATAATGGAGTCTGTAAATATTTCCATGAATAAGCAATGACATAACCCGGTGTGAACTATGATGTACTAAATGAGCCTTCGAGAATATATGTATGATATTACTATGTTTTCTATGTTTTTTATGCTTCATGTAGATATTATCTGTTTAACTATTACCTATTTGGTTTATCTATCTAACACGCAATCTCGACTAGTGCTACAAGCTCATATGTATATATTTAATATAAGGTCTAAAGTCTTTAAGGAAAGCCATGAAGTAGCGCCTAGCGGCTAGCATTGGTCATGACGTCTTAGAAGTTGGGTCGTTATAAGCGCTGAACACCATCACAACTAAGGACAAATTCTTTATACCCACTATTGAGGAGATACTAGATGAACTCTTTGGTGCAGAATTTTTCTCAAAGATAGACCTGCGATCAGACTATCATAAGATCAGAATGAATGAACACTCGATTCATATGACTACCTTTCGCACTCATCAAGGCCACTATAAATTTGTAGTGATGACGTTTGGGCTCACTAATGTGCCTTCTACCTTCTAAGCCACAATGAACAAGATTTTTAGCCATACCTTCGGAATTTCATTGCTATATTTTTCGATGACATCCTCATCTATAGTAAGACATGGGAAGATCACATACAGCACCAAGAGTTAACTCTTACTACTCTAGCCCAACCCCAACTTTATGCTAAGCTATCTAAGTGTTTATTCGGACAGCGCCAAGTGGATTATTTGGACCATATTGTGTGTGCCGCCAAGGTTAAAGTGGACCGGGCTAAAATTGAGGCCATTCAAGCATGGCAAAAGCTGATTCATTGAAATAACTCCGAGGATTCCTGGGGTTAACAGGGTACTATAGAAAATTTGTTGCTAAGTATGCCCAAATGGTTCACCCCCTCACGGAGTTACTAAACAAGAATAATTTTAATTGGGGGGGTGAAAGCAGACAAAGCCTTTGCTAAACTTAAGGCTGCCATGATGAACACCCTAGTTTTGACTCTATCTAATTTCACTCAACCAGTTATAGTAGAAAATGATGCCTCTCATGTTGGAATTGGTGCTATTCTATCACAATAGGGTCACTCATTGGCCTATTTCAGTAAGAAGTTTAACCGAAAATTGATGTTATCTTCGACTTATATTTGGGAGTTGTATGCCATCACCCAGACAGTCATAAAATGGCATCATTACCTGTTGGGATGACGGTTTATCATCAAGATTGATCATCAGGGACTTAAAGAGCTCATGTCCTAAGTCGTGTTGACACCTGACCAGTAATACTACTTAGCCAAACTACTTGGTTATGACTTCGAAATCGAGTATTGACCTAGAAGACTAACCAAGTCACTAATGCATTGTCGTGCCACCCCGATTCTCAGCCCCAACCTGAATTCTGTGGGTCGTCCACTATGTAGCCCACCCTCCTACAATCTATAAAGGATGCTAATAGCCAATGTGATAAGCATTGGGAACTTCATGAACAGTTGCTGAACAGGAAGCTAGGTCCTGACTACATGACTAAGGATGGGGTTCTTTTGTACCAAGACCACGTTTGGCTGCTTATATTTTCAAGGGTTGCAGAAATTTCTGTTATAGGAGTTTCATTCTTCGGTACGGGGTGGGTGGAATCCTAAAGACCTACAAGTCTTTGAGCAATTTATTTTTCTGGCCCAGAATGTAAGCAGATGTATAGTGGTTCATTGAGAAATATACTACCTGCCAAATCACTAAATATGTTCCCGCCAAAGCGCAAGGGTTATTGCAACCAATTCCAGTTCCTATAAGACCATGGACATAGATTTCATTGGACTTTATTATGCAGTTGCCTAAATCCGCAGGGTATAGCGCTATCTTAGTGGGGCGTGGATAGGTTCAGTAAAGTTGGGCATTTCACACCCCTTAAACTGGGGTTTGTAGCTAAAGAAGCAGCTTTGGCTTTTCTCAGCTCTATAGTGAAATTTCATGGGTTTTCCAAGGCAACTGTTTTGGACCGAGACCCCATTTTTCTCAGAAAAAAAGCTCTGGTGCCATCTGTTTGAATTCAGTGGGACAAAATTGGACTACACTACTGCCTATCACCCACTGAGTGATGGACAAACCAAGGTGGTGAATCGATGTCTCAAGCAGTACCTATGCATCTTTACACATTCCTATCCGAAGAGATAGTCTGCATTTTTTATGTGGGCTGAATTTTGCTATAATTGTTCTTACCATTCCTCCATACATATATCACTGCATGAGGCACTTTATGGCTTCCTTATACAAACCTTACCTGGCTATGATCCTGGCTCGTCTACTGTGTTAGCAATGGATGAATTATTTCGAACTCGAGATGCTTTGGATCGAAAACTACGGTATACTCTACAGCGAGCTCAAGAGAAGATGAAAAAAATAGGCTGATCAACATCGTAGGGAGAAGCAGTTTGCAGTGGGGATTGGGTTTTATTGAAGGTGAAGCCTTATAGGTAGCTTTATCTAATAGGCCAGGGATACAATAAACTCCAACAACATTATTATAGACCTTTTCATGTTGCCAAGAAGGTGGAAAAAGTGGCTTACTATTTGGACTTACCTTTATCAAGTGCAATGCACCTAGTTTTTCATGTATGGTGTTGAAAAGATTCCAAGGAGCACCACTGGATGACATTGGAGTGTTGCTGGAATTGCCTCCATCCCTCCAGTCGCAACATGCGGCGATACTTGGTCGTTGCATCGTTTCAACATCAGTAGGGTCTCGTGTGCAATTGCTGGTCGATTGGGAAGGTGCCACATGCAGAGAGACAACTTGGGAGGATGCTGTTGAGTTGCAAATGTTGTTTCCTAAAATTGACCTTGAAGACAAAGTCGTCGTAGAGGTAGGAATAAATATTAGCTCACTAAATATTAGCACAAGTGAAGAGAGCCCAATTGATGAGAATGAAGATGGAAAATCAGAGCAGGAGAGTGGAGTTGGGCCTTTGACACCTGAGCCCAAGAAGCCAAAAATCAGGAAGAAGCCCCAATGGATGAAGGACTACAATGTGGGATGAGGAAACACCACAGCAGATCATAACCCCTGCCAGCAGAGCAAAGTTAGTTACATGAAATTGTTATATTGAGAGGAGAGTGACCATAATGCAGTAGAAAAAATTATAAAAGATATTTTTCTTGGAGTTAAACTCTGACCCAAATAGGGTATTATTCTTCCCCTTTGTTCATCAATTACATCGCTATTTATTTCACTGTTCTATTGAATCGTAGAGTCTGAAATTCTAGTGCAACACACGATATATGATATTATATATAATAATATCATTTAATTTATATAACCAATTTTTAATCTAGTGAAATAAAATTTTATTGTTCTTGTTTATTATTATTATTTTTTTCATTATCACACTCATACACACGGGGAGAGGGGAAAAGATCGATTCTAAGAATCGAACCAAGGTGTGATTACTCACGAGGCATTGGAAACTGTAAATGCTCTCTAGCACGGAGCGAGGCGATGGCCAAACAAATAAATTCACTCACAAGACAAATCGAGTAGAATCAAGTAGCAGCCATCAGAAGTCAAGTTTCATGTGATATGTGTGGAGGAGAATATCCAAGTGAACAGTATGATTTATACACTGGGGACTATTCAGTCTATGAACAAGTAAAATTCATAGGACATTCCTTAAGGACAGAGCACTATCCCTTTTAAAAAAATTATAATCCTAGTTGGAGGAATCATCCCAACTTTGGCTGGAGTAACCAAGGACAAAGAAACTTCAGCAATTCATATCAACCAACCAATCATAAAAAATCACCTCTTGAGCTTACGGTTGAAAAACTATCTCAAGCCACTGAGGCCTTCATGCAAGAATCAAGGGCAATTTCTAAAAACCAAGAAGCTTCCATAAGAAACCTAGAGGTGCAAGTGGGATAGATGGCCAATAGGCATGGCAAAAATTTTCGGGGGGTGGACGGGGATTTCCC
>NC_029793.2:21540163-21551102 GCF_000816755.2 Arachis ipaensis
TGGGGGCAGGGATAGAGATCCCCGCCCCGTGGAGACCTGTTAAATCCCTGTGTATATGAAAAGATAAAAATGTCCTTGGTATACATATAATATGTGATTCATTGTTGGAGAAACCCTAGCCGTCACTTTACTGCTTCAGAGACAGACTCATCTCCTCCTCTTCACTCCTCACCGTGAAACCATCAGTCTCGTCTCGTCTCTTCTCCTTCTTGAACACCGCCGACCGCTGAACTCCGCGTCTCCCCTCCTCTCCTTCTAGAACATCGCTGACCGTCTCCTCTCCTCTCCTTCTCGTCTCCTCTCCTCAGCGCCGCCTCCCAACTCCTGAGTGGCTCAGTCGCTCACTGCAGGTCTCGATCTCACTATCGCGGCCACGTCGTCCTCTCCTAATCGCTGGTCTTAGGCTCTTTGCTAGTCTGCCTCTTTTCTCCGTCGGATAAGTCAGTCTTGTGGTTTTAGAATTTATGTTTCTAAGTTCTGAATTTTCTGATTCTGATTTCTACTTAGGGTTGATTTGATTCTGGATTTCTGATTTAGGGTAATTAGGTTTGGAGTTCTGAATTTTCTGATTATGATTTCTATTTAGGGTTGATTTGATTCTGAATTTTTTATTTAGGGTAATTAGGTTTAGAGTTCTGAATTTCTAATTCTGATTTTTATTTTGGTATTTTGATTTTTTTATAATTTTCTAGTGATCATTACCGGGTCAATGTGATTTTTGAATCTAAAAAGTTTGCAACATTCATCCTGGGTTTGATATCGACATGCAATATTTCCTGTTTAAAAAATATTTAGAAAATCTATGAATTCCAAAAATGTTGTTTACCATTGAAACGATCACAGACAAGATTTTATTAAGATAAAAACAAAAATTTGTTGTACATTATCTGACAGCTTCAATTTTCAATGAGCCACAAAATTGGTCCCTGATTATTACTTAATAATATCATAGATATTTATTAATTTTCTAATTCTGTTGATTCCCTTTGAAGCATGCTTAAAGAATATTCATCCATCTCTTCAGTTACATGAATAGCAAATATTAATTTCATGTATCAATTTTGAATTTTAGCATTAGGCTTTTAATCTATGTGTCTTCTGAAACATTTATAATATAGGTAAAGTAATTGACAATTGTAACTCACGATTTTATTTTATTTGATTTTGGATTAAAGTGATTTTGATTTATGATTTATATTTCATGATTTATAGAATGTCTTCTTCGGATGCATTGAGTAATACTTTTGAGAAGAGTACTCCATCGAAAGAACCTATAGGCACTAATATTCAAACTACACAAAAGACTCCTCAATCTCAACCTCAAGAACCACAAACGGATACCGCAATTAATAATGAAGGAACGACAAACTCTACAAGTGGTGTTTGAAAGAGGAAGTTAACCTCCGAAGTGTGGAATCACTTCAAGATTGTGGAAATCAAGGGAAAATTAAAGGTTGAATGCAATTATTGCAAATTAGCTACTTGGTGACCCAAAACAAAGCACTTCGCACTTACGTGATCACTTCAAAAGTTGCAAGCTCTGCACCACTAGAGATATAAGACAATGTATGATGAAGATAACTCCAACAACTAGTGGAGAAACAGTTGTGGTTGGTACATATACTTTCGACCAAGAAAATGCAAGGAAAGAGTTATCAGTTATGGTTTGTCTTCACGAGTATCCGCTATCTATTGTGGACTACATTGGGTTTCGACGATTTTGCAATGCTTTGCAACCTCTCTTCAAAGTGATTACTCGCAACACTTTAAAGAGTGACATCTTGAAGCTCTACAATGATGAGACATCAAAGACAATGAATGTCGTTGAGCGTAATAAAAGTCGAGTTGTAATTATAACTGATATGTGGACAGCAAGCAACCAAAACAAAGGTTATATGGCTATCACAGCTCATTACATTGATGATTTTTGGAAATTGCAAAGCTGTCTTGTGAGGTAATAATATTATCATTATAGGTTCTTCCTAATGTTTATATGATTGCAAAGCTGTCTTGTTTATACAATTGCGATATGTTCTTGTGTACAATTGCAAAGCTGTCTTGTATATAATTGTGAAGCTGTCTTGTTTATATAATTGCAAAGCTGTCTTGTTTATAATTGTACTAAATTATCATTACAGGTTTATATATGTGCCGGCTCCCCACACGGCTAAGGTACTTTCGGAGGTTCTTGTGGATTGTTTGATGGATTGGAATCTTGATAGGAAGGTATCCACTTTGACTATTGATAATTGCAGTACTAATGACGTTATGATTGAGAATATTTTGACTAAAATGTCACATAAAAACTTTATCTTGGGTGGTAAATTATTTCACATGCGATGTTGTGCGCATATATTAAATTTGATTGTCAAGGATGGGTTACAACTTATTTCACATGCTATTGAAAAGGTGAGGGATAGTGTTCATTATTGGACTGTAACACCTAAAAGAGAAGAAAATTTTAAGGAAACATGTGCGCAACTTAAAATACCCTACACAAAAAATCTTTGTCTTGATTGTAAAACTATGTGGAATTCAACATTTTTGATGCTTGAAGTTGCAATTATGTATAGAGATGTGTTTGAAAGATTGTCATTGCGTGAGAGTCAATATAAATCTTTGCCTAGTGAGAAGGATTGGGATATGACAGATGAAATTTTTCAAAGATTGAGGGTAGTTTTTGATGTGACTGAATTATTTTTTGGAACAACTTATCCTACATCAAATCTTTATTTTCCTAAGATTTGTGTGATTAAGTTGGCTTTGATGGATTGCAAAATTATGGAAATGAGATAATTGAAATGATGGCTACTAGTATGATAACTAAGTTTGAAAAGTATTGGAGTGTGATTAATACAGTTATGGCTATTGAGACTCTTTTGGATCCTAGGTACAAGATGTATTTATTGAATTTTTTTCGTAAAATATATGGTGAGATGGAGGCATGTGTTGTAATTGGTCAAGTGAAAAGGGTAGTGCAAGATTTAGTTTTAAAATATGCAACAAAAGGAAGAGAGAGAGACCAAGCTGCTCAATTAGATATGCCGCCACCACCATCAATTCCTTCAAGTTCAAAGGGGAGGAAGTTCAGTCATGAAGATTGGCAAGCTGATTTTGCTGCACATGTAAGTGATGAATCCGCATTTATTAATACAAAGAGTGAGTTGGATTATTATCTTGAAGAGAGACCGGTACCACAAACTGAACATGATTTTGATATCTTAAATTGGTGGAAGTCAAATGGAGCGAAGTTTCCTACTTTGCAAGCTATTGCTAGGGATTGTTTGGCGATTTCTATCTCTACCATTGCCTCTGAATCTTCATTTAGTACTGGTAGTCGATTTGTTACGCTACATCGTAGTAGGTTGCGTCCGGACACATTAGAGGCTCTAATGTGTAATTAAGATTGGCTTTGAAATGAACTTGGCACCATAACTAACATAGGATTTGAGTGCTACACAATTCATAACATTGAAGGAGATGTTGACGTAAGTAAACTATTAAATTACATATAACACACTATGTTTTTATATTATTGACTTATTGAGTTATTATATGATTTTAACTTTAAATTATTTTCTTGTCGATGTAGGATTCAAGTAAGTCGGAATCTACCATCACTACCATTACGGGATGAAAGGAAGATTGAGATGGTGGAATTATGTTTTTATGATGTCATGAACTTTATTTGGTTGTTTATGAATATGGTTGGTTGTTTATGTAATATTTGATTGTTTATGGATATGTTTGTTGTTATTGCTATTTAAGTCTTTAAAGACTATGGATATTATGTTTATAATGGCAATTGAGGATGATCTTTGATTTTCTCTAATTTTTTTCATTTTTTTTAATTTTTATTAATTTTTACAAAAATCTACGGATATTCGCAAAGACCTAGGTCCTCGGCGGATACGAAGTCCCCGTTACCCATCATGGGGACGTGGCGGGGACGGGGACAGATATTGGGGGCGGGAGGCGGGGGGCATGTCCCCGTCCCCATGGGGACCCGTTGCCATCCCTAATGGCCAAGAAACTAGCAGAAAGGGACACCACTTTCCTTCCTAGTGACACCATAGCAAATCCTAAAGAAGAATGTAAGGCCATCTCCCTAAAAAGTGGAATAGTGATCAATAAAGTACCCCCAAGGAGAACAAAAAGACAATCGAAGACCCTCTAAAGGAACAAAGAAAGGAAAACTTAGAAGAAACTCCCACATCAACAGAATTCAAAAAAAGACAAAGTAAAAATCTATGATTTGAGAATCTCATACAGTCATACCCTTAGAGGCTCAAGAAGCAAGATCAAGAGAAAAACTTTTCAAAATTCTTAGATGTCTTCAAGAAGTTACAAATCAACATTCTGTTTATTGAGCCCCTTGAACAAATGTCTCTCTATTCCAAATTTATAAAAGAACTATTGACCAAGAAAAGATCCTTTTCAATAAGATAAGAAGGTAATTCTCACCAAGGAATGCAGTACTATCATTCAAAGAAAACTACCACAAAAACTAAAGGATCCAGGAAGTTTTCAGATTCCTTACACGTAGCTGATAGATCAATAAAATTTTCAAATGAGATAGTGGAAAATGGATTGGTCAAAGTTGAAAAATTCATCTTTTTTGCCGATTTTATAGCTCTTGACATGGAAGAAGATGAGGATGCCTCAATTATCCTAAGAAGACCATTCTTGACCATCGGACAAGCACTTGTTGATGTTGAAAGAGGAGAGGTCACACTGAGAATTCATGAAGAACAAATAGTCTTTAATGTCTTTAAAGCCATACAATATCCAAGCGAATTAAAACAAGCAAAGGATTGCATGTCCATTGATTTGGTTGATACCCTAGTCCAAGAAGTTGTGGACGAAGGAATCCTTGAAGACCCTTCATATTCCAAAGCTAAAGAAGAATTGGACAATACATGGCTTATAAAAGATGACACTAGGGAAGGTGTGAGATACCCCAACCACCAAACTAGGATATTCAACATCAAGCTAGTGACGATAAAGAAGTGCTTGTTAGGAGGCAACCCAACCATGGTTAGCATTTTCTTTCTTGTTTTTGTTTAAGAGGTTTTAGTCATCATCATCATCTTCTTATTTTCCTTCACCTTCCTCTGTTGCATACATATTTTCACCCTTTTTAATTGCGTTTATTCTAAAAAAAACTCACGTTATTTAGGTTCTATCTTGTTCTTTATGCACGTATACTTCTATCCAAAGTTTACACCTATTAGAAAAATTCTCTAAAACTCTAAGTTTGGTGTCAACCCCTAAGTATGGTGTTGGTAACACTATGGATCATAAAAGACTGACACAAGAAGCAGTAATGATAACTGAACAAACTCGGGTAAGATCGGAATAAGATAAATTATCACTACTGGTGGTTAGTTATTTTCTTCTCCTTTACTTTCATCTTTTCTGTTTTAATTCTCCTTGTTTTTCTCTCCCTGAATACATAGCATACTCTATCTTTCTTATTCTATCATTCTTTTCTCATCTTATACTTAAAATTTGAAAGCTGTTCTCCCAGTAACTATTTTTATGGAGAATATCTTGATGAAGGGATTGAACTAAATTATTCAAAAACAAACAGCGGAGGTGCTTAAGAATATGTGGTTGTATTTGAAGAGATTTGAAATGCTTGAATCTTAAGAAAACAGAAGAAGAATCTTCAAGAGCAGAAATTTAAAGAAGTGTTATGGGATTTCAATCATCAATTCCTTGGAGTAGTGACAAAAAATGGAAAGATAAAAAAAAATCAAAAGTTCCAAGGCTTTGAGCACCAATGATTAGGATCTAGTTATGTGCCTGTGGTGTTTTTTTTCTAAGGATAGACTTGGGTCAGTAAATCTAAGGGGTGATTTATCACCTGGTAACTTGGGCCAACTGGACCAGAATTATCGATTGAAAGCCCGTTTAACGAGTTGCCTTACGACAAAATATTTAGAAGTCCAAAGAGGCTCTAGGGATCGATGTCTAGATCAAAACCCTAGTTATGTGCTTGTGAGGTGAATGTGCCATGGAAAAACCACTAAAAGTGGTCTTGCGATAGAACTCTTAGAGTAAAAAACTGCGAAGATCTTTCTCTAAATTCAAATAAAAAGTGACTGCCTCCAAGTCATACAAATTCAAAAGAAATCTCATAATATAATTCGAGTTTCAGTTTTTGAAAACTCCTAATCCTAAGTACGCAAGATTCATGAAGGATAAGAGTAGCCAAATGCAACCACAAATAATTATCATAAACCCCAATTTTTGTTTTCAAATCTTAAAAGCTTTTCAAATCTCTTTTATTAAGCTAAACTCCGTTTATCTTTCTTTTTGCTTGAGGACAAGCAAAGTTTTAAGTTTGGTGTTGTGATGACAAGTTATTTTAAGCAATTTTTAATTTTTTTTCTTATTTATTTTCTTAGGTTTTAATTAAATTTCTTATGTTTTCGAATATAATTTAATAAATAATCAAATATTTAGAGTTGGAATAGTGTTTTTATGTTTTCAGAAATTTTGGGCTCAAAAAATAGCAAAAATCAAGGCTTTTTCACAAAGAAAGGACAAAAAAATAAAGGCGTAGCCCAAGGAGCGTGACCCAAGAAAAACGAAGCCACGGCACAAGAGGCATGCCTGCGTGACACATTCTCACGCAAGCGATGCCCGTCGGAGGTGCTCCATGCCCGACGGAAGGTTCCCACGCCCAGCGGCCCTCCTACCACGCCTGGCGGACTCCCCAACTTGCTCTCCCACGCTCGGTGGCCTAGGCTCCACGCCTGGCGGACCTGCTCCTCTACAAGTGTACATACATCCCTGGAAGTAGATTTCTTGGGACTTTTGCTCAATCCTTCATTAATTCAAGTCCGGATTAACTATAATTACAACTCTCAACGTCGAAGATTCAACAAATTAAGACCCAAACTTAATTATCCACATCATTAGAAGCCTTAATCACATTCAAAAGAGTTGAAGATCTAAAAGATTAGTTATTAATTCTCTCTAGAAGCATAAGAGATTTGGTTGTTAGAGTTTGAAATTAAATTTTTATTTTGAATTTGAATTTCAAGTCAATACCTTATCTTTCTCTTTGAAAGATAAGATTACGATAGTTATCTTATCTTCTTCTTCGACGGATAAGATTAGTTTAGTTTTGAATTTGAATTCTAGAATTTAGGCTATAAATAAGTGAGCATAGCTCATAGAGGACTTTTTCATGAGTAACTAATTCTCTATGAAAGGGTTAGGAGCTCTAATATTTTTTATGGATGATTAATTTACGTTTATTTTATTTTGAAGTCTTACATTGATCTAGCTATTTCATGATTGAGTTATTCGTTCTTCATTCGGATTAGTGAATCGAATGGTAAGCTAATTCTTCTTGGATTCTTTTATTATAATTGAATATTTTGATATTTGAATCAAAGCTTGAAAACTCTTTCACATGACTATTTGAATTCGGTTAGGAATAGTGATTCAATTAGTGTGTGACACATACATGATTTTCAATCACTCTAATTTTGAATAAGTGACATATAATTCAAATTAGAACAACTTTTAGAATTTATGTTTTCTTTTTAATATTTAACTTGACATGACTAGTTTGAATACGTGACGTATAATTCGACCTAAAGACTATTTTTAAATCTTAATTGAATTTAAAATTAGTTTGTGTGCTTAATCTCTTGTTTAATTAAAGTGACACCTAATTAATGCTTGAGAAACTGAGGAGTTAAGGAATTAGAAATTAGTTACTAAAGATTTTATCGTGAAAGATTTTTGCAAACTTCAAGATAAATAAACAAGGTTGCTTTTCCTAAGAGCATAAACATCTCGAAAGCCCTTGACTCTCATCGTCAGTGTCTTCCCTTATCATTCAAAATTCACTGTCCGTGACATCCTAGCATTCAACATTCAAGATTCTGAAGGCTCTCACCAAGATACTCTCTTGCCTTCTCTGATCATCAATCATAATCAGATTTTATTAATCTAATTAGACTTTTTATAAAAAATTTGTTTGTTCAACCTCTTAATCATCGTGGGAACGATATCCACTCACCATAGTATTACTTGTACGATTTGGTGCATTTGTCGATATTCATGAGCTTCAATTTTTGCTCATCAAACTTGTTTAATAAGAATATTGAGGATTGAAATGTTTTTTCTTATAAATATTTAGTAATTATATTTTGCCTTAAATTTTGCTAATTAGAGGCTTCAAGCTAAGTAATATAATAAAAAAAATAGGAAAAGATGCACTTTTCATCGACAAAAATAGTTTCAACGGGTCCAATATTGTTCCACCATTAAATTTGACACAAACAATTCACATATTAAAGAGCCAATAGCTTTTTGTTTCAGTATGTAAGTAAAATCAATCCACCAACGATTACCAATATAAAAGTTATTCCTTTAATTTTGAAGCGTTGATGATTGATAGTTAGGATTTAAAATTTTATACCAAAAGAAAATTAAGAGAAAAAATGTTACAAAAAAATTTTAGTTATATTTTTCTAACATATAAAAAAAGATATAACTTAACTAGTAACGTTATTAATGTCTACATTATTAATTAGTGTCAAATTTAATGGTAAAACAATATTAAACCTATTTAAAACTTTTAAAATAGAAATAGAACGTTTAAAACGTCAGGAATCAAATTATGATTTGACCCAAATATTAAAGACTAAAATAGTATTTTATCTCAAAATATTTTATTACCAGTTTTCTAACCCAGTAAAGGATAAATTCAGACACATTAAAAATTAGTCGCTGACTCTTACCGACAAATACTCTAAAATGTAGGTCTAGTCTACTAAAAAGAATAAAGTTACTTCTTCCTTAAACCATAGTCTACAAGAGCTATGGCTTCGATTTCAATTTTGATATAGATTCTTTGTTAGTACTATAAAAGGTAGCGGGCTTCAATATTAGTAAGTGAAGAACCACTGGTATGGCATTTACTTATTCATGAGTTGCTTGATTAAGTAGGTTTCACTATTATATTATAGTTGAGCTGTTAACACTTTCTGAAATGGACTAAAACTGAAATAGGTTGAGTATATCACACATTTTTAAGAGTGTTCGATTATTAAAAACATCAAGAAAAGTGGATTCAGGTCCAACAGCTAGAAATTAGAGATCAAGAAATGGGGTTCTCAATTATTGTCCTTCAGTTTTAATTTGAATATTTTTAAAAGTGCTTGTTGGTAAAGAGTAGCTTCGCTTACAAGTGAGTTGAGGATCAGATCATAGGGGTGCTAAAAATACAAATAAATCATTGGTAATATATATATTTGGTAATAAACCAATTTAGCCAAATTAACCTGAAATTATACTAAACAATTTTAAATAAATGAATATTTTCAATTAAAAAGCCAACTAAAATCACATTTTTTTAGTATAGAAACTTGTTTATTTAAAACACTAATTTTTATTATTTGGTTTAGTTTAAAACTAAAGAAAATTGTTGTGACTTTTCAACGACAATTAGTCGAACTTTTATCCTTCCTATACATGTCTAAATTCACGTGTTTAAATTCTCTTTAAAATTTAACTTTATCCTATTCGTGAGTTAAAAATTCTCAATTCTAACCCTATATATGCATCCTAAAATTTCACATTTAATCCTACTCTCAGCAAATCAATATTTTTCAATCAAATACAATATTTAAACATTTTGTATTTCATAAACACATAAACAAAAAGAAAAAGAAAAATAGAAGATTCAGCCTATATTAAAATTAAAAACAACAAATTCATAATAAAATTCGTATTAAAATTATAAAAGGAAGATGATGTATAGGAATTTGATCTCCATCAACTTTATTATATTTGTATAATAATTTTTAATTACATACTATAATATATCAGGGATGCGAATTAGTCGAGTAGAATTAGCCTTAAACTTGCACCGACCTTACCCCTAACTCAATTCACTCTACTCTCAATTGAACCCATTGTGAATTGAAAAGTCAACACTACCCAAATCGATGGACACTCTACTATACAGATTAAAGTTGTATAAAGAGAATATAAAATTTTTTATAGTTACTTTTGATTATTCTATTGCTATTCAAAATGTGAGTCCTAACTTTCTTAATCTTTCTTTCATTCCATAAAAAAAAAAAATATGTAAACTTATATTTTTATCATATAATTCACCTCAAACAAATTAAATTGGATTAAATACCCAGGATTAATATTGTCAGTCCTACTACAAAACTTCTGTTTGTGCCAAATCTCAAATGTTGAATTATAAGGCGTTTTTTATATTTTGTTGAATAGATTATACAACTCTTAATCTCAGACATTACAACATCACAATTTACCCATACTACACACTCACACATACAATGCTCAAAGGCTCCGTCCGTTTATCACTACTTGACACTAGCCGAGATTCGAACCCGATTCCAGAATTATAAGGCTCAAACAAGGAATATTCATCATAAAGGCCACACAAAATAAGATACAGGTACCTTGTGTTTTTGGTCAGGCCTGGGACCAAAGCACCCTCTTTTTTCGTTTTTGGACAACAAAGCACCCTCTTAAACACTCTAAATACTTTCAAAACAAAAGAACCACCAACCTGATAAAAATAACATTTGGTCCAATCTCTGAGCCCAGTAGAAAATGCAAGGGTCTGCCCTGAAACCTAAAAAATGATTAATCCCATAGTTAAAACTTGGTTAAGTGAGGTCAATAAGCCTTAGCTCACATGACATATCTTTTCCTCAGCACCTTAAATGTCTAGAGTTTAAACTCTAAAAATTGCAATTAAAGAAAAATGTGGTAAATATGTGAGGAGTGTGTGAGTGTGTTGTGTACCTAAGATTGGAGATTGTCCAATCCATTGAGATAAAAAATTTAAATAACTGATAAAAATAATTATAAAAGATAGGAGCGAACAATAAATTTAAAAAATTTAGTTAAAAATAATTAGATATTAAAA
>NC_029793.2:21551189-21557979 GCF_000816755.2 Arachis ipaensis
TATTACAAAATCTTGTTTGTTTCGTAAAATTTAGTTAAATAATAAATAATTAAGTGATAAATTAATTATGAATAAAAGGGTTAAGAATTTAAAAATTTTCAGTTAGAAAAAATAAAAATATTTAGAATACGAATTAAAACACTAATCTTAAATGTTTTGGCCCAAAGTTAGGCCAATGGGCTAAAACAATTGAACCGGATCTATGTTGGACCCAAGCTCACATACATAGGCCCAGTTTGGGTAAATGACTTAAATAAGTTCTTTTGGAAAAAGAGCTTAAAGCATAAGGACTTTTATTAATAGTAGCTTATAAATAAGTTATTTTGTGTTTGAATTTTTAGTTATAAAAGTACTTATTTTAAAATTGTAGCGTTTGAATAAATAACTCAAAAAATACATTTTTTTTACACAAGAGAATGAATATTAAAATAAGGGATAACGATGATAAAAAATACTTTCCAATATTAAATGTTGATTTTACATAACCTAATCACTAATATTGTGTATGATATGGTAGGTGAAAATAAAAAATAAATATAAAATGTGTGTCAATGTATATTTTGTTGCTTTTTTTTTTATTTTTTTATACTCCTATTAGAACTCCCTTCTCCTTTATTGAGGTCAAGAACTTGCTATAATTAACTATGAAAATAATAGCAAGCTATAAAATCACATGTAAAAAAAATAAAATTAAAACTGAAATTTCATACCACAATTAAATACAAATTTAATAATAAAAATAGAGTGATAAAATGATAAAAAAAATACCAAAAAAAATTATATGTAATAGATTATTCAGATGGAATATTGTCTGAAAATGGTGGTGGAAGATCAATACTTTCAGCAGATGAATCATTACGTGAAAATGGTGATGGATGACCCTTACTTGCAACTGATGGAACATTGCGTAAGAATGATGGTGGAAGGCCAATGCTTCTAGCAGACCTTACGTGAAAATGGTGGTGGAGGGAAAGTAGATTTTTTTGTTTTGAAGTTAAATTTTTTTTAAGGAAGTGGTAGAATGACTTATCCAGAAGTAGAGAAGTCATATATTTCTACTTCTTCAAAAAGTTATGAATTAACTTTTCGAGAAGTTAAAAGTTTTTTTTAAAGTAGTGCCAAACATACATACTGTGACTTTTCATAATCCAAAAGTCAAAAAAAAGTAGCTTCTACTACTTCCCAAACGGACTCATAATCCTTCATAACTTAACAAATTTTAGAATTTTACCTTGGGAGAGAGCTCCACGAATAGAAGAAGAGAAAGGGAAGAACATATCCTAAAACACTATTCATCACTTCACAAAAATCTACATAACTTTCAAACCTTTGTTCTGAGCGAAGACTCGTTTGTGGCCACAGGTCACATTCGTCGTGCTCTTCGATTCTATCTAACTATTGTGGTAAATAACTCAAAATTCTTGCCCTATTCTCCATTTCTCTTTAATTTTGTATTTTTGGTTTGGGTATTGATAAAATTTCGATTTTTCAATGTTTAGGGAGGCTCGATTTTAAGTTCTAGCAGAGTTTTGACCCAAGACTACAAGAAATAAGGTCAGAGAATATTTTCTCTTTGTTTTTCCCAAATTTGAGTTATGAAGTTAGTGTGATTGTTGTGGAAATTGAATGTGGTTAGATTGAATAGGATTGAGTTGGCTTATGTTGACACGGAATGGACTAGCTCAGTAAAATTTAGTGCGGAATTGAATTCAAGGATCGCTTGCTGAGAAAATTGGTGGAGCTTGGACCGGTGGATATTAGAATTGCTGGAGAAGAGTTTTTTCGAGGTTGAGACCGCCGCCAACGAAGGTATGTGTCTTAACTTCGGATAGACATTCTGTAACACTATGTGAAAACTGTAAAACTCGAAAAATTAGTAAATAATAAGTTAATAAATAAATTATTAATCAGAAAAATTAGAAAATATAATTTTATAATTTAATGAGATAGAGCTAATTAAAATATGAATTTAGACACTAATTTTAAAAAATTTGGCCCAAAATTGAACTAAATAGACCGGACCGATCGAACCGAGCACATATTGGGCTCAAGGCCCAACCTATATCAGCCTCATTCATGAGCCTTCAGCTCATTAATGACACAAAAAAGGGGGAAAGCATCGTTGGAAGAGAAGAGGGGAAAAAGGTTTCGGAAGAACACTACTATTCACTTCCGTTTTCAATTGCTTGTAACTTTTAATTCGGAGCTCCGATTGACAAGCTGTTTATGGTCATGCATTCGTCTTGGAGTCCTCTTCAATTCTATCTAAATTAAATGGTAAGTCCCTCTATATATCACACCCATTTTTCTATTTTCCTCTTTTTCACGAAATTAGTTTGAGTTTTGAGTGATTTTGATGATTTTGGTGGTTTAGATACAATCTACCATTGAAAAATTGTTGGATTATACTCCAATCATCAATGGGTAAGGTAAGAAAACTTTAAACCCTTGTGGGTTACCCAATTTTGTGTACCCTAGTGATAATTTAGTGAATTATATGAATTAGATTGAATTTATGTTAAATTTGAGTTTGAATTGGTGAATTGGAACTCTTGGAACAACTCTTGGTGTCTGAAATCATTGGAGTTGACTAGGAATCTTGAAGCTTGAATTTTGGTGATTTTGAGTTTAGGGGAGAAATCAGCCAAGGTAGGTTTCTCGTATTTAATATATAATGTCTTGTGAAAACTTAGGCTAGATGACCATAGGATAGGTGTGAATGCGTGAGTATGATAATTGCCTAGCATCTTTGATGATGATTGTTGATATGGATTAAGTATTTGTTGATGATTATTGTTCATGATTAGAGTAGGGTGATGAATGATGGATTAATGATGCTTGATATGTTGATAATGATGAATATGAATATATGATAGAATGTTGATGATTTGTTGGTAAAATTGTGAAGTCCATGTATGAAAATTATGTAAAATTGAGGTATGATTGATTATGGTAGGATGTGGAGGTCGTGTGGCTGTGATATGGTGTGTTGGTGGGTAGTTTGTAATTATAAAATGTGGATTGAGTTTGACTTTTGATGAAAATTGAGGTTTGAGATTTTTGTGCAAAACTGATTTTTGGTCGAACTTCGGTAACCCATAACTCGGCTTCCGGACCTCCAAATTATTTCAAATTTGTTTCTTATGAAAATTGGATCTGTGAAGTTTACACTGTTTGAAGAACGAATGAAAAATATTTTAAAACGAGATAGTTATGCACGTCGGAAGTTCGGAGGGCAAAACTGAAATTCTGCAGACTTAACCATTTCTGGTCAATCTGCAGTGTATGCGTACCCATACCCTTCATTCACGAAGGGTCATCTCTGTCTAGCGTACATGCATACACAGATAAGGATATGCGTACACGAAATGGGCCAAAATGCAATCCCACGCGTACGTGTACGCGTGACCCCTGTTTCAACAAACAAGAGTTTTGTAATTTAAAGCTTAATTTTAAACTTCTAAACCTCTATTTTTACTCTCCAGTGTCCTAAACTTAAATTTAATTATAGAAACGGGAATTGAACATTGAGAGGATAATAACATTGATATATATGTATGTAAATATTCTCCGGCCAGCTTTAGCTTCGCAGGCTGATCCAGGAGTTTGTTATTTTGTATTCTTGATCCTCTGTTCTTACTTTTTATATATATATTTGTGAACTCTAGTTTTCTTTGTACGCAAGTAATCTCTTTCCTGAGTGTTGCGCTTTTAATTTTTGCGATTTTGTTTTTACCATTTTTCAAGGCTCCTAGTATACTACATTCTTTCGACTATTATATATATTTATATTTTATTTTAGAGGTCATAGCACTTCGCCACCTCTGTTTTACATCCTAGATATAAAACTCTGTGTGGTAGGGTGTTACAAAAACCTAGGTTAATTGTCTTAGGATAGCGTTGAATGATGTATGTTGATGATGGAGTGTGGTTTAGCATGATTTTGTGAATTGGATGTGAATGTTGTGATATAAATGAAATACATGATGGTATGAATGAATTGGTAATGAATATTGTAGTGTGAAAATTTGGGTCTGAGACCGTGATAGGTAAGATATCCGCTTTGAGTTAAACTTTGGTAAGTTGGAAAATTGCTATAATGTGGATTGGTTGAATGATTAGATTATTGGAGTTGGTTTGTTGATGGTAACCTTGGAAATTTGCTTGATTGTAATGAAGCTTGTTTAATTGGGTATTGAATGGATAGAGATTGATGAATGGATGTTGAGATGTTTAGAAATGGTTTTGGAGTAGTTTGAAATTGAATTGGATTGAGTTTTGGTAAAAATTGGCAATTTGATAAAATTTGTTAAAACAGAATTTTGACCAACATCGACGGGTCATAACTTGGTGCTTGAAGCGTAAATTTAATGAAACTTAAATTAAAGCTAGTGAAAAGATCTTTAAAACAGTCTAAGAACGGATGGAAATCGATAAATGTAGCAAAAGTTATTGATGTTTGAATTTAGGAGTAAAAAACTGAATTATGCAAAGATGCAGAAAGTGAACTTGTGCATACGCATGAATTGTAAAATAGAAATGATGAAAATGACCTTGTGCATACGCATAGGGCATGCGTATGCATGAAGTGAGAATATAATTGAAATCGTGCATAAGCATGGTCATGCGTACGCATGATGCCCCAACCCGAATTGAAATCGTACGTACGCATGCGTCAAGCGAAAAACAGCCCGAATCACCAGCTAAGGCCCTAAATGACTGCTCAATGATAAAGGAGGTTGGGGTGCAGAGACAGCCAGGAGGTTTGTCTAGAAGCAGCCACCCTTGAAAGAGTGCGTAATAGCTCACTGATCGAGCCCTCTTGCGCCGAAGATGAACGGGGCTAAGCGATCTGCCGAAACTGTGGGATGTAAAAATGAATTGGTAAGGGAGCGTTCTGCCTTAGAGGAAAGGACCCGTGCGAGCCGTGGTGGATGAAGCGGAAGCGAGAATGTTGGCTTAAGTAACGCAAACGTTTGTGAGAATTCAACGCACGACTGTGCTGATTTTTTTAAAATTCTGTTTTTGTTTGTTTAACATTCCCAGTCTTTTTATAAACCCCTCTTACCTTCATATGAAGTTGAATAACCGATAATTAAGCTTTGAATACATTAGGGAGTGATATAATAAGATGAATTAATTAATTTATAGATAATTATTTGGTAAATCGGATACAATTATTGCGGGATGGTGGTTTTATCCCGCCCACGGTGAGGATGGAAGTTCCATCCGCTCACATGTTAAAGAAATTGGAAAACCAATACATGATTGTGATTTATGAATTCAATCAATGAAATGGGTGACTAATTGCGGTTAATGAGTTAAATTACTTACGAAATCACTAAAAGACATTGATAATGATTAATAGTGGCCGAATGGCTGGATTGGCAAGGTCCGTGTGATATCCCACTTGTGCATTGATTGAAGATCTGTATTGACAAGGTCTGGGTGTTATCCCACTTGCGTATTGAATTGATTTTGCTTTGCCACCTGCACCGAATAAGGACTGGGTCTCATCCCTCTTGTTCCATGGTTGCGGTGTGACATGGGAACGGCGATACATAATGCCCACATTCTCTCAGATGAAAGGTGAGACATCACTCTCTGTTGATGTGAGACGACACTCTCCATTGTT
The DNA here is from genome assembly GCF_000816755.2 of Arachis ipaensis. Lineage (NCBI taxonomy): Eukaryota > Viridiplantae > Streptophyta > Magnoliopsida > Fabales > Fabaceae > Arachis > Arachis ipaensis. Next base: position 21,556,825 of record NC_029793.2, read on the forward strand.
TGACACGTTTATACCTCTGGGAGAAGGTGAGACGGTACTCTCCGTTGAGATAATGGTACCATGATTGATAATTTCTCCTGGGGATACGCACCGAGAGATCGATCTGGGGTGTCAACCGGATTTCGTGTCAGGTTTGGCATAACAACCGACACGTGAGCTCATGGCTAGTAGGACAGACACGCATCATCTGTATTTATGTAACATTATTTGAGTATGCTCATTATATTTGGATTGCCTATTTGTTATTTTTTATTAACTACTATTTGCCCTACTTGATATAATTATCTTTGTTTGTGCTTGAATCTCTCTATTTGTGTTTGCTACTACTACTAAATAAATTACTGAACACTGAATTACTGAATTTGAACCATTGTGATACTGAGAAAATGGTTGACCTGTATTGAGAAGATTTGGAGACTTATAACCATTGTATAGATGAGATTTAGCTCTGTTTACCCTATTTGGTTTAGAAAGGACCTTAGGCTTGAACCTTGTGCATTTGAAAATTTTTTGTTTTTTTAGATACATGACGTGATGCACCTCGTTGAGCGTGCTAGATTCTATTGAAAGAGAATGCTCTTTTTTTGGATTTGCATTTTGTACCTGGTGTAGTTGTATTCTCCACTTTTTCATACGTTTTTTATATATCCTTCTTAGAGGTAGATTTTGGAGAAACAGGTTGTATTTTGTGTGCTTCTGTCTTCTAGAATGTTTTATACTTTCTAGTCGACCTTGTCTTCTTAGATCGAGACTAGTACTTGTTATATGTCTCCTTTTGAATCTTATATATATTTTTTCGTTTCTGTATACCTTCGACGTTTTTTATATATTTTCTCCTAGCTATATTTCTATCTTTCAATTATATATGTATGTATTTTGCTTTTAGGCGTCGTAATACATCACCACCTCTAATTTACGACTATAACGTAAGATTTTGTGTGGTAAGGTGTTACATATTTAATAATATAAATGGCTTGAAATTTCTTTTAACATTTTTAGGAATAAATTACGAATATGTTTGTTTTATAAAAAAATATTGGATGATTAATAATTTTTTTTTGTACTTGAATTAATATTAGTTACGAATACAAAAATTTAGGACAAAGTATTTTTTTTGTCCTTAACATTTGTGATTTTTTTTAAAATATCTTTAAC